>NC_091952.1:80859851-81234851 GCF_031021105.1 Erythrolamprus reginae | reverse complement strand
ATAAGGGCTGCTTCAAGCCTTTGTTCTAAAAGATCTTTATAGACTGCACATAATTTAGTATTAACACAGTGGAGACTCAGAGGACCTTATACACAACCTCTTGTTCTTTTTTTTTATATATTTAGCAAAAAAGAAAAAACATTAATTGACAGTTTTATAGTCCCTACCATGGTTGATTCTCTTAACCTTACTGCAAATATTATTTGAGAAAAGAGAACAATTCAGCAAAATGCTTTGATTCACAGCTGCTTTTGAGGCTAATAAAGATAGAAGTAGAAAATTTGAGCATTTTTTTTTCTTTTGAAGGTCTTGGGGGACTTCAACTGGGATGGTGCCTCAAATGAGGTGCATAGAATAGGATTATTTTAGAATAGTTGGAAATATTCTGTTCTCTTTGGGATTTGCCTGATGCTTCCTGTATAATAAAGTAGGTTTTTGTGTGTGAAAATTAGCATTGCACATATGGCTTTGAAAGTCAGAAAGTTAGGCAAGCATTTCATATAAATTTCTGTTTTTACTGAATTGATTAAGTCATGATTGTTTCCTTGCCCAAAATTTATCAGGATTCCTTGAGATATGTTTGCATATTATCTATTTCTTATTTTCATTAATACATTACCATGCACATTAAATAATAATTAAAAATACCTTGACAAATAAAATGACTGACAATCAAGCCATTCTAAGGTTGATCTCTGCTTTGGGAAGGCATTGTCAGAAAAAAAATACAGTAGTCCCTCACCTATCGCTGGTGTTACGTTCCAGACCCGGCCGCAATAGGTGAAATCCGCGATGGGGAATTTATCGACTGATAGTACTTATTTAAGTATTTATATTGTAATTGTTTGGTAAGTTTTCATTGTTTTAAGTGTTTATAAACCCTTCCCACACAGTATTTATTTTAGATACAGTATTTAAATACAGTATTTACAATTTTAGATATTTTTTTTTAAAAAAACCTGCCGATCGAGTTCCGTGGGCTGTTTAAATCTGCCGATCGACTTCCTCAGAAACCCGCGAACCAACGTAGATCCGCAAATGATTTTTCTCATTAATATTTCTTGAAAACCCGCAATGAAGTGAAGCCGCAGTAGGTGAAGCGCGATATAGCGAGGGACTACTGTATCTATTTTTAAATTTCAAATAGTTTACCACAGTGATTCCCAATGTGGGGACCATGCCCTACAGGGGCGCAATTTGATTTTTAATGGGGTGTTCAAACCTTAGATTAGTGATAGCATTGTAAAGGGTTGTGTGTATGGATTCAGTTGAACATTCATTTAGGGTCCAGTTAATATGAGGTAGATTGAGGTCGCCAAGAAAAATGAGAGGGTGTGAGTAGGAGTCTGCTCACATTAATAGTGAGGTTAGCTTGTCCACATGTGTGATGTCGTAATCAGGGGGTCTGTAGTATAGTGGGAAGCGGTGTGGTATTTAAAGTTTGCAGATGATGGTTTCTGGAAGATCAAGTTCATGTCTAACTTGTAAGAGGAGGAGTTTGGGTAATTTGTTTACAATGCTTTTTGCATTAATTAGTTTGCATTTAAAATCAGCACTGGGTGATATTGAGTAAGTAAGGGGTGTGCATACCTAGTTTTGGGGGATAAGGGATTGGTTTTAGATGATGAGAGATTGATTTTGGGTTATGGGGGTTGGATGGTGGATGGTGGATTGTGGGATTTAGATTATATTAGATTAGATTAGATTAGAATTCTTTATTGGCCAAGTGTGATTGGTCACACAAGAAATTCGTCTTTGTTGCATATGCTCTCAGTGTACATAAAAAGAAAAGATATATTCATCAAGAATCATAAGGTACAACACTTAATGACAGTCATAGGGAACAAATAAACAATCAAATCATACTAGGAAATAATCAATGTAAATCGTAAGCAGGGGTGGACTACTGCTCAGACGGGGGTGTGGGTGTGTGTGCACCCAATTTGCACTGAAAGATGTTGAAACAAAATGCATAAGCCACGCGCACAGTGTGGTAGTAAAAATTTTGGTAGCCCATCACTGATCGTAAGGATACAAGCAACAAATTACAGTCAGACAGTCATAAGAGAGGGGATATGGGTGATAGGAATGATGAGAAGATTAATAGTAACACAGACTTAATGAATAGTTTGACAGTGTTGAAGGAATTATTTGTTTAGCAGAGTGATGGCGTTCCGGAAAAAAACGTTCTTGTGTCTAGGGGTTCTGGTGGGCAGTACTATATAGCATCATTTTTAAGACAGAAACAATTTATGTAGCAGATGTAAGGGTATTATGTAGAAGATGTAAGGGTATTAATTTGGTTTGCCTTGTTCTGGGGAAACAGACAACAAGGCTATTCACTGATAACTCTTCCGATATTTGAGGATTGCTATTATGCCATAGTCAGCTTCACTAAATGCTAAACACAACTTCTTTAAACAGATCCTTTAGCTGTTTCTCTCTTGGTTGCTAGACTCCTTCTACTTCTAGATTTCTAGAGATCTAGCAGGTCTCTACTAGGTCTCTGAAATTGCTCCAAAACTGTGGGCTACCAAAATTTTTACTTCCAAACTTTGGGTGTGGCTTATGCATTTTCTTTCAACATCTTTCAGTGCATATTGGGTCCTCTGTCTGGGGTAGAGCTCCATTTTTGCTACCACACTGCGTTCCCCCCTGTCTGGGCAGTAGCCCACCCCTGTGCCTAGGACTGAGCATGGTATTACAAATGGAGTCTGATGAGGGCAAAGTAGAGTAAATCATTGATTTCCCATGGTTTGGACTCAATACTTTATTAATATACCACAAGATACTATATGCCATTTTTGCAACTGGGTCATTATGCACTACCATTAATAGGGATACACAGACCTCTTTCAATGTACAACTACCAAGCTATGTCTCCATTCTATATTTGTGTCTTACAAACGTGGCAGTCCACTTAATACTTAGTTTATTTATTTTTCACATTTCTGTTCTTCTCAAATTGAAGAACATCTTTTTGGGATATGGTAATTTAGTCAATTGAGAACAGTATCATCTACCCATATCTTTCCATTTTATTAAGCATATCAGTCTGGGGTTTGTTGAAGCCTTTGCTGATATCTAAGTGCTCTATGACTATGGTATTCCCCTGATCTACTGAACTAATACTTCTATCAACGAATGAGATCAGGTAAATTTGGAATGATTTGTTCGTACAAAATCCATGTTACCTCTTTTGAATCATAATATTCCTATCCAAAGCCTGACAACTATACTATAGGCATATAATCTATTTGAAGTCTTTATCCATCATAAACGACAGGCTGACAAGCCTGTATTTACTGGATCTGCCTCTTCTCCTCTTTTTGAAGATGGTGATGATATTTGCTGTTTTCCAGTCTTTTGGGAATTCCTTCACCAGATGCTGTCAAAGAGATTCTGTGACCATTTTTTTTGCTAATTACCTAATCCCAGAGATTTGAATGAATTAAAATTAGTTAAATTCTCTCTTAACCCTTCCTTGCTCATTTTAAGATGAAATTCCTTTCTTCTCCCAGGTGCCAAATTATAATTAGCTGGGGAGCCTTTTCCCTAAAATTTGGAAGTTCTAAATTTTGTATCTCACTTGTTGCTGCTTCATCCCTTTCTCTTCATAGTGGATGCACATTCTTTTTGTATTTTTGTTTTTAACAAATTCCAAAACTCTTTTGTGTTATTTTTGGTATCTCTCACAAGCTGATTCATATCTTACTATGGACCTTAGTTTTTCTATCAAGGATTTTGTACATATATCAGAAACAAATACTCTTTAAAAACATAGATTCTTTAAAGCTCTGCAATTTATTGCCATCATTAGTGACTTCACTACTTTGTTTCTCCTGAACATTTCTCCTCAACAATTTATAGATTTTAATTCGTTTGTGGTTGCTTTTTAATTGTACACACACCAGCCTGAGTTGCATGTCAAGTGAGTGACTATACAAACTGAATAAATAAAAACCTGAAGTAAACTACTCAAGACTCACTTATACCGCCAGGCATGGGGGAGTTGAGACACCTTTCCCCCAGGCTTTTTTTTTACTATGTTTGGTATGAATGTGCTGTTTGGTTTTTTAAAAATAATGATAGGGTTTTATATGTTTTTTTAAATATTAGATTTGTTCCACTACTATATTGTTTTTTGCTTGTTTGTTTTTTTGACATACAAACATTTAGACATCATACAATACAACATTGAACATTTACGATTTATATATTTACAAGATTTGTTTTTTACAATTCCATTTGCTATACCTTTTTCTTAACTTCCACCCAGTTGTATATTTTTTTTTGCGCCAAATTTAGCAAATTAACATATGAGATACAAAACCAACAAAATAAGGACTACAGTGATCCCCCGGTTATTGCGTCCCCAACCATTGCGAACAGGGTAATTTGCGAATTTTGAACCCGGAAGTCAAAATACCATCTACGCATGCGTGCCCTTTTTTCTATGGCCACGCATGCGTAGATGGCACCGGGCAGATCAGCTGCTGGGCGGCTTCCCTGGGTCTTCCCCCTCTTGCTGGCGGGAGGGCGAAGCCCCCCCCAGCACCCGCTCGCCCGCCCTTCGCCCTTCGCCCGGCCACCCGCTCGCCCACCCGCTCGCCCTTCGCCCTTCGCCCGGCCGGCTCCGATCGTTTTAAAGCAGGCGCGCCGTTCTCCGCTGACTTCTAAAGCGGGGAAGTTCGCTAGGAGTCAGCGGAGAACGGCGCGCGTTTTAAAGCAGGCACGCGTTTTAAAGCAGGCGCGCCATTCTCCGCTGACTTCTAAAGCGGGGAAGTTTGCTAGGAGTCAGCGGAGAATGGCGCGCCTGCTTTAAAACGATCGGAGCCGGCCGGCTCCGATCGTTTTAAAGCAGGCGCGCCGTTCTCCGCTGACTCCTAGCGAACTTCCCCGCTTTAGAAGTCAGCGGAGAACGGCGCGCCTGCTTTAAAACGATCGGAGCTTTCCAATGAGTCCCGAAGACAAAAGTCAAACTTCCGCGTTTGTCTTCGGGACTCATTGGAAAGCCGCGCCGGTGTTTTAAAACGTCGCCGCCGACATGGGGGGCTTGCTAGCACCCCCCCAAACCCGGGTTGGGGGTTCGGGGGGTGCTAGCGAGCCCCCCATGTTGGCGGCGACGTTGTAAAACACCCGCGCCGCCCCCAATCTTCGGCTCCTCGCTAGCGCTGCGGAAGTTAAAAACACCATCTGCACATGTGCAGATGGTGTTTTTACTTCCGCAGCGCTACTTTGCGAAAACCCGCTCGTTGCGGGGGGTCCTGGAACGGAACCCTCGCAACGAGCGGGGGATCACTGTATTACAAAGTGGGGGGAAAATATACAAAAAATATACTATATTGTTTTTATTACTGTTGTGAGCCGCCCCGAGTCTTTGGAGAGGGGCGGCATACAAATCCAATAAATAAATAAATGAATGAGTGAATGAATGAACGAACGAACGAACGAACGAACGAACGAACGAACAAACAAACAAACAAACAAACAAATAAACAAACAATAATAATAATAATAATAGTCAGTATTCCCTCTGTATTGACTGGCAGTAGATCTCTAGAATTTGGGAAGGTTTCAAACTTATCTTGTGTTTTCCTAAGAAATGAATCTGCCATCATCTGCATGCAAAACTTGTGTTCTGCCATCAAGTTTGATTTTTTTTTTTACTTAACCTTTCCATTAACCTCCATAGACAGTATTGCTTTAAAAAAAGCCGATCAAACTGAAATCATTTAGGGTTCTTTTACAGGAATCCTGCCCCAGAATTAGCTTGCTGAAGGTCATTTACTCAGTATGGACAGTTCACATTCTTCCGGGCCACTAATGTTCCCTTAAGTCTTTAGGCATCCATTTTGGGGGGGTTTTTTACCACATGCTAAAAACAAAAACAAAATATCTTCTACTTTTTTGTCCCTACCCATTTACCATTGGTTTATAGTAGGGGCAGACAAATTTTAAGACTTGTGGACTTCAATTTCCAGAATTCCCCCACCAGACATGCCCATGTTGGACACTCTTGGTTTATAGGATTCTTGTCTATGTACATGGATAAGTTTGTGTGTGTGTGTGTGTGTGTGTGTGTGTGAGAGAGAGAGAGAGAGAGAGAGAGAGAGAGAGAGAGAGAGAGAGAGAGAGAGAGAGAGAGAGAGATTTTTTGCTGATAATGAAAAGGAAGGGAGATTAGTATAGATCTATTTCAAGCTATTTTGCTCTCATCAGCTAGCCAGATCCTTACTGGGATTTGAACCTGGGCAGTCTGCCTGTAAGGCAGTAGCTTTAACATCTGGGCCATAGGTTCTCCTCCTGTTTCATCTTCTACCAGGGAAGAAATATATATTTTCTTCTATTGAATCACCCTGGTATACCCAAATATGGGAGGGAGCATATGGCAAAAAGGAAGCAGTATGCTCCCTCCCATATTTGGATATACCAGGGTGATTCGATAGAAACACACACACACACAAACACATACATACATACTTACACACATACATATATGCCAGAAAATAAAAATAAATACAATTATTTTGCTGCACAGAGGCTATTCTATGTTTTTGTCTGAAACAAGAAAAAGCCATATGAGACAGGATTTCCAGCGTAGCAAATGTCAATAGTATATTTTGTTAATGACATAATGGAAGCTTAATTGACCTTAGAGTTCTCTATAGCTACACAGATGGTTGATCCTCAAAGGTTCTCAGTCTAGTTTTCTACTTTTGAAAATAGATGATAGGATAAAATACTGTGATTTAGGACTCAGAAGTGACAAATTATCTTCCGTGGAGCATCTAAGCAGTGCTATCATTTAGTAGTGAAAAGAAAGATAACAGTCTATGCTGGAATCTGGGAGTGAAGCTTATTTGAAACAGTGGAAGAGAGACTGACGGAGGAACATAGAACATAGGCCTACAGATGGCCAGTACACACTTAGCAGCTGACACAGAGAGCAGCCAAGGCAAAAATCCAGAGAGCATTGGCTGAAACTAAGAAAGCATGGAACAATTTAAGCAAGATCTGTGTCAATGGTCAAATACTTGCTTTAATTGTCAACATCTCATTAATTTGTTTTTAAGAATTCTCATATGTAACCCTCACTAATTTGTGTGTGTGTGCATATTTATTTATTTATTTATTTATTTATTTATTTATTTATTTATTTATTTATTTATTATTTATTATTTATTATTTATTATTTATTTATTTATTTATTTATTTATTTATTTATTTATTTATTTATTTATTTATTTATTTATTTATTTATTTATTTAATCCAATACACAATAAGGTTTTTAGTGGGTATATATCTATATATACATAGTAAAATACATGATGAAGGTTATAGAGGAGATACTCATAGTAAAATATATCTAAGAAATAATAGAAAAGAAGGTATAGTAATAGAACATATCAATGAAAGAATAGAAGAAGAGATATAGGAATAGAAGAAAGGAATAGGAGATATAGGAGAGCAATAGGACAGGGGACGGAAGGCACTCTAGTGCACTTGTACTCGCCCCTTACTGACCTCTTAGGAATCTGGATAGGTCAACCGTAGATAATCTAAGGGTAAAGTGTTGGGGGTTTGGGGATGACACTATGGAGTCCGGTAATGAGTTCCACGCTTCGACAACTCGGTTACTGAAGTCATATTTTTTACAGTCAAGTTTGGAGCGGTTAATATTAAGTTTAAATCTGTTGTGTGCTCTTGTGTTGTTGTGGTTGAAGCTGAAGTAGTCACCGACAGAATTCATATGCTATTCTCTCTAAATCAGGGGTGTCAATCTCGATTTTATTGAGGCCACATCAGGTTTGTGTTTCACCTCAGGGAGAGCCAGGTGTCTGTCTGGCCAGGGGTCATGGCCAGGAGCTGGCCAGCTGGGCATCACTTATCAAGGCTCCATTTTCAGCCATAATGGCTTCCTGCAGCCCTCTGCCAGCAAAAACAGAACTCACGGCCTCCCAGAGCTCCATTTTTGCTGGCAGATGGCTGCAGAAGGCCGTCAAGACCAAAAATGGAACCCAAGTGGGCACTGAGAAGCCTTCCTGAGCTCCATTTTTGCTGGCAGAGGCACCAACGGCCGGTCCTGCTCTTTTTGGGGTGGGCCCATGGGCCAGATCTAAGCATCTCATGGGCTGGAATTTGACACCCCTACTCTAAATTGTTGCACTCAACTGATCCAAATACATTGTTTTTCAGGGGGCATCTTTCTTCAATATACAGTGCTGTATAATATAAATCCACGTATGAATGAATGCATGAATTATGTGCCCATTCAGGCTGCAACAGAGTCTCTTCTGAAAAATCCACACCTTTTCCATGTCATTTCAATTTGGGTTTTTTTGTGTCCCAGTTCAGTCTACCCTCTTTTTCTTTTTCTTTGTTCAAACCAACCAAAAGCTAGCAATAAGCACTAAAGGAACTCAGAAGGCAAAGGGTATGTATCTCTTCAGGAGTTGATCTGCCAGAAAATAGCCATTGACATCTAAAGAGCTAGCAGGGGTGAAATTATTAAATTAGGTTTTGATACATTCTTTCCAAATTCTCTGAAAGTATATCCTGTTAAAATAATTCTATGATTAGAATTTAGAGAGCTATATACTACATTTTCCTGCCTCTGTTTTGTAAATTCTTATCAGCATGATCTTTTCCATTTACTATATGGAGAGCTTTGAGCAGATAGAAAAATATTATACTGGACTAAAACTGTAATAATCAACCTATATGCTATATAGCCTTTTTTCAGCTCAAATCAAAATTGCTTTGATTTTTCAGCTCAAATCAAAATTGCTTTGATTTTTCAGCTCAAATCAAAATTGCCTTGATTCCATCAAGGCCTCAATATATCCAAAACAGAGTTATTAATTTTGACCAACGTGATTGTACAAATGTAGTAAATGGACATATAAAGATTGCTACATATTTCTGAAACTATTTTAGATCTCTCTAACAGATTAAAGTGAATTTTAGATGATATTGAGAAATAGTATAGAATTATTTTAATATTATAAAAGAACTGACATTCTCCAATAGACATTTAAACATTTAGATCGACAAGACGTACAACTGTGTATCTGCCATTCTGTCTTTGGCAATTCAAAATATCAAGTAGATGGCTTGTTTACAAATATGTCTTTCTTTGCAGTTTAGTGAGCAATTTATCTGTCAGTAGATGATACCATGACAGTCACAGTCAAGAGCTTTTAAAACAGTTAGATGAAGAAGTGACAGGAAAAGAGTCTTCATTAGCCCATTTCCACATCTTTCAATGGGACTCTGAATTTGACACAAAGAAATAAACCCAAGTAAGGAATTAAAATATTGAATTGCAATTCAACAGGTATTTTTATAGATAAATTACAGAGCTGTCAACTTGCTGTTGAATGGGCATTAATTAACTTTCATCTTACTTGGCTTGCATTTCTGATAAGAAAATCATTAACTTATCACAAGAAGGCATTTATAAGAGACTGCATCCATCTGAGATTTCCAATTCATGAGCACCTTGGAAATGAATAATGGGAAAACAGAATTGTTTATGGAAAGGATAATTTACTCTGTGTGTGTATGTGTGTGAGTGAGAGAGAGAGAGAGGGAGGGAGGGAGGAAGAGAGAGGGAGAGGGAGGGGGGGCTAAGTTCAAAAATGTTGATGTTTAGCTGGGTGGTTGGAAATTGCCGCCGCTGCGGCTACCAGTTCAAGTACACCATTGCTTTGAGTATATGCCTCCATATAATGTGCATAGTGCAGTTTTTAGCATGTAACCTGCAGGCTGGTATGCATTATCATTTAGTCAGATCTGCTCATTCTTCCAGGGCAAAGAAAGCTCATTTTCCACCACTGCCAACTGAAAAACTTAGTTCATTCATAGACAATTAATATTTACAAACATTTTTATTAGATAAGGGCAATAAAGTGGAGTGGGAAGGAGCTCGTGCATATAATTGTTCCAGTGGGGATATTTCAGCTGAATACGCCATCAGCAGAAAAAGAATTAGGAATTGCTTCACCTGGTATACTTTCTTGCAGATGGAAATTTAGAGAGCAAACACCACATTTTCCAGAAGTTACATGCCCACTATTACATGTCAGCTATTTTTGGAATGGTAGAAAAACTTGTGCCATTCAAGTGGAGTGGGATTTGAAAACTGAGCTTCATAGAGAATATTTTATGATTGGATTATACTGAATTAAGATGACTTCAGAAATTCTACTGTTGAATTTAAAGGCAAGCTGCCAAATATGGAAATGAACCTATCATTTGTTACCTAAAAAACACTGTTTGTTTTTTACTCAATGTAACTTCACCCACATTTCCCTATCTGAAAGTAAATCTTGGTCAAACCTTCTTCAATACCTCCATAACCCCACCTCATTCAATGCAACCAGAGTGGCCAACCTGCCAACCAATAAATAAATGCATGTAATTTTCGCCATCCAACTTGCACTCCATCCCTTATGATAAAAAACAAATAAGGAAATGCATTTTCTGAAGACCTTCATATTCAGGGAAATTGGTGTAGTTATAGCAATAGACTCCCTTTGGCTATACTACTTCAGATTCTGGCAATCACATTCTATGCTGCTTGAACATTTATATTGCTCAACAGGGGAGTCTCAACATTATATTAATTGAGTTGGAATTCACCATCAACCCCAAACTATCCCATCTAGCAGTAATTCTACCACAAATTCTACCTTAATTCATGGCATTGTGGCTCAAAGAATCTCAAATAACTCTGCTGGATCCAGGAATAACGTTCAGGGTATGCAGTCCTTCTAGATTAGTATAATTTGTAGAAATGATTCAATTTTTGTGTATGATCAATAATTGTTACTATTATGAACTTCAGACAACTGCCTTGCAGTTCTATGGTCTCCTTTGACTGAAAAGAGGGAGTCTTATCAGTAGGTTAATAATGTCTCACTCAATCCTCTGTTTTTTATAAAGCTCTTCAGGATCCTGTAGTAAAACATAACCTGAAGCATATAATCTCCCTATGAATATTTGAAAGTAATAATCTTCCCATGGTACAAGAAAATAATAGGAATAGGATAGGATAGGAGAGGAGAGGAGAGGATAGATAGGATAAGGCAGGACAGGACAGAATAGAATAGAATTCTTTATTGGTCAAGTGTGTTTGGATACACAAAGAATTTGTCTCCAGTGCATAAGCTCTCGGTATACATACAAACAACAATGTGATAGGTTATAGATCATAAATGAGAGATACAATGATTAATCATCAGATTCAAACAACAAGTGATAAATCATATGAATAGGAGAAGGAAGAAAATGAGAAAGATGAGAGTGCTCTCTACACCCATTCTACAGAACTCTTCCTGCAAACACAGCGATTGGAAACATCAAGAAAAAAAAATCAGGACAATGGTCTCCTTGTTTCTTTTTATTATTATTATTATTATTATTATTATTATTATTATTATTATTATAAAAAAATGATCTTTATTGACATCAAATAGGGAAGGTGTACATAAAATAAAGGGACTGTACATATACCAATACGAACTTTGAATATAAAGTTGTACATTGGGTTATACATTTATGTAAGAAAAGGAAAGGGAAAAAGAAGGGAAAGAGAAGAAAGGAGAAAGGAAAAACAAAAAAGGAAAAGAAAAGAAGAAGAAAAGAGGAACAAAAAGAAACTAATTTGTATCTATATCTCTATCAAAAATCAGGCTTGTTGTCAATTTATCTGTTGACTAAATTACTCTACAACTGCTAGGTTCTTTAATATCAGTGTTCATAATGTTTGTGCAATTTTGATCTTGGGTTTGGAATTTGGATTAGGGTTTTAGTTGTATTTTCTGTCTATTTTTTCTTCTTTTTTGTGGATTTGTGGAGTGGTTATTCTAGATAAAAGTTCTGAGCTTCATATTATGTTTGTCTATTTTCTTTTCCCCAGCCAAATACAGTGGTACCTGTACCTAAGAACGCCTCTACTTATGAACTTTTCTAGATAAGAACCGGGTGTTCAAGATTTTTTTGCCTCTTCTCAAGAACCATTTTCCACTTACAAACTCGAGCCTCCGAAACTGTAACTGAAAAAGGCAGGGAGAAGCCCCCATGGGGCCTCTCTAGGAATCTCCTGGGAGGAAACAGGTCCGGAAAAGGCAGGGAGAAGCCTCCGTAAGGCCTCTCTAGGAATCTCCTGGGAGGAAACAGAGCCTCCACCCTCCCTGTGGTTTCCTCAATCGCATGCATTATTTGCTTTTACATTGCTTCCTATGGGAAAAATTGCTTCTTCTTACAAACTTTTCTACTTAAGAACCTGGTCACAGAACGAATTAAGTTCATAAGTAGAGATACCACTGTATACAATTTGTTCCACGCTTTGTAGAATTCTGATTCTTCTTTGTCCTGTAGCTCAAGAGTCATTTTTGTCAACTCAGAGCATGAGAAAGATGAGAATGCTCTCTACACCCATTCTACAGAACTCTTCCTGCAAACACAGTCATTGGAAACATCAAGAAAAAAAATCAGGACAATAATATCCTTGTTTCTTAATCTGTTAAGGTGATCAGATATGTTCTATTGTGTCCAGATAATCCTGCTTTATGTAAAAGCACCTTAAAGTGATCTGCTTCCAAATAGAATGGAATCAATGGCAGAGTTGTAGGTGTCACAATGTAATCCAGACAGGACTTTCAAAGATGCGTCTCATAAGCTTCTTTTCAAGGTTGCCAACACAGTTCTGAATTATTAGATATGTTCTAGGTGTGCTTGCTCACTGTTCAATGTAAGAAAGCAAAGATCCATAGTACAAGTAGATGGTCAAACCTTAGCCAAGACAGTGTCCACAATGTTTGAAACAGTGAAACTGATTCCATTAAATCAAACTTAATGTTGCTCTTATTGTTTTCACTGAGACTATACCTATAAAGGCTTCCCTAAACTATCATTGTGGTTGTGGAGCCCTTGGTGCTCTTTGATGGTTACTACCGTGTTTCCCCGATAGTAAGGCAGTGTCTTACTATCTTTTTACCCCCAAAAGCCCCACTGTGTCTTACTTTGGGGGTATGTCTTACATTGTCCCGGGCACCGGGGCCGGCTCGTCTTCAGGCGCGGGGAGCTGCCGGAAAGGAGGCGGGCGAAGGAGGGCGCCTGACCGCGCCACTCACCTTTCCGCTCGCCTCGGAGCCGATCGGCCTCGCTGGCCACTTGCAGCTGAGCCTCGGCAGGGGAAGAGGCGGTGGCGCCGCGGCGAGCGAAGGAGAGGGGCGCGCAGGGAGCTGCCGGAAAGGAGGCTGGTGAAGGAGGGCGCAGCTCCGGCCGCTCGCCTCGGAGCCGATCGGCCTCGCTGGCCGCTTGCAGCTGAGCCTCGGCAGGGGAAGCGGCCAGCGAGGCCGATCGGCTCCGAGGCGAGCGGCCGGAGCTGCGCCCTCCTTCACCAGCCTCCTTTCCGGCAGCTCCCTGCGTGCCCCTCGCCTTTGCTCGCCGCGGCGCCACCGCCTCTTCCCCTGCCGAGGCTCAGCTGCAAGCGGCCAGCGAGGCCGATCGGCTCCGAGGCGAGCGGAAAGGAGGCGGGCGAAGGAGGGCGCAGCTCCGGCCGCTCGCCTCGGAGCCGATCGGCCTCGCTGGCCGCTTGCAGCTGAGCCTCGGCAGGGGAAGAGGCGGTGGCGCCGCGGCGAGCAAAGGCGAGGGGCGCGCAGGGAGCTGCCGGAAAGGAGGCTGGTGAAGGAGGGCGCAGCAATAGTATTTGTCTAGTTTTTTCCCCCTTTAATTCCTTTTATACTACCGTGTTTCCCCGAAAGTAAGACATATGTCTTACTTTCGGGGTATGGCTTATATAAGCCGACCCCCCTGAAACCCCCCATATGTCTTACAATCGGGGGGGTCTTACTATCGGGGAAACACGGTAATTGGGTAATGAAATATCTGCAAGCCCACAACCAAGTTCAAACACACTGCAGTGTGTGTGTGTGTGTGTGTAACATATTTTTGCTAATAATGAAAAAGGAGACTAGTATAGATCTATTTCTATACTAGTACAGAAATAGCGACTAGTATAGAGCTATTTTGCTTTCATCAACTAGCCATACCCTTTCTGGGATTTGAACATGTTTCCTCCTGTTTCAGCTTCTATTAAGGAAGAGTTATAGGTATCACCCTAGTACAGTGGAACCCCGACATAAGAGCTGCTCTACTTAAGAGCAACTCAAGATAAGAGCTGGGAGGGGAGAGATATTTTTGTTCTACTTACAAGCCCAAATTCGAGATACAAGCGCCAAGGAGCTGTCTCCTGAAGCCAAACGCTAACTTCCGCGTTCGGCTTCAGGAGACAGCTGTGAAGCGGCGCGCGTGTTTTAAAAGGTTGCAGCCGGCCTGGGGGGCTCGGGGGGGTGCTTGCAGCTTTCTTTCTTGCTCTTTTTCTTTCTCTCTTTTACCTTCCCTTCTATTTCTTCTTTTCTTTCTCCTTCCCACCTTCTTCCCTCCCTCCCTCCCTTCACTCATTCCTCTCTTACTCTCCCCTTTCATAAGTTTCCTTGCTTCCTTCCTCTGTTCCTGTCCCTTCCCCCTTTCTTTCTTTCTTTCTTTCTTTCTTTCTTTCTTTCTTTCTTTCTTTCTTGCTTTCTTTCTTGCTCTTTTTCTTTCTCTCTTTTACCTTCCCTTCCTCTATTTCTTCTTTTCTTTCTCCTTCCCACCTTCTTCCCTCCCTCCCTTCACTCATTCCTCTCTTACTCTCCCCTTTCATAAGTTTCCTTGCTTCCTTCCTCTGTTCCTGTCCCTTCCTCCTTTCTTTCTTTCTTTCTTTCTTTCTTGCTTTCTTTCTCTCTTTTACCTTCCATTCCTCTATTTCTTCTTTTCTTTCTCCTTCCCACCTTCTTCCCTCCCTCCCTCCCTTCACTCATTCCTCTCTTACTCTCCCCTTTCATAAGTTTCCTTGCTTCCTTCCTCTGTTCCTGTCCCTTCCCCCTTTCTTTCTTTCTTTCTTTCTTTCTTTCTTTCTTTCTTTCTTTCTTTCTTGCTTGCTTGCTTGCTTGCTTGCTTGCTTGCTTGCTTGCTTGCTTGCTTGCTTGCTCTTTTTCTTTCTCTCTTTTACCTTCCCTTCCTCTATTTCTTCTTTTCTTTCTCCTTCCCACCTTCTTCCCTCCCTCCCTCCCTTCACTCATTCCTCTCTTACTCTCCCCTTTCATAAGTTTCCTTGCTTCCTTCCTCTGTTCCTGTCCCTTCCCTCTTTCCTTCCTTCCTTCCCACCCTCCGTCCATTCATTCACCCATTCCTCTCTTGATCGCTTAAAGCCGGTCCCTGGTGCAAAAAGGGTTGGGGACCTCTGTCCTACAGGATTGGGTGGCAGAGAAGTTGAACATATGTAAATTTAAAAGTTTAAGAAAGTTTACAAGTTAAGTGAAAGAAACTTCATTATTCATTTATATGTACATGTACATTTCTTCATTAAAAACATGTCTTTCTGCATAATTTAGACTAACTTTGTGAGTTTTTTGAGGGCTGGAACCAATTAAAATTATTTACATTAATTCCTATGGGGAAAAGTCGTTCGAGATAAGAGCTGCTCGACTTAAGAGCCCAGGTCCGGAACGAATTAAACTCGTATCTCGAGGTACCACTGTATACCCAAATATGGGAGAGAACATACTGATTCCTTTTTGCCACTTGACCCCTCCAAGGGCTATTCAAGGCAGGTAATTTTTATAGTCGACAAACTATATTCTATATGTGTAACATATTTTTGCTGATAATGAAAAATAAGGTAGACTAGTATAGATCTATTTCAAGCTATTTTGCTCTCATCAGCTAGCCATACCCTTCTAGGATGCAAACCTGGGCTGCTTTTGCCTTGCTTTTATCCTCTAAACCACAGGTTCTCCTCCCTTTATCAGCTGAGACTGGGAAAGGTTGCATGTATTTTTGTCAAGTCACCTGGTATACACAGATATGGGAGGGAGCTAAATAACTCGAAATAGATCTATACTAGTCTCCCTTTATTTCTTTATCAGTTCTTTGCAAGTTTGGAAAATATGGTTTGTGTCTGGATGGCTCCTGTAGTGGGGTTGAAAGGGAAAAAGGAAGAAGTATGCTCCCTCCAGTGGTGGGCTCCTATGGGTACGGTCAAGTACGCAGTACCGGTAGCAAAATTTGATTTTTTTCTTTTTTTCCCTTGTGGGCTCTGAGTATAGTTTATAGTTTATAATTTATTAGATTTGTATGCCGCCCCTCTCCGAAGACTCGGGGCGGCTCACAACATAACAGTGATACAATAAATTACAAATCCAATAGTAGAAAGTTAAATCAATTTAAAAAACATTAATACATAGTAAAATCCCTAACTATACAATCATACACATTCAACCTAATCCATCATATAGTATATTTTTCCTATCACAGTAAATGAGGTTGAATGTGTATAATTTTAGAAGAACTGTGCATGTGTGTGTGTGTACATACACTTTATATAGTAGATAATCAGGGGTGGGCTACTGCCCGGATGGGGGGAACGCAGTAGGGTAGCGAAAATGGAGCTCCACCCCAGAACACCCAATTTGCACTGAAAGATGTTGAAACAAAATTCATAAGTCACATCCACAGTGCAGTAGTAAAAATTTTGGTAGCCCATCACTGGCTCCCTCCCATATTTGGGTATCACAGATGACTCAACAGACACACACACACATGGTTGTTTACACCCTGATATTCCCAAATGTGGGAGGAAGCAACTTTGCTTCCCTTTTTCCTTTCGGCCTCATGCAAGGGCCATTCCAAGACAGATACATTTTTATTGTCGACAAATATAATATTACACGGTTACATATTTTTGCCATTATTCCTCTTAATGTTATTTGAATTCTAACTGTGTTCCACTCTCCATGGATATCCCATGGTGCTGTTGATACAGATAGGAATAGAGCATCCTTAAAACTTAGTTATGCAACAAGAGAAATTTTCAACCTGTTACTTACTATCTCTTGCTCCCATCAGCTAGCCATACCCTTCTAGATAACAGTTCTCTCTCTCTCTCTCTCTCTCTCTCTCTCTCTCTCTCTCTCTCTCTCTCTGCGTGATTTTTTTTTAACACTGTTATCTTTCATCCAGAGAACTTCCACAAATACACAACTGTCTGTCACACAGGTGAATTGCTGAATCATTTGGTCCTTAATTCCCTTTTTATTTTTTTCTGGGAAAGGTCCGAATTTCTGTGAATCTTTGTCTCTTATCTTTTGAAAAGAATAACAGAAGGCGTAGATTTACCAGATGTCAACATTTGACCTGACATTTCAACTTTGTGATGGAACTTTAATGATATTTTATGGACAAGAGAGGTGTTTGGATTTGACACTTATCAGTATCAATCAATTTATGGACTCAGTTATGGCTGCCATATGTTTGTACTGTGAGTGTAAGTCTGTGTATACAGTAAAAGTAAAGACTCCCTGGAGGCAGGCTGCATTCTTGGTGGCTATATTGGCACTTTCATGTTGTTTTCTTTACCAACAACAGAGAAATTATTGTTATTGGCTTCTTCAAGGATGTTTTCTTGACTTTCCTATCTCCTTAGATCCTTAAACTTCCTAGCAGTTTCTCAATGGATACTAAGATTAGCTTTCTCAAAATCAGATAGCTGCAATTACCTGACATGACCCCGAGTCTGCATACTTACATTTAAAAAACTGATAGCAATGCATTGCATTTTATGCCAGATATCTTAAATCAGTCACAATGGCTAAGGCTGTTATCCTAAAAGTTATAAGAAAGTAGGTGTTCCAAGTCATTTATCAAAAGTAAAAGGAAAAACATTTATTTCTTCCCAAAGCAGACAATTGCAGCTTACAAAACACAGGGAAATATAGGACTTGATTTCAAGGGGAAATAGATCTAGCTTTGAAAGTACTGAAAGCAAATCCTTGAGCTGCTCATTTTATGAGAAGCATTTTATTTCTGAGCTATCCATTTGCATATAGCTCTGATTAGTATATTTCAAGTTTCCAGAAGGGAAAAACAGATGGCTAAACCTATAGGTCCCACCAAGATTACTCCTTGATGTACAGTAGAGACCTTCAAATTTTTAGGTTCTATCATATCTCAAGACCTAAAATGGTCACCTAATATCAAAAACGTCACCAAAAAAGCACAACAAAGAATGTTCTTTCTGCTCCAACTCAGGAAGCTCAAACTGCCCAAGGAGCTGCTAGCACAGGTCTACAGAGGAATAATTGAGTCTGTTATTTTCACCCCTATAACTGTCTGGTTTGGTTCTGCAACCCAACAGGACCAACACAGACTTCAGAGGCTAATCAGAACTGCAGAAAAAACAATTGCTGCCAACCTGCCTTCAAGTGAAGACCTGTATACTGCACCAGTCAAAAAGAGGTCGGGGAAAATATTTACTGACCCCTTGCACCCTGGACATAAACTGTTTCAACTCCTATCCTCAAAACGACACTAAAGAGCACTGCACACCAAGACAACTAGACACAAGAACAGTTTTTTCCTGAAGTCCATCACGCTTCTAATTCCTTTACCATTGTCAAATTATTCACTAAAATTGCATTACTATTAGTCTTCTTATCCTTCCTATCACCCATCTTCTCCCAGATATGACTGTATGACTGCAACTTGTTGCTTATATCCTTACGATTTATATTAATATTGATTGTTTCCTGATTGCTTATTTGTACCCTATGACAATCATTAAGTATTGTACCTCATGATTCTTAACAAATGTATTTTTTTTCTTTTATGTACACTGAGAGCATATACAGTACACCAGGCAAATTCCTTGTGTGTCCAATCACACTTGGCCAATAAAGAATTCTATTCTGTTCTGTTCCGTTCCGTTCTGAATCCAAACTATGATGTGTATACCATTGTATGAACCATTAGCCTAGAAGTGTCAAATAGGCTCAAGTGAACAACATGAGCCAACAAAAACTTCAATATATTCTCCTGAGATTCAAATTCACCATTAATTTTATAAATATTCTACAACTAATGATGAAAGTATTTCACACAGAGATATTATTTGCAATTTATTATTGTTTCCTATATATATAAATATTGAAACCTGTTTTAGTACAAAATATTCCCAATTGCCAGGTCTTTCTTCCTTCCTTCCTTCCTTCCTTCCTTCCTTCCTTCCTTCCTTCCTTCCTCCCTCCCTCCCTCCCTCCCTCCCTCACTCACTCACTCACTTCTTCCCTCCCTCTCCTTGTTTTTTACAAGTTTGGTACGTTTGTGAGTAAATCTGCTCTCTGATTTTTATTCTACTTCTCAATGCACTCATTGCACTTGGCTAGTAAATGTGAAGGAATTAATGTATTTCATACCACTGAAGAGGTCAAGCTTACTTAAATGGATTCATTACTGTACAGCAAGGAGAGAGGGAGTTGAGCTTGCCTGCTATTAAGATGCTGTACACATAAAACCCACAGATGATACATCCTTGAATTGCAGAACTATGAAAACCTGCCCTTCTATTTGTATACAAGTGGGTTGGTTTTCTGTGGAAACAACTGTGCTCCATTTAATTTTTTTTAAAAAGCCCTAATGTATTTATATATTCCATGACAGAGAAAAAACATTGGGTGAGCTCAGTAGGGATGATTAAATAATGAATAAAATATTTCAATTGATAATTCTGTAGTAGAGTAAATAATTCCATTTGCTTTCACCACATGTGATACTGAATTTTATCTTTTTGGGAATTTTTTTTTGCTAGACAATGATCCAATCTAATGGTATTTTTTTTGGCTGTTTCTGAATATGAATGAAGCTTTAATGTTTTTTAACTGTACTTGAAGATTGGAGATTCACCACCACCACCATTTAAATCTGTGGTTTGGATTGATTTGGGAGCAAATTATTAAGATATTAAAACTCATTAATGTTACAAATATCTGCTATAATCTGTACAGTCTCCTAGTGGCTTGCAACAGCAAAACAATATTAACACCAAGACAACACTGCAACAACAATAATATATTGCAGTAATATAGATGTTAAACATTCATCTTGCCCAACACGCTTTCCTGAAAAAAAGGTTTTCCTAGTGGCTTTTATAAGTACAAGAACGCTGATCTAATATCAGGAGGAAAGTTGCTCCATAGCTCGGGAGCTTCAACCAAAAGTCACTTTTGTGATCCTCTGACCACTTATCTTCCTGTTATTAGGGTGGGTGAACATGAGTATTCAGGAATAGGTGCTTGTCTACTGTCCACTTAATATTCATAGTGTAATGATATGTAAAATTCTCTGTTACTATGCAATTCAGTAGTAGAACTCAAGTAAGCCACATAATGGCATTCAAAGGATGGAAGTAAATGTCACATTTTATGCTCTGCTAAGTACAAAACGCATCTAGGTCTTTTACTAAAAAGGGACTTGGATTCAGAAAGGAAAGGGTGCATCCACAGTGGCACTTCATGTCTGGATTTATTGCTAGAGTTTGATAGATGAGCTTTTACTGCTATAGGTTCACATTTGACCAATAATAGTTCATAGTTCAATTTCTGTTATATGATCCAGCAGGTGTTTACTGCTTTGCCCCCTGGTTAGTTGGGAGAGACAATGTGAATTGTCTGGAAATCAGAGTGGAAGAATTTTTGCACTTCTCAGCAGAAATGGTTGAGGACTATCCTCTTCAACAATAGAGCCAGTCACAGCCCCTTAATCTCAACGAGCAACAATCAGGCACTTTCGTTCTTGCTTGGGGACAAAGGAAAGAGGATCAGACTAAGATGCAGTAGTAGAATACTGCATATATCATGTATTTTATTCCTGGGGCAACATACTGACTTTATAAAAAGAACAAATGTACCTTTGCAGATAGTCACCTAATTTGAAACGTTTAAAAACAGAGAGATGGATAATGTTTCAGAGACTATGTAGCATTCAGAATGTTATATCGGTCTGTGTTGTGGTTAGCTCTGGCCCAGCTCCTCCCCCAAGGACTGTGGGTGTGGGGGAGACATCCACATGCTGCAGGCCTGTTTTGCCCCCGGTGGAATCTGATGATGAAGGCTCCTCTGACCAAGAAGACATGAGTGACAGGGAGGAGGAGATGTGGCAGACAGCTCAGAAGGAGATCAATTATCTAGCTCCTCCTTGGATTCAGAACAAGAGTTAATGATACAGCCAAGCATGCAGAGAGCGATGCATAGGCAACAACAACTGAGAGATTATTATCAAAGAAAAGGAGGCCACCTGTGGTTGGGTGGGGCTGTGGAAATTAGTGAGGCTGCTATAAAGAGCAGCCTGTGAGTTTGGCCATTGTGGAGGATTATCTGATCGTTGTGTTTCATGACTGCGTTACTGACTTTGACTTTTTGTGTGCTGATTTTTCCCTGCTTTGAAACTAAACCAGAGCAAAGTGTGTTTCACTTTGTGAAAGAAGGACTGTGAATTGCCTCACAGCTGCAAGCTAAGTATCACAGGACTGATAAGGGACTTGTATAAATTACCAGTTTGTTTGGAGACTAGTGCTCTTTGCTATACCAAAAGAGGGCTTAGTTTAAGTGAATTTTCATTATAAAGAACATTGTTTTGAATTTTCAAACGTGTGTGTGTGTGAAATTTGTACCTGTGAATTTTTGGGAGGATTCTACCAGAGAGCCCGACAGAACAGTCTGTTATATATTTCCAGCCTTTTATGGTAAGAATGAAATGGCACTTTAAGAAAAGATGTACAAAACTAATAGAAACCAGTCAGTAGGTTTTCAGCTGCATCATTTCCCCATTGACAAGCTATGATGCGATCTGCAGCTGCTAGATTAGATGGGTCACCTTATTTTGGTTTTGGACTTGGCTTGCTTTGCAAACAACGTAATCTGGTTATCACTCCAGCCATGCACCATAGCTCTGCGGCTGCTACAGCATAGTCTCTTGAGGTTTGTCCCTTTGCTTGTCCAGCTGTTTTGTGACAATGGGCATTTCCCAGGAGGTACAGTATACAGACATTCTGCTAGCAGCAATGCATACGAACGAAGGATAGGCATTCTGTTTTTGTTTTTGACATTCTGGTACATGATCTTGGGCCTGTGATAGAAACTGGCAATCTATAGAGTGTTGAAAAGAGGTAGTGAAAAACACAAGAACTAGGCAAAATATATTCCTTATACTCACCCTTGTCTTTTTCAGTGTTTAAAAGTGGCACAGATTTGGGACATTTCCATTCTAAAGATTTATTGTTTTAAACTAAATGGCAATTTATCCTGCCAATAAAAGTCATGTATCTTTCTAGGTTGAAGTTGTAGTCAGGTATATATTGAAGGAGTCGCTTGACAATAAAAGGAAGAGAATAAAAATAGCCAAAACTACCAAAACAATTCTATATATCAAAGGAAATGGTACAGAAAATAAACCAGAAATGAACCAAAGTTCAATAATCCACTAAAGGACCAAAAAACCCATTTTATTTGGAAATTGCTCTCAACAGCTAGTTGGCTTTTGCTCAGGACTCATTTGCAGAAGTAGTAATGATTCCATCCAAAGTCAACTGGGGCTTATTAGTTCCAATGGAGCATAGCCTGCTCAGCAGACAATTCTGATTCTCAAATATTCCAATCTTGAAGCTTCTTTACTACTTGCATTAGTTACCCAATTAACAGAGAGTTTTACATATAATTAGACTATGAAAAACATGACTATTAAGTTTCTTGGCTGGTCCATTCCATGGTCTGCCATCTGCTGCTCTCATGGGCTTGGGGATCATGAAGGTTTACAAGATAACATATCCGAGTTGTAGATTCAGGAAAAGACCCATGACATCAATTGTCTACTCAGATTTGTGGAGAAATCTGAATTCTTGGGCAACTAAACTTTCTCATCCAACTTTTCCTCCTCATCCTATGAGAAGCACTCACCTCTGAGCATCATGGCAGAAGTGTTCCTCGTTCTTCTGGACTAATTGGTTTTGGTGTGAGAAAGTACTCTTATAAACCTGGGCTCATGACAAAATTGTATTGAATTGCTTTGGACTATTCCTCAGAGTAATGTTGGTTAAAAACATGTCTTAGCAAACTAAAATAATGGAGTTCTTTTTAAAATACGCTTTTAGTGTCTGTCAAATAAAAAAAAAGTAATAAGAATCTGCCTTTGGTTGATTTTAATGAGCAAAGTTAAGATCTACATCTTCCAATGTTTTTTCCAAAAAGGAGACTATGAGATCATAACTCTTGGACTGGTTATTGCTTCCTTCCCATCCTAAGCAAAAAGAAATGGGATGGAAAAGCCAAGAGACAAGATGGACAAGCAAAGAATACGTTAATCACATATAATCGATAAGGCCCTTGACAGCTTTATTTATCCTTTGTTCTTTAAGAGAAACAAAACCAAGGCAAAAATCCAGTGTCAGAGAACTCAAGCCAGGCTATAAAGAAGCAACTATAACAACTTTAGTTAGCTATAGGAGGGATTAAAAATAATCAAAACATCCCTTATATTTTTGGCTTGTTGGTGGAGTTGACGTTCTAAACAATGTTATAAATTATGTATGAAAAAAACATTATATGAAACTACATTCCATTACTTCATGTAGAAAATATTTAAGACAGGCGGCAAGGCTTAATAATTTGATTGAGAATGAGGGGATTTTAACAGCATAACAAAGTTGGAAGGGACCTTGGAGGTTTTCTAATCCAACCCCCTGTTCAAACAGGAGACCTTATACCATTCCATACAAATGCCCATCCAATCTTTTCTTTGAAATCTTCAAAAGTGGAGCACCCACAACTTCTGGAGGCAAGCCATTCCACTGATTTAATTACAGTGATACCTTGTCTTACAAACTTAATTGGTTCCGGGACGAGGTTCTTAACGTGAAAAGTTTGTAAGATGAAACAACGTTTCTCATAGGAATCAATGGAAAAGCGATTAATGCGTGCAAGCCCAAAATTCATCCCTTTTGCCATCCGAAGCACCCGTTTTTGTGCTGCTGGGATTCCCCTGAGGCTCCCCTCCATGGGAACCCCCTCCTCCGGACTTCCGTTGCCAGCGAAGCGCCCATTTTTACAATGCTTGGATTCCCCTGCTTGGATTCCCCCGCAGCATCACAAAAACATGGAAGTCCGGAGGTGGGGTTTCCCATGGAGGGGAGCCTCAGGGGAATCCCAGCAGTGCAAAAACGTGTGCTTCGCTGGCAACGGAAGTCCAGAGGTGGGGCATCCCAGCTGCAGCGGTGGGTTTGTAAAGTGAAAATAGTTTGTAAGAAGAGGCAAAAAAATCTTAAACCCCGGGTTTGTATCTCGAAATGTTTGTATGACGAGGCGTTTGTAAGATGAGGTATCACTGTACTTTAATTGTCAGGAAACTTCTTAGTTCTTGGTTCTCTCTTGATTAGTTTCCATCGATTGCTTCTTGTCCTGCCTTCAGGTGCTTTGGAGAATAGATCAACTCCCATGTATTTGTGGCAACTCCTGAGATATTGGGACACTGCTCTCATGTCACCCCTAGCCCTTTTACCCCATTAAACTAGACACATCCAATTCCAGCAACTGTTCTTTATAGTCCCCTAATCATCTTTGTTGCTCTTCTCTGTACTCTTTCTAGAGTCTCAACATCTTTTTTACATTGTGGTGACCAAAATTGGATACACTAGTCCAAGTGTACTCTTACCAAGGTGTATAAAGTGGTATCAACAGTCCCTGTGATCTTGATTCTATCCCCTCTGTTAATGCAGCCTAGGACTGTTTTGGCTTTCTTGGCAACTGCAGCACCCATATTTAAGTGATTGTCCACTAGGACTCCAAGGTTCCTCTCACAGTTACTACTATTGAGCCAGGTATCACCTATTCTATTCCAGTGCATTTGTTTTTCTTTCCTTGCCTAAATGTACTTTTCCCACCACTGAATTTAATTTTACTAGATGGGACCCATGGTTGAAGTCTGTCGAGATCCTTCTCTACCTTCTGAAGTTTGGCTGTTCTTTCCAACTCGTTGACATCTGCAACTTTGATGAGTTCCCCTTTTATCCCCTCATCTAAATGATTTATGAAGACATTGAAAAGTAATGGGTTTAAGACAGAGCCTTGAGGTACCTTACTGATATTTCCCTCCATGTAGATTCAGTTCCATTAAGGACTACACGTTGAACGTGGTTGGTGAGTTACAAATCCAACTGGTAGTGGTTTTCCGGGATTATGCATGTTTTCCCATTTAAAATGAGTTGAGTTGCAGTGAATGCAGAAAAAGACGCAAACAATCCTCTCATTATTTTATAACTTTTTAGGGATATCTTCTTATTGTACTGATAAGATTGGGAACATATAGTTATTCATGTGTTTAGGATTAAAGCTGAGCTTAGTTGATTGCCAACCACCATTGGTTGACATTAGGAATTAGCTGTGTTTTCTTTGTTTTAGCAAATATATTTTGTTTTACCAAATATATTTTTATTGGTGAATGACTGAACCAAGGTGCCTGTCTGTCTGTCTTGCATTAAGTAAGGATGTGCAAAACAATGAATTAGGTTAGAATTAAAGATAATTCAAAAGATGATGGGTTTAGCAGAGATGGCTAAATTAGATAGATTTGTTAGTACTATTATAGATATGACTAGTACATATTATGGTATTATATCAAAGTAAAAAGTTACGTTATTACCTTATTCTACTGCTCTAAAAGGTGTAAGATGTGCTTTCCTTTTTCTTTCCCTCTTCCTTCTTCCCCTTTTCTCCCCTACTTTCCCATTATTTTCATTTTTAGATAAACTAATAAAATGTGTGAAGTAAGAATGAAAGGCAATTCATCCCTGACACATCAACAACAGCCAAATCGTCTACAACTGAACCCATCCCATTGTGTTTACAACCCCTGTTGATCACAGAAATGGAAGTGCAAGATCTATTTCACAGACAGAAGCCTGTAAAAGCACCAGGCCCAGACAAGATAACTCCTTCTTGCTTAAAAGTCTGTCCTGTCCAATTGGCCCCATCTTCAACAAATCACTAGAGTTATGCTATATCCCTTCCGGCTCCAAATGCTCGACTATCATCCCAGTGCAGAAGAAGCCCTCCATCAAGGAACTGAATGACTACAGACCAGTTGCTCTAACATCTGTAGTTATGAAAACCTTTGAAAGGCTAGTGATGTCCCACTTGAAAACCATCATGGATCCACTGTTAGCCCCCGTGCAATTTGCATACCAAGTAAATAGATCGACAGATGATGCTGTCTATATGGCTCTGCACTACATCCTTCAACATCTTGAATCTCCAAAGACCTACACTAGGGTCCTTTTTGTAGACTTGAGTTCAGCATTCAACACCATCCTACTGGACATTTTTTTAACTAAACTAAATCAGCTAGCAGTATCTGAACACACTTGTAAGTGGATCACAAGCTTCCTAACCATCTTTCAGCTGTGGCGAGGGGGGCGTTTGCCCAGGTTCGCCTGGTGCACCAGTTGCGACCCTATCTGGACCGGGACTCACTGCTCATAGTCACTCATGCCCTCATCACCTCGAGGTTCGACTACTGTAATGCTCTCTACATGGGGCTACCTTTGAAAAGTGTTCGGAAACTTCAGATCGTGCAGAATGCAGCTGCGAGAGCAGTCATGGGCCTACCTAGGTATGCCCATGTTTCACCAACACTCCGCAGTCTGCATTGGTTGCCGATCAACTTCCGGTCACAATTCAAAGTGTTGGTTATGACCTTTAAAGCCCTTCATGGCACTGGACCAGAATATCTCCGAGACCGCCTGCTGCCGCACGAATCCCAGCGACCGATTAGGTCCCACAGAGTGGGCCTTCTCCGGGTCCCGTCAACTAAACAATGTCGGTTGGCGGGCCCCAGGGGAAGAGCCTTCTCTGTGGCGGCCCCGACCCTCTGGAACCAACTCCCCCCGGAGATTAGAACTGCCCCTACTCTCCTTGCCTTTCGTAAGCTCCTTAAGACCCACCTGTGTCGTCAGGCATGGGGGAACTGAGACATCTCCCCCGGGCATATACAATTTATGAATGGTATGTGTGTATGTATGTGTGTTTAGAAAATGGGGTTTTTAAAATGTTTTTTAGTAGAAATTTAGATTTGTTATAAATTGTTTTTCACTTTGTTGTGAGCCGCCCCGAGTCTGCGGAGAGGGGCGGCATACAAATCTAAATAAATAAATAAATAAATAAATAACCACCAGGAAGCAACAGGTGAAGCAGGGCAAAAATCACAACAGATACCTGTACAATTAGCACAGACCCCCCCCCCCCAGCAGGGCTGTGTACTCTCACCACTTCTCTTCTCTCTATACACCAATGATTGCATCTCAAACGATCCATCTGTTAAACTATTGAAATTTGCAGATGATACAACTGTGATTGGTCTCATTTTAGACAATGATGAAACTGCATACAGACGGGAGGTTGAACAACTAGCCTTGTGGTGCGACCGGAACAATCTAAACACACTCAAAACCATAGAAATGGTGATAGACTTTAGGAGAAGCCCTCCCATGCTACCACCTCTCACAATACTAGACAACACAGTGTCGACAGTAGATACCTTCAAACACCTAGGTTCTATCATATCTCAATACCTAAAATGGTCAGTTAACATCAAAAATGTCATCAAAAAAGCACAACAAAGAACGTTCTTTCTGCGCCAACTCAGGAAGCTCAAATTGCCCAAAGAGCTGCTAATACAGTTCTACAGAGGAATAATTGAGTCTGTCATCTTCACCTCTATAACTATCTGGTTTGGTTCTACAACCCAACAAAGATGGACACAGACTTCAGAGGATAATCAGAACTGCAAAAAAAACAATTGCTGCCAACCTGCCTTCCATTGAGGACCTGTATACTGAATGAGTCAAAAAGAGGGCAGTCAAAATATTTACTGATCCCTTGCATCCTGGACATAAATTGTTTCAACTCCTACCCTCAAAATGTTGCTACAGAGCACTGCACACCAAGACAACTAGACACAAGAACAGTTTTCTTTCCTGAACGCTATCACTCTGCTAAACAAATAATTCCCTCAACACTGCCAAACTATTTACTAAGTCTGCATTACTATTACTATTAGTTTCCCCCCCATCATTCCTATGACCCATTTCCTCCCACATATGACTGTATAACTGTAACTTGTTGCTTGTATCCTTAAGATTTTTATTAATGTTGATTCTTTCCCCGTTGCTTATTTGACCCCTATGACAATCATTAAGCGTTGTACCTCATGATTCTTGACAAATGTATCTTTTTCTTTTATATACACTGAGAGCATATGCACCAAAAACAAATTCCTAGTGTGTACAATCACACTTGACCAATAAAGAATTCTATTCTATTCTATTCTATTCTATTCTATTCTATTCTACTCTACTCTACTCTACTCTACTCTATTCTACCAAGCCTCTGACTCAAGCTGACTTTTCAAATTGAAATCCAGTCAAAGTAGATACGCCTGAATCAATTCGCATCACCCTGAATTTCAACCTTTCTTCATAAAGTTCCAGGTTGGCACAAAATGAGCCATTTTCCTACATTGTATCTGCACAATAATCAGGAGGAGATTGCCAGAGAATGATTGTCTTACAGTCATGGTCAGTTCCATGAGAATGGTTTTGAACCTGATTTTTTCAGTCTTAATTTGCACCTTAATAGCTATACTAATCAGGTTTTTCTTGGGGAAATTCATACATTTGTTTATTTTTATTACAGTTTACTACATTTTCCTTTGTTTGTTAGGTGAAAATTCTGGGTTATGGTGACTTTTATACAAGCAATGTTTTTTGCTATATTTATGGGAACTTGTAGGATCTATTCCAAAGGATAATCCCATAGTCAACCCTATCATGAGTCATGATAGGGGGAGTCTTTTAGTTTTCAGATTCTTGAAGAAGAAATATAAGTGTATCGAAGTAGCCACTGGCTGCTCCTCTTGAACTGGGTTGTCATACGAGCTGTCTCACGTCTCCAGAAAAATCTGCTGCCCATAGAATGTAACACTAGGTTGGCTATATGGATGAGCAACATTAAAGTGAAGTTAAACCATGGACAAAAAGGAACATTTGAACAGCATCCAACTCTACTTTGCTGTAGTGAAAAGAACTTCTGGTCATTCAGACATATTCTCTACTGAGATATCTGCTACCCAAATAGAATTGGTAGGTGGCACTTTTTTGAATGAAGTAAGAATATGATGAAATGATAAAATGGGCAACAGGCTCAGTGAAAATGAGTATCCTATGTTTTAAAAAAAAACCTGAAGGAAAGATGAGGTCACTTTTGGTTAGGGAGGTTGCCATTTTAGCTGTAGATCCTAGAGCAACAATTTCCTGTACAGTTTTATTTTGAGATTGATTAAACATAACTTTATCTTGCTACCTTAGGCCAAGCTTCTGGATGAGATGAAGATAGAGAAATAGAAATAATAGGCTACAAAACAGCACTCCTTTTTGGTCTCAGGAAGAGTTCCTTCATAGATGGAGAGGATTAAAACTCAACGACTCTTCTTTGGTCTCAGGAAGAGTTCACTCATAGATGGAGAGGATCAAAACTGTTTCCATGTAGCACACCACAATTTTCTGAAAATGCTGCCTGAAAACACAAGACACAAAAGTGTCTGGAACTTTCTTTGTCTAATGCATCACCCCTTTGTACATCTCTAAAGAAATCCAGAGGTGCAACTTCAAGTCTTCAATAATTCTTATAAAACAGAAAAATCTATCCAGAGATTGAAACAAGGTCAACTGTGATTTTTAAATCTAGTGAGACATAAAATCTTGCAGAAACAAAGTGGTAGAACATTTGGTGAAATATAAGTGAACTGAATATCAATGCTTTGTCTGAAGCTGCACAGAGGGAACAGACGGAAGAGATGCGATGATTGTGTGTGCCTTTTCCTCCCATTCTACTTCCTATTCTCCCCCTCACATCAACTTTGAGATACAATGTGATAAGCAGCAGATGGATATGGCAATATCATTATATGATTGCATGGGCAACCATGTGATTTGATATGACTCATAGTCTCCTGCTGGTATTTCAGAGAACCTTAGGCATAATGTCAAGTTGCAAATGGTTTACAGGAGTTTAAGAAGGAAATGAAACAATCAAACCTGACTTTGGCTTGGTTTTGACTGATCAAAATCTTAAGAGGAAGTGGTTTTTAGTTTGTTTGTTTACTTTGATTTATAGTCCAGTTTATGAAGCTGAGATGCATAAGTCTTCAAACATACAAATCTAATCAATGATTGAAAAAGGACAGCACTTAATATGGATTTTTTAAAAGGCCAGAAAAGGTTCAGTTGCATACAAATACATTTATTGCTCGCCCAGTTCAATCCTGAGCTCAAAATTACTGTATTTGCAGAAGGATACAATTTTATACTGAACAATTAACTGCAAATTGCAAGTGTTGTCTTCAATTGGGTTGATACCAATAGAAACATTGTTTGTACACAAGGGAATTTTAAACATTGTGAATAACTGCAAAACATGACTGTTGAAAACCATAGGCGTCTTTGAAAATTAACCTTTGCTTGGGTAAGTGGGATTAATTGGCTAATCAGTTTTATACACCTAAACTGGGATTTTCTCATTTTGTTTTCCCTCCCTATTATCCCTTCCACTTTTTTCATCCCTGTCCCATTTTGTTGTGTGTGCGTTTTTGATTGCTTGTTTTTGGAAAAGTGGTATGAGTGTTTGTGTCTGTGACAGAAAGAGAGAGCAAAAAAAAAAAAAAAATCTAATAAGGCTCAATTTTATAAAAAGGTGTTCCCTCTTCTATAGAGGAATTAATTGTAGTTAGGATTCATTAATTTAAGTAATATAAATAATACCTCTACCTACAAATACTTACAAACTTTTCTAGATAAGAACTGGGTGTTCAAGATTTTTTTGCCTCTTCTCAAGAACCATTTTCCACTTACAAACCTGATCCTCTAAAACTGTAACCAGCAGGGAGAGGCCTCCATGGCGCCTCTCTAGGAATCTCCTGGGAGGAAATAGGCCTGGAAAAGGCAGGGAGAAACCTCTAGGAATCTCCTGGGAGGAAACAGGGTCTCCATCCTCACTGTGGTTTTCACAATCACACATATTATTTGCTATTACATTGATTCCTATGGGAAAAATTGCTTCTTCTTACAAACTTTTCTACTTAAGAACCTGGCCATGGAACGAATTAAGTTGGTAAGTAGAGGTACCACTGTATCTCAATATGTCTTAAATCTCTCTCTCTCTCTTTCTCTCTTATCTTCATCTGCTCTTTTTGTGAGGAGCATAGACTTTGCTTGGTATATACAGCTATAAATGTGTTCATGCATTTATTGAATCATGTGGGAATCTCTAGGACTGGTTTCAGGTGGAAGTAGAAGCCTTGAATTGATGTGATTGAGGTGCTAGGACTCAACATGGATTTTAGTTGTATGTGTATATATGTGTATATATGGGTATAGATTTGTTTTCCTTCCATTCAATCATGTCTGATTCTCAGAGCTTCTTGGATATGTACCTGCAGCTTCTTGGCAAGGTTTTTCAGAAATGGTTTGCCATTGCCTCCTTCTTAGGGCAGAGAGAAGATGACTGGCCCAAAGTCACCCAACTGTCCTTGTGTCTGAGGAGAGATTGATAGTCTCCCAGTTTCTTGCATGTACTATAAAAATAAAGACATTACTATAAATACATATATTATTCTATTTTTCCAGTTGGGAGAGAATTGTTTTAAGTTTAAGTACATTGTGCTTTCAAATCAGTACGATATTCATAAAAACAATATTTGAGAATAGCCTTGCAAAAACGAAAACTGAAATCTAAACAACAATGGTGGCAGTAGAGGACCTTTAACTCTTTGCTCACTGATATGGCCCTGATCCTCACATATAAGTAAATTCCTCTCACAATTCATAGCTCCATTCCTGATGGCTTCATGGAAACAATATGGATATAGTTAGTTAGTTAGTTAGTTAGTTAGTTAGTTAGCTACTTACTTACTTACTTACTTACTTATTAGATTTGTATGCCACCCCTTTCTGAAGACTCAGTGAGGCTCACAGCAACAGAACAATACAAATCCAATAGTTAAAAACAATTTAAAACCCTAAATATAAAAAAACAATCATACGTCTCATACAAACCATACGTAAAGCGGGAAAGGCCCAGGGGAATCAATTTCCCCATGCCTGATGGCAGAGATGGGTTTTAAGGAGTTTGTGAAAGGCAAGGAGAGTGGGGGCAATTCTAATCTCTGGGGGGAGTTGGTTCCAGAGGGTCGGGGCCACCACAGGAAAGGCTCTTCCCCTGGGTCCCGCCAGAGAACATTGTTTCGTCAATGGGACCCGGAGAAGGCCAACTCTGTGGCACTTAACCGGTTGCTGGAATTCGTGTGGCAGAAGGCTGTCTTGGAGATATTCTGGTCCAATTTTTCCTTTCATATACGTGTGCTTTTTAAATTCAAGTCGAATCTATTTCTTGAATGGAAACAATATGGAAATGGCTTTTTCTTGCTTTCATGTACGTTTGTTTTTTAAATTCAAGTCTAACCTATTTCTTGATGATCCCCCCCATTCAAGTACTACTGAGGTCCATTCTGCTTAATTTTCTGCAGATTAGCCAAGGTCAACTGGGTGACCTCTTTATTGAAAAATAATTGCCAGTTGCATGAATGGCACATTTGTACCGAGTATTAGCTATATTTCAGAATTTCTCTGAAGAAGTTAGATAGACCATGGACACACACACTCCCAATAAACCATGGACCATCGTGTTCCCTTACATGTCCCATCTTCAGATCAGAGGACCATAACTCCAAGATAGTAAACATGTTTTAAATTTTCTTTGCTGACATTCTTGTCCTATGTGTCAAGGGTCCAGGTAGCATCCAAGCTAAATCAGAGTCCAAGTCAAAATACTTCTCAAAGTTCCAATTTATTGCCGGAGCCATCCTGGCACCTACATTTGGAAACCTGAATCTGAGTTTCCCACCCAGTTGAAAGTTCACATCCCTTGTCCCCCACCCACAAACGTATCACATTGCCCACTCAGATTGTGCCAACATGGCCAGTCCTCCTTCCGCTTCCACCCAGGTGGGTGGGCATAGGATGGCCTTGAACACTCGAAATAATGCTTTGTGGATACAGCTGTTCCCTCCCAAGTTCCCATAAACATTAGGCCTTCTATAGATAGTGTGGCAAGCTGTTAATTTACCACCAACTTCTGCATCGGTTTGGCAGTATGGAAATAATGCTTGGATTTTTTCCATACCATATCCATATTGTTTCCATGAAGCCATCACAAATGGAGCTATGCATTTTGAGATAATTTACTTATATGTGCGGATCAGGGCCATATGCCTCCTGCCACTTGACTCCCAGCCAGTGGTGGGCTGCTGCTCCCACGGGAGGGGACGCAGTGGGGGTAATAGATTTATGCACTATTCATTGAATACTTAATAGTATCCTTCTTCTCTAGTACCTTAGTATGATCCTTAATTACTTTTAAAACAGAAAATAATTACATAGCATGTTTTTACCCATAAACACCTTATTTATTTATTTATTTATTTATTTAGATTTGTATGCCGCCCCTCTCCGCAGACTCGGGGCTCACCTTTTATAGCAATTAAAGAAAATTGAGCTACTTGCCTAATCTATTATCATACTCAACCTTGTGGCTTCAGAACACAACCTTAAAATGTTACTGTGCTCCTCAACAAATAATGCTGTCTATCATTTGTCCTTTTTGTGTCTATTCAAATGATGTGACTTAATCAACTGAAAAAGAGTCCAAGCACCTATTTGAAAACATATCCTGGTTGGTAAGCCACTCCCACCCAGTCACATGACCTTTAAACCATCCCCAGTTACTTGATTGTCAAGCCACTCCCACCTGGTCACATGGCCGGCAAGCCACTCCTATCCGGTCACATGACTATCAAGCCACACCCACAAAATAAGCCACGCCGACAGTGTGTCAGTAAAATTTTTGGCAGCCCATTACTGGTCTCAGCAATTGGTTAGACCCCACAGAGTCGGCCTTCTCCAGGTCCCGTCAACTAGATAATATCACCTGGCAGGACCTGAAGGAAGAGCCTTCTCTGTGGGAGCTCTATCCCTCTGGAATCAGCTCCCCCCAGAGATTTGCACTGACCCCACCCTCCTCGCCTTCTGCAACATTCTGAAGACTCATCTGACCCCCTGGATGATGAATTAATTATATGTTTCTTTGTTTGAATGGGAATGATTGGTTTTTAAAGTAATTTGGGTTTTAGATTAGCTAATTTAATTGGCTTTAGGATATTTTGTATTGTTTTTATATATTGTAAGCCGCCCCGAGTCCTCAGAGAGGGGCAGCATATAAATCCAATTATTAAATAATAAATAAATAAATTTCCTCCCCCCCTTTCTCCCCCCATGCACAGAATAAATAAATGCATTCTCCATCAATGCTGTATCGATACCTATTCACCTACGTACATATTTTCATACGCCTACCCACAGAGAGAGAGAGAGAGAGTCACAATAGGACAAACCTAAGGCAGAGAGCGAAATCCCACCATCTCAATTTGATAACTTGCTTGTTTTGCTGCTCCTGCTGTGACATAAACAGCCTACTGATGAGAGGAAGACAGTAAGAATGATGAAGAACCTTCCGAGGCAGAAACGCAACTGCCTAGGCAAAACTCTGGGACGGTGGGTGATGAAAAGCTCCATTATGCCCGCCTATTACAAAGAATGTGGTAGTGATGTATAAGGTAGGAAAGCTGTGGCCTGCAGAGTACTGAAGCATTGACTTTGCTGTTGCTACTGCTGCTGCTGGTAGACAGGAGATGTTCTGCCTGAACTGAAACTGCTGAGGATTTTTTTCCACGCGCGGAGGATATCTCTTCCCCAGCACTTCTGCTGGAGTATCTAGTGGTTCTCCTGCCGGCAGACTGACTGAGATAAGACGATCTCCCAGAAGAAAACCAAGAACTGCCCATGTTGTTTTAGGAACAAAAGGGGAGGGGGAGAGACTTTTCCCCTTGAAGCAGGAGGATGAGTAGGGGCTCGATGAGGAAGCAATCGTGTCAGAAGGTAGGAGAAGGTGATTTTCTTCTTGGGGAGCCTCAGGGTGGGAGCGGTGGTGAGAGTGACTTAGCCCTCTGCCTTCTTGTAGTTGCTTTAATTAAACCTGCTGGTGTAGGCATCTCGCTTCAAGCTATTGATTAACGTGGACACCTTTTTCAAATAAATAAATAAGTAAACCTCATGCCTGTTCTTGACACATCTGGTGGCTTTAGGATGTTTCCCTTCAGTGTGTTGGAAAGGTTCCACATCAGGACTTTGAGATTTATAAATCGGCAACTCTCTCCCTCCCTCCCTCCCTCCCTCTCCCTCTCCCTCTCTCTCTGTCTCCCTCTCTCTCTCTTCCTATCCCTCTCTCTCTCTCCCTCGCTCTCTCTCTCCCCCCTCTCTCTCACACACATATATACACACACTACCACCACCAGCCTTTGCCACATGCGTTAGAATCTGATGGGGTATCGACATGGCTGAGATTTGAGCAAAAATAATTCCGGTCAACTTTTCAGTTTTTTTGCAGAGATGGGGAAAGAAGGGTGCGGTGCAAAACGACATAGGTAGTCTTTGATTTGAGTGGAAGTTTTGCTTTTTTTCCTCCCAGCCCTGTCAGAAACCAGCTGTTGTCTGCTTGGAGCTATATGTGACCGGTGTAACTTATATGTAGGCAAAGGCAGAGATTTCAAGGGGAGAAGGAACTGGAGTCTCGTAGCCTGCCACTGATCCTCTGCCTTTGCCACAAGAGCTAAAGCACACAAGGAGAAATACATTTTAGTATGCAAATTTGGAAATGTGAATTCCCTGCATGTCTGGCAGGACTCTTAGCCCATTAAAAGCCTGGAAGCCTTTCACTTCGGCAGGTCGAACCCAAAGCAACTTACTTAAAATTCTGCTCACCCCTCCGAAAATGGTATAGTTTACTGCACCGAGTTATTGATTCTGCTGTTCGCACGTTGTTTGCCTACCCACACCCCCCATCCTGTTTTTCTTTGAAGGATGCATGAGGAGGTCTATGCACTGCTGCAAAGGGATAGTTCTGCAGGTCTTAATATGTGTCTCTAAATAAATATTTTGCTACTCTCCATGCTCTTCTCAACGTCTGCCCAAATTGCAAAGGATTAATCAATTAAGCAAGTGGTCAATTAGGCTCAACCTTGTAAGAAAATAATTAGGCATAGCTGCATAGACACCGGACTGGTGATGTCGTAGAGTCTATGCCTGGATATTAAAAGCTTTTCCTTAATAGCTGAAGGGTTTTCTGTGGCTTTTCTAGCAATCATCAAAGTGCAGCAACTGCACATGTACTTTAAGGGTTACGGAAATTTAGTGGATGCAGCAGAAGATTTTCTTTCCGGACTTGTTAAAGCAAAGACTAAATTTATTTCTTTGTCTGTCAGTCTTTGCAATTTTATATATTTTATTAGCTTTGTAAATCTTTTGCTTGCTTTGGGGATTTGGCTTGTGTGTGAGTGAGTGTGTGTGTCTGTGCATGCTCACACATGTATTTAAAATACTGCAGCATTAAAGGAAACAAGGTTACAGTGCATGTTATGTTTGCTGAGGACAGTCATTTTCCCCCTGATCTTGTTAAATAAAGGCATTATTAAATGAGGATACATGGAATGGTGTGTTTCAAAGAAGGAAAAAAAATTCTCTCTATTGCCACAGAGGCTCTGCCACTGCAGTATTACAATACAGCCATATTAAAAAGGTCTTGGGAGCAAATAACTCTCAGATGCTTCATCTTGGAGAGTCTTTGGAATTCTCCTGAAAATAACAACATGGGTTTTAAATAATCTACTCTAAATGGTTTCCACTGATTGTTTTAAGCTTCTTCCCAATCTTTGCATCACTGAGAAATTTAAAGCTTGGACAATGTGTGTGTGTGTGTGTGTGTGTGTGTGTGTTGTGGCAGGCAGTCTTTGGCGTCTCTGTATAATTTGGGCAACAGGTCATTCCTCTTTTCATAAAAATGGTAGATGGCATTGGCACAAATTATTGATCTTACCTAGGTTTTAAAGATGTGTTTGGATTGAGGCAGATTTGTTGCATTCCTTTGGTGAAAAAAGTCAGAAGATGTGCTAAATAGTTAGTTTTTACTTTTATGAATTTTGGAGAGGATAGGATTTATATGTATATGTGTTCTATATATAGATGAAACAAAAGAGACTTCCCCAAGGGAAAGGGTTGGCTTCAAATTTAAAGTTTATTTAAAAATGAGGATGAACCCTTGACGTTGTCCATCAACACTGCCCTCCGCAATAGGATGAGATCAGTAATGCAGAATACCTGGTCACAGTCAGTCCCACCATAGTGACATATTCTGGATTTCATTTAAAATGATAGTAAATGATTTAATTTAATTACTTTGTCAGTGAAGTCCTAGGGACTAGAATTTGCTCCACACAAATCCATTAGATTCTTTTGCAAATGGACCAAATGTTTCAGGTGTTATACGTACCAATTGATACATTATACATACTACATTATTTATTGGAAATTATTTTTTTAAAGATCAATTGATGATAGATTGATTATAGATCAATCGATGGATTATATAGATAGATAGATAGATAGATAGATAGATGGATGGATGGATGGATGGATGGATGGATGGTTAGATGGATAAATGGATGGATGGATGGATGGATGGATGGATGGATGGACAGATAGACGGACAGACAGATGATCTCAAAATCAAGTCAAGTCCTACATCTGTTGGTTGTTGAGAAAAAGGGATAAATTATATCTGGTATAATTGAATTACTTACAGTGAGCAGGTACAATGTACTACCATATCTGAAACCTTTTAATAAGTGGTGACCTGGCTTGTGCTAATGGGTAGACTGAGAAAAAAACAGTAGAGGGCAATGTAGGAAACCATTTTTCAAATATGCCTTTGAATGCCATTGCTAAGAAACCATATTGAAAGGAGGTCCAGTAACCTCATATTCTCTCATGTAGTCAAGGTTCTATAGATAGTGTAGCAAGCCATTAATTTGTCACCAACTTCCGCACTGGCTTGACACATGCAAGATTCCCAGAAGGACTTTATTGTTCACTCAGGAAATCAGGGGAGTAAGGCATCATATTCAATTTAGATTTTACATTTTTAAAGAAAGTACAGTGTTCGATTTCTGTTTCTATTTTGGATCAAAACAACTGAGTCCGATAACCATATTTATTAAAAAGTTATTTTGGGAAAGAGATTTCAAGAAACTTCTGAGTTTTGCACGAACCTTGTCTTTCTTGAAAGCATATACCTGTGATGGTGAACCTTTTTTCCCTCGGGTGCTGAAAGAGCGTGTGTGTGTGCTATTGTGCATGCGGAAATGCCCACACCCTGAATTCAATGCCTGGTGGGCCCAGTAGGCTTCTGTTTCATCCTCCCCAGGTTCCAAAGGCTTCCCTGGAGCCAAGGGAGGGTAAAAATGCCCTCTCCACCCCCCTGGAGACTCTCTGGAAGCCAAAAATGCCCTCCCAGAGCCTATGTGTGAGCCAAAAATCAGCTGGCCAGCACACACACGAACGTTGGAACTGAACTAGGGCAATGGTCCGTGTGCCAGCAGATAAGGCTTCTCCTGCCACCTGTGGTACCTGTGCCATGGATTCGCCATCACTGGCATATACCGTAGTTCCAAGGTAAAAATTCTGGCATTAAATGGCAACAGCCAAAAGTATATTGTGACATTTGGGCTATCTATCTTTGGAACATATATCCTTCCAGCAATTAATTCTTGTGCCTTAAAAGAAGGCACAGGGGTGGAAGAATGAGATATGATCTATGTCTTCTTTTATGTAAGAGAAATCTTTCCTCTGCTCATGTTTGACAATCACTGCTACTGTTTCTCTTGCCATTTTGAAATAATTGTTTGATCCTGATAAACAAGGGCTTGCTGTCTGTTTAAACCATGGAGATGATTTTATAAACACTGCAGAAGTTGCAGAATGGTCCAACACATTCTATGCTTAGTTTTGTTTTTTTACAAAAATTGTCTAGTAGGAAGCCTTTTCATGTGTATTTAAAAAATTAAAGCCAAACTGAAACCAAATAAAATTTAATCATGAATGATCTCTAGCATTTATCTTGCAGAGATTAGCTAACACGCCTTTCCTAGGAAACGTATTTGGATAAAGGTTTGCATACCAATATTAAAATCATTAGCACATAATTTCTTTTTGATCATTTGGGAGTATCCTTTAGAATGCAGGAACAGAGGCATTGGGAGTTTGTACTCTTCAGATATATTGGATTTCAATTCCCATCAAACCTTCTCAGCATAATTGGTGGCAAGAGGTTATGGGAGTTGTAGTTCAAAATAATGGGAGAATTGCAAGTTGGCTTTCACTGATGTAGGTAATGGACTAAGGTGAAATGAGGTGGAATGGTTGCATGCTTCACTTCTGGCTTCTGTCAGTTTGAATAACTAGAAGACATTATTGTTCCAGCTTGAGACATGTGTCTAAGTCTCTTCCAGTGCATGCAGTTCCTGGAAATTCTAGAAAAGACTTCACTCAGTGCATGTCAGATGCAACCAAACTATGTCGCTTGGCGGGACCCAGGGGAAGAGCCTTCTCCGTGGCGGCCCCGGCCCTCTGGAACCAACTCCCCCCAGAGATTAGAACTGCCCCCACCCTCCTTGCCTTTCGCAAGCTGCTTAAAACCCACCTCTGCTGCCAGGCATGGGGGAACTGAGATACACTTTCCCCCTAGGCCTTTAAAATTTTATGCATGGTATGTCTGTATGTATGATTGGTTTTTATATAATGGGTTTTAACTGTTTTTAGTATTGGATTATACTGTTTTGTTACTGTTGTTAGCCGCCCCGAGTCTGCGGAGAGGGGCGGCATACAAATCCAATAAATAAATAAAATAAATAAATAAAGTCTATTAAGGTTACTTAGTCCTGCTAACGTACAAACAATATGGACTCTATTGCAGGGGTGAAATGATCCTGTTTCACTCATGCCTGACGGTTGTCGGAGAGCCAGTTGCGAAGGCAGCGTGAGGCTCCGTCAGGGGTGGGCTGCTGCCCGGATGGGGGGGATAGCAAAAATGGAGCTCTACCCCAGAGCACCCAATTTGCACTGGTAGGTGTTGAAAGAAAATGCAGAGCATCTTGCATAAGCCACACCCACAGTGTGGTAGTAAACATTTTGGTAGCCCTTCACTGGGCTCTGCCTACCTGCCTGAACACAGCCATTTGGTTTCTTTTACCTTCTGAGAATGCACATAACGCTTTGCACATGCGCAGAGAGTAAAAGAACCCAAATGGCGATGTACAGGAAGGTGGGTGGAGCCTCACACTGCCTTCGCAACTGGGTCTCCGACGTCCATCAGGTACAAGCAAACAAGGAGCATTTCACCCCTGTTCTATTGGAAGTCCACCTTTTTGTTGAGGAAAGTCGCATTCCTGGAAGCCAAAGACCATTAGATAAATGGTCAAAGCAATGGAAACTGCAGTTTAATGTTTCCAAATGTAAAATAATGCAGTTGGGCAAAAGGAATCCTCAATCTGAATATTGTATTGGCAATTCTGTGCTAGCAAAAACTTCAGAAGAGAAGGATTTAGGGGTAGTGATTTCTGACAGTCTCAAAATGGGTGAACAGTGCAGTCAGGCGGTAGGGAAAGCAAGTAGGATGCTTTGCTGCATAGCTACAAGTAAACAAGCAGGAAGAGGGAGATTGTGAATCCGCTGTATAGAGCGCTGGTGAGATCATATTTGGAATACTGTGTTTAGTTCTGGAGACCTCATCTACTAAAAGATATTGATAAAATTGAACGGGTCCAAAGACGGGCTATAAAAATGATGGAAGGTCTTAAGCATAAAACTTATCAGGAAAGACTTAATAAACTCAATCTGTATAGTCTGGAGGACAGAAGGGAAATGGGACATGATCGAAACATTTAAATATGTTAAAGGGTTAAATAAGGTTCAGGAGGGAAGTGTTTTTAATAGGAAAGAACAAGGTGGCACAATCTGATGTTAGTTGGGGAAAAGATTAGAAGTAACATGAAAAAATATTATTTTACTGAAAGAGTAGTAGATCCTTGGAACAAACGTCCAGCAGACATGGTTGGTAAATCCACAGTAACTGAATTTAAACATGCCTGGGATAAACATATATGCATCCTAAGATAAAATACAGGAAATAGTATAAGGGCAGACTAGATGGACCATGAGGTCTTTTTCTGCCGCCAATCTTCTATGTTTCTATGTTTCCATCTTTACCCATTGCCTCCACAGCTCAAGAGCCTCCCAGAGATAATATTAGGATGAGGAAGAAATAAATATAATCAAGGCTGCTGAGGTACTTGTGGCCACAGCTGTGATCTGAATACGAGGTTGCATCTAACAACTCATTCTTGTGCTTAGATCACTTCCTGGTCTAATTAAGATAACTGTCATCCAGAACCTCTGCAGGGCAGGAGGACATATAAGGAAGATCATTTGCTGAGTTTCCAGATGGCACTTGGGAGTGTTTCCCAGGGAGTTGGCAGGCAGGCAGTTCCATTGACTGCCTGTTTGGCTTTCAGCAACAGGAGGCAATTGGGTTTCTCAAAAAAATTGCTACCAAGTGTTCTGCCGGGCTCTCTGGTAGAAGCCTCCCGAAAATTCACGGGTACAAATTTCAGACACACACATGTTTGAAAGTTCAAAACAATGTCCTTTATCACAAAATTCAAAAGAAACAAAGCACCCTTTTTGTATTGCAAAGAGCACTGTTCCCCAAAACAACCTTGTGGGCCGTGCAAGTTCCTTAATCAGTCCTTAAGTACTTTGCTAGTAGCTGTGAAGAAATGTCACAGCCATCCTTCTTCCCACAAAGTGAAACACACACACACTTTACTCTGCTTTGGTGTCAAAGGTGTGAAAAATCCATAAACAAAGTTCAGAAATAGCGAGGCACGATCGTGAAGAACTGCAATTAGATAATCTTCCACAACGGCCAAACTAGCAAGCTGCTATTTATAGCAGCAGCTCTAATTACTGGAGCCCCACCCAAACACAGGTGGCGTCTATTATCTCCTGTAATATTTCCTCAACTGGTCTCCTCGATGCATAAGTCTGCACCTACGTGGGTCTAACACTTTGTCATCTGAATTGACCGAAGATAATGGTGATTGGCTTCCTAGGCTGTGTGCCAAGCCCCCCTCTTCAAAGTCACCCCCACCTTCTTCTTTGTCCAAAGAAACTGCACTCCCTGACTCTGCCGGCAACAAAACAGGCCTAGGACATGTTGACGTTTCCCCTGCCTCCACCTCCACATTCCCTGGGGCAGGAGCTGGGCCAGAGCCAAGCACAACACCAAGATACCTCTTTCTGTGCACTCATCCCACCCTACAGTGTGCCTGGGGGGGGGATTTGCTAAGGACTTGTGAGAGATCAAATGACAGAAATGATCTCTAGAGATGACGGTGAAAAAGGAGGTAGAGAAAGAGCGATCTAAACCATAGCACTTTTTGTGTTTGGGCCTGGGCCAGCGGTTGCCCCCACAGATGGAGGAGACGCAGCACACAGTGACTGTGAAAGCCTGGCTGACAGCCAGGAAGATGTAGCAGTCAGTCAGGAAGATGGAGCATAGAGCCAGGAAGAATTGGCAGACAGTTCAGGGGAAGGGGCTGGCAATTCGTCAGACAGTTTATCCTCTCTCAGTTCGTCTGCAGGACAATACATTAATTTACGCAACCGAAGGGCCTTGCAAAGAAGGGATCGCTTTAAGAAGTAGGATAAGCACACCTGGGCTGGGTGTGGTTCCCTTAATGAGGGCTAACGGCATAAAATGGGAATGGGGCCAAGGCAAACTGTGGCTGATTATCTGGGTGGTTTGTGTGGCGTCGTTTGTTCCTGCTTTGAAGTTCCTGCTCTTGGATTTCAAACTCAGCGTTGTGGGAGTTGAAAACTCTGGGACAAGCTGCTGCTTTTGTGCTGTGAATATTCAGAGACTCTTGGAATATTTATGCTCCGTGATTTTTGTATTTGTTGGCTTTTCACTGAACTTTGTAGTTGACTGAATTTTCAACGAATCCTATGTGTTACTCCTGAAAGTAAGGACCCTTTGCTTTAGACTTTTTTCTTTACTGTTTAATACAAGTTTGCTGACTAACTAAGCACGTGTGTGTGTGACCTTCTTTCCTGGACCGTTAATCATTGCTTGAGGCCGGTCAGGCAGAACAGCACTATGTGAGGCAAAGCGTGGATAGTTTATTACAGTGTTACACATAATATTGGCCAATGGTCTTGCTCAGGATAGTGAAATTCACCCTAGAGAGTAGTGGCAGGAAAACCACCCACCTGGCCATGGTGAACATCTTGGATAACATTTTTCTAATAAAATTTGCTCAGATTAAGTCTTCCTGGGTGTAATCTGATGCTGCCTTTTATTTGTGACCTCTTTTTTTTGAAGAGGATAAGGTACTTAGTGGCATGAGTTTTGCCATTGGTGGAGCTTGGTCTATGTCCTCCTGTTAGTTGTGGGGTGGTGGGAGAGACCAAGGGGATCAATGCTTCATTTCAGGAGGAAGAAGCCAGTGGTCTTAAAAAAAAAAGAGCCAGCCTTAGATCCAGCTCTATTGATTACTCTTTTCCAATCTTCAACCTCCTCTTTTTGGAGAAGTTGTTGCCAGCCCCATGATCAGACTACAGAAAGGCAAAAACTACTTTTATTGAGATTACCTACGGTAACAGAATCTTATAGGATTGATTGTGTTGTCCAACCTCAAGGAGGCACCTACCCGAATGTCATCTTTTTCTGGATTTTTAAAATGTTCCCGCACCCTGTTGCCTATGTACTGATTAATAATAATAATAATTAATAATTTACTAGATTTATATGCTGCCCCTCTCCAAAGAGTCAGGGCGGCTCACAACATAAATGATTCCTGTATTTCTATGTCAATCTCATCTTTCTTATAATCTATAGTAGTTGAGTAGGTGGTGAGAATCTCAACCGCAGATATTAGAGCAGATATAGATTTCAGATTATTTTTAATTCAGGGTTCAACACTGGGCATGGGTAGGAAACAACATTGGTCAATATAGTGTATATCTGTCAGAATCTATCAGCCCACTTGGGAACTTACAGTGCTATCAGGCATGGTTTCTTTTTGGGCTTCCTGTGCAGGTTCTGGGCACCGTTCTGCAAAAGTTCCGTCCCTATCTTACTGGGTGGTTTTAAGGAGTGGCAGTGGGGTAAAAGACTGGCCTGGTGGCCCCCTTTTTTGGGAGCACCACAATAGTAGGTCCTGTTTGACTTATACATGAAACTGCTGGGAAAAATTCTCTGGCAGTGCATCAAGCTATGCTACCAATATTGAAGATTTGGGGATTTTGAGCTGGTTGTCTTATTGCGGTTAATATTATCTATCTTGTGCCTATATGCCTGTGTATATATATGTGTGTGTATTCATTAATTCATTCATTCATTCACCAATCAAAATCACTGTGTTAAATGGATAGCTAGATGGTAGATTAGAGGATAGTCACAGTGGTGGGGTTCAGTAGGATCTCACTAGTTTTGGAAAACTGGTAGCGGAAATTTTGAGTAGTTCGGAGAAAGATTAGTGAGAATTTTGAGTAGTTCAGAGAACCAGCTGATCTGGAAGAAATGACGATTTTGCAGTAACCTTCCCCTGCCACATCCACCAAGCCACACCCACAGAAACGGTAGTAAAAAAACATGAAAGCCACCACTGATGATAGATGATAGCTAGCTAGCAGGGATAAGTAGCAGGCAAGCAGGCAGATAGGCAGGCAGGCAAGCAAGCAGACAGAAAAAACAATAAAGTTGATCAAGTTCAGTGTTACATTACAGTCCGGGGCTTGCTAGAGATCTCTTTAAAACCATTTCTTGATGTCTGAAGATTGCTAGAGCCAGGTTAAAATTAAACTCTAGAAGATGGAGTTAGTACTGTACCAAGGGGAATTCTAGTGTTTCAAAGTGGTAGCAAAACAATATTAATAGTAACAGCAGCTTCCATCATTAACTCCTCTGTTTGAAAGTTTGTGCTATCTGTTCTCTACATGGCAAAGCCCATTTGCTATCCTCACATTCACCTTTTCATGTCGGCAAGAAGAAATAGTTATTCTCGATGCCTCAGGACAGTCAGCACCCAGTCATGTCAGAAACAGGGGCAATGCTATTTTCAATATCTCAATGACAGTGTATACTACTGAGAGAATTATATTTCCATGTGCGTCTCTACCTGTATGTCAATCAGTATTGCTGCCCAGGCTTAAGATAGCTTCCAAGCACTTGTCCTGAGGGCAGGCTTGTGTAAACCTCTTTTGCTGGATTCATTTTTGCCTAATTTAAGCTGCATTAATTTCAATAAGAATAACTGCAGAGTCCATTCACACTTTTAAAATGGGTGCAGTAATTTTGAAAACTCACATTGTAACCCTGCATATTATATCTATCAACAGAAACACGCATTCTGCTGTACAAGGCAGTTCTTAGGAAGTGACTCCATTTAAGAGCCAGATTCAGAATTGGTATATGGGAGTTTTGTTGCAGAGGATTTAAAAGGCAGACTGCAGAAATTATCCAGCAAGGAATAGTTGAAGTCGAGAACATGATCTAATAATGTAGCAGAACAAATTAAAACAGGGATGTGAAAGCCTTAATATTAATTAGAATGCACTGCAGTTAAAGCCGATCATTTTACTTGTTGGTTCAGGTAGGATATTAACATTCCCCTTTAAGTAGCAATTTCTTTCAGGTTTTGTAGGCACTGCCTTCTTATAAAATTTTCTTTGCAGATGAATAATGCAAGCTGTGCACTGTGATATCATTTCAATCGTAAAACAAATTATCTGAGTTTAGTGCATATACTTTTCTCCATTGTATCTCTGCTACCAAATGCCAAACTGCTTGATTAGTAGTGTGAATGTCACCTTCGTAAATAAAGAGTAATAATAGAGCGAATTTCAGCTGAGTTCAATAAAGCAAGAATAATGCACTTGAAAGCAGAAACATGTTTAATGTGACATAAAATTCAAACGAATAAGTTTAATATTTTCAGTTATTGTTGTGTGTAAACAAGAAACAAAGATGTTCTAGGCAATTTCACTCGTACGGGAGGGTAAAAGAGAAAATAATTACTTTCTTTGAAAATTTTAACAGGTCAGAATTGCTGCAATATATTAGCCTAAAGTAATAAATTGGATTCTTCTGAAGTTTATTTAACATTTTTATATTAAACTTCAATATACAATCAAATACTAATGATGACCCTGAATAGTAAATTAATATGATTCTTCCTGTTGGGATAGAGCATTTTGGTAAGGATCAATAATTAATTGTTCCTATACTCTATCTAGTTGTGCTGCATTCCTTGAATACTGATATCATTGTTTTGTCAAGGGCCACAAAACTGACATAAGTGAGATACCTTCAGATTGTGTTTATTGTGTGCCAGATTAATTTATGCTCTTCTCTTCTCTTCTCTTCTCCTCTCCTCTCCTCCTCTCCTCTCCTCCTCTCTTCTATTTCTTTTTTTTCTAAGCAAGGGTAAAACAATCACAAGCATTCATAAACTTTGTGAATGAGATAGGACAATTATGCAATAAAGCCTAATCTAGATTCCTCTATGACTTTCTATTAACATTTTACATTGCTTTCAGTGGGATTTCAACAGAATTCATTTGTTCTCTATGCAAACCAAAGGTTTTTTTTTTAAATCAAGAACAACATTACATTTGGAAACAACTTGCTGTCTCTGGAAAATATTGATTTTGAACCTGTTTATTGATCTTGCAATAAGGGTCACAAATTTTTATTTGATATGGTGATAGGAGCCAAGAGCTTTTTGCTTTTTTCATGGAGGTTTTATTGGTACATGATTTGGTTGCTTTCCACTTAAATTATTGCAATGGTTTCCTGGCAATTCTTCTCGCTAACCTAGGCCACAGCAATCCATTTGGACTGCTTTGCAATTTCCATAACATTTCCATATTTCATTACACTTCACTCCTTCTCACTGATTCCATATTTGTGTCACAGTCCAGCTCAAACTCCTGGCAACTTGCATTTCGGGTCTTACAGTCACCACACTCCAGTATCAATCTATTTTAGTTTCTCTCTACAAGCCTTCACATTCCTTGTTGCCTTGATTAAAGTCTTTTTCTTCTTCTTCCTTGTTTGTAAACATTGTTATGAAGACATTGTGCTAGTGTGTGAACTGGCTATTAGTTATCCCACTATCAATATGACTAATAGTTTTCAGGTTAGTATGTGTTTTATTCATTATAGATGTCTACATAGTTGCGATAATAATAATATCCAAGCATAACTATTATTAAATCTATATGCTGCCCAATTTCTAAGGACTCCTACAAAGAAGAGGGGATCAATCTATTCTCCAAACTAGTTGAAGGTATAATAGGAAGCAATGGATGGAAACTCATCAAGGAGTGAATCAACTTAGAAATAAGGAGAAATATCCTGAGAACAATTAATCAGTGGAACAGCTTGCCTCTATAACTTGTGGATGCTCCATTAATGGAGGTTTTAAGAAGAGATTGGACAACCATGTGTCTCCTGCTTGAGCAGGGGGTTAGACTAGAAGATCTCTACGTGCCCTTCCATCTCCATTATTCCATTAAGTTCAGTGACTCTTTGAAGTCACTGAACTGCCTCCAAACCCAGGCAGTTTGTAGAGCATTCTTTTAAATGCCTATGGTTGTTTTATTTGTTATATTTTAGTTGTAAATATTAGTCTTAATGTTGCTTTCTAACTAGTGAATGGATTTGATTGGACAGAATTTGTATTATGATGTTTTTCTTTTGATTCTTTTAGTAAACATGTAATTAATAATAATACTGTATAATGCATGATAAAAATAATAATACAGTGTGGGGTACAGAAGGAAACAAATTAGGAGAACCTAGTGAATTTAAAATATCTGAAAAGAAGTATTCTCCTGAAATCTGGAGTGCACACAATTCTAAAACTTTCACCCAAGCTCCAACTCATCATAGTGTATATGTAATATCAAGATGCATATTGAAAAAGAGAAGAGCATGAGTTGCAATTATGCACAATGGTGCTTTTGTTATTGATCCATCCTGCAGATGCCACTCCCTGTCTCTTTCCCTCCTTCCCCCTTTCTTCCCTTCTTCCCCGTTATTCTATCATTTCCTTCCTTCCTTCCTTCTTTCCTTCCTTCCTTCCTTCCTTCCTTCCTTCCTTCCTTCTTCCCTCCCTTCCTCCTAAAGAGGCAGTGCCCTTATTTCCTGGCACTGAATACTTTTTTTGCATTCAGTTACTGGGAATGGGCTCCACATTGATGGAGCTAGCATGGTGTGATTGATTGCTTATGCAGGTTTTATCGGGACTCAACATTGTCTTTGTTTCCATTTTTTTTGTTCTAATTATATTGCGTTTTTTATTCTTGTTCACAGCTCAGAGTTCTTTTTGATAGATGGGGAACCATATAAATTTGTTTCATAAATAAATCAATAAGCAAACGAAAGAAAGCATAATTTGCATGGTGTGGTAACCCAATCACTCTCATACAACTAGCAAGACGGATTAGAAGCTGGAGAATTGCAAACACTTTTTATATCCCTGTGAGAACACTCAGGATCTTTGAAGCACAAATTATTTCCCATTTTGCAGTGCTCTTCAGCTCAAGGGAAGGTAACTACACAGCTAAAAATAAATAAATAAAGGGAACACTTAAACAACACAATATAACTCCAAGTAAATCAAACTTCTGTGATATCAAACTGTCCACTTAGGAAGCAACACTGATTGACAATCAATTTCACATGCTGTTTTGCACATTCAACTTTGTACAGAACAAAGTATTCAATGAGAATATTTCATTCGTTCAGATCTAGGATATGTTATTTGAGCGTTCCCTTTATTTTTTTGAGCAGTATATATTTAACCAGATGGTAGTCAGAATGTTTCAGAGGCAAAGAAAAGATCTAAGCAAAGAGATTAGGAATGTTTGGATTTTCAATCATTTTATTCTTTCCTAAACCTGAACTTGGCTTAAACATGACTACTTTTGATTTTGGGTGGGCTATTGGAAACTTGGAGTTGGCAAAAAGCCAATGTCTTTATGAAATACGCGTTTGGTAGTTTTTTTTCCCCCTTGGGTGTACAAGATGGATTTGCTATATATTGTGAAACGGGGATATAAACTGTAACTGCCAGAAGCCATAAAGGGAGAAAATTTAAAGAAAACTTTGTCCAATATTAGAACTTCTTACCTGAGGCTCCCCAAATACCCGATGCCAAAACTGTAATTATAGGCATTCCAGCTTATATTGTGGGTGTGGCTTGCCAGCCATTTGACTAGGTGGGAGTGGCTTGCCGATCATGTGACCGGGTTGGCTTAAAGGTTATGCAACTGGCTTAAAGGTGGCGAGTCTTCGGAGAGGGGCGGCATACAAATCTAAACAATAACAACAACAACAACAACAGCAACAATAACAATATAACTTGACATCACTCATGTCAAGGGTTTGGGTTAGGATTAGGGTGCCTGGCCTCTCCTCGCCTCAAAGAGATACAATTTCTCTATCTACTTACTATTACTGAACACCCAAGATATACTATTTAATTCTATGTATATATGCCGTATGTGTACATGCATATTACACACAGGCACACAAAAATATTCATTATCTACTATATAAACTGTATGTGTATGTACACACATGCACGCGCAGCTCTTCTAAAATTAAACACATTCAATCTCATTTAATGCAATAGGAAAAACATACCCAGAGCCAAAAAGGGAAAAAAACAAAAAAAAACAAATTTTTCTACTGGTTCTGCGTACCTGACTGCACCTGTAGAAGCCCATCACTGCCAGGATGCCTCTGGCAGCCAAAACAGGGCACTGGAGGTTGCATATAGTCCCCCTGCACTCTGTTTTTGGCCTGGATGGCCTCCTATAGCACTCCTATAGCATGGGGTGCAGGGGGGAGTATGTGACATTTTGGCCAGCAAAATACCACAGGAGACCACGCAAGGTATGAACGGGGTGCGGAGGGAGGGCATGCAGCTCCCCATGCCCCCTTTTGGCCAGAAGGGTTCTGCAGGGCGTGTCTGTCTGTCCTCCTCCATCCCAGGCTGCAGAGGAGAGCTATAATGCTCCACCCCAAAAAATCCAGTTTCACACCCCAATGTACAGGTATATTACAAACTCCATTATCCTAGCTGGTAGAGATAATACGTCACTGGACATCATTAATGTTATAGCCTGACACATTCTTTTTTTTCTCATCCTGCTGCTAAGTTGGCATCCTTTTCTTTTTCAAACTATCTGTGCAATTTACCTGCCTCTTGACTCTATAATTGTTTTACTAATTTTCAGTTGTTGCTGAATGTAATTGTATTCCCAGGTGGGAATCAAATAGTTCTATCAAAGCCTTTTTTCCTTGCCACCTTATACAGAACAGATTTGAAGATCCTACAACAAGCAACAACAGATTTAAATCCAGATATATTCTCCCTGAATGAAATGATCACAAGCATATGCATGCAACAAAAGGAGAAACCATTTGGATGGGTTAAAAAAAAAACCAGGCCATGTATAAAATTGATAATAACAGCTGGAAGCTGACAAAATAATGTAAAATAAACATTATTGGGAACTTGCCCCAGGGAATATACAGTACTGAAGATTCATTAGGCAAACTTGTAGTCAGTATGTGCATATTTTTTCCTAAAGAATTTTGTGAAACTAAATGTAATTTTGTGATGGTGTTGACTTGTTTTGCCCACAATACTAAGATGTATGGATTTCATTTTAAAGAAGAAAAATAATCTGCTTTGCTCAGCCATCAAGTCAGCTCTCATCAAATAAGATTAATATCATGGACTATAGGTCTATGATAGATCATGTTTTTTGTCTTCAGCTGGTCTTACCGAGGGTTCAATTCTTCCTATCTCAAGAGGAAATTGTCAGTAAAGCCTCTGCTAACTAGGGTCAATAGTAATGATTTAGAAGAATGATGACTTGACTCATTGGTTGGAGTCATATTTTATATGACACAACGAACCAAACCATATTAAAACAACATGATGGGTGTACTCATACAACACAAGGAACCAAAAACTATTCTACATATTTTAGCCAATGGATGGTATTTACCAACTTAACCAACCATTATAAACCACCTCGCTATGTTTGCATGCATTGCTTACTGACAATATAAAGCTCTCCCGCTCTCTCCTGACTCACAAACTAATAGTTTCTCTCTAAATGTTGTAAAGGGATTTCTTTCTTCAGGGAATTTTAAGTAGCAATTCTAGTCTTCCTGATCATTTGAATTAACTTCCTTTAGCTGACACTAATTGTGTATACTTCCCTGACTGCCTTTTTCTTGCCCTGCCTCTCACTGTCCTGGAAGGTATTGATTGATTTATGTCACTGTCTGGTACCAAAGTGCTGGTAGGGGTTTTAAATTGAGGGGAGTCATTTTTTGAGGGGGGGAAGGTCCAAAGAAGACACTTTTTGTTTTTCATGGGTGCTGCTAGAAGGCCTCTAATTTAAAACCTTCTCATCAAGTGGTCCAGTATAGCAAAGCAGGGTTTTCCAATCTTGATAATGGCTGGTTGGAGATTTCTGGAATTTGAAGCCCACACCCCGGGATGGGCTGCTACCCAGATGGGGGGGGGGCAATGCAGTGGGGTAGTGAAAATGGAGCCCCACCCCAGAGCACCCAATTTGCACTCAAATATGTTGAAAGAAAATGCAGGGTGCCCTGCATAAGCCACGCCACTGTGTGGCAGTAAAAATTTTGGTAACCCTTCACTGCCCACACCGTTTAAAGTTGTCAAGTTTAGAAACCCCTGCTGCAGAGGCAGATCTCCACCATATCTCTCCAAGAAGGGAAATATAAGGCAATACGTCCTAATCAATTTGTCCACAACTATTCTAGAAAATATGAAACATTTGTAATTTCTGGTGCACTTCCTCTTATAGTTTTTAGTGGCCCATAAAAGTGTCATACAAAGAAATAGATTTTTCTACCCAGGGCTTTCTACTACTTACCTCCTCTGGTGCCCTGTCATTTGTCTCCTGTCATTTACCCCCCAATTGAAGATTGCCTATTGATCACATCTGGCAGAAGCTGTAGCAGAATGACTGATTCCATGATAGCAGAATGTGTGATTCTGGGCTCACTTTTCACTCTTTCTGCTAAGCTTATAACTATGTCAGGGGTCGCACAGGGCAAAGTGACTCCAACCACAGGTGGCATCAAGAGCTCCAATTCCCTGGCAGAGGCAGATCAATTGCAATTCCTCCAATGGCAAAGTGCCTCTGCCACTCATCAGGAGTAATTTTACTCTTCTTTAAGTTTAAAAAAATTGAAAAGGAACATGAAAAGATACACGGTCAGTTCCAACTTGCGGCAACGGCAATCTAACTGGCCATCAGTAGACTTCAATTCTTATTCCCCCAAATGCAGCAAGCTGAAAATAATTCATATTCTGAAGGCAGAGACCAGAGAGAAGGATAAGGAAAAGGTACACTTGCGATAAGGAGTAGCTCTGGCTGACAGAAAGGAACTTGAAAAGCAGTTCGACTTTCCGTATAACCTACAAGGAACGAGGAAGAAAATTGCTTTACGAGAAAATATGGGTCAGGGCTTCATCCTGCTGTCTTGATGTTACTATTCTGTAGTATAGTATATTACCATCTGGGACTTCTATTAGAGTTGCGCTTTGCTGTCAGACTGCGATGGCCATTTAATATCCCTTATCTGATCTTGTGTGCTCTGCTTCACACAGACAAATAAAAGGAATTTTGTTCTTTGGGATTCCTCATTCCCACAGCAGGCCCATTTCTGAGACATTTCCTCCCCTCTCCCCCAATTCAACTTGGCAAGAGCCATAATACATATCACCACATATATAAGATTTTGGAGGAAAATATACATTTTATATTTTTATAAATTTAGCCACCACACAAAAAAACCAGTTTTTATTAGAATCTATCAAGTGTCATTACCTGAGTATTCAGAATTAAATACTAATTGAGTCCTCAGATTAGGTTTAGAGCCTCTAAAATTTTTAATTTGCATTTTTTTTATTAAACACTAGTAATTATAGCTCAGAGACAGAAAACTAAAAATTGCATTCCAGTCATTAACATATGGGATTTTTTTTACAAAGATTTAATGGAAAATACTGTATTTGTGTCTAAATTTCAAATATTTGTGGCCTACCCATTATTCAGAGAATTACACAGTGGATTGCAAAGACAAAGCAATAAAAGGTAAACAAAAATAAAACAAAGTAACAAATAATACATTAATTTTAAATGTGCAAATATCTTAGTCTATGGAGAGGAGCAGCATACAAATCTAATTAATAATAATAATAGTAATAGTAATAGTAATAGTAAAATGAAGATAGTTAAAAACAAAAGACCTAGTTTCATTGGGATACCCAAATGCAAGAATAAGAAATTGAGTGGCAGATAAAACCAACCTGTAATAAATAAACAATTACATAATGTTTTCACCCATTTGTTTAACTGGATTCTCTTTATCTAGCCTTGTGTGGAGAACATATTATATTCCAAGTCATATTTATTCCAAAATATTGAAAATACAATATTTTCGCGTTCTTGTTTTATCAGAGTCATTTTAGCAGTGATAATTTCATTTGGTGGCTTCATCTAGTTATTAAAAAGTCCTTATAGGCTAGGACAGTGATTGCGAACCTATGGCATGGGTGCCACAGCTGGCACACTGAGCCTTATCTGCTGGCATGCAAGCTGTTGCCCTAGCCCAGCTCCAATGTGTAAATGTGTGCCGGCCAGATGATTTTTGGCTCGGACAGAGGCTCTGGGAGGGTGTTTTTGGCCTCCAGAGATCCTCTGGGGTATGGGGAGGGCATTTTTACCCTCCCCGTAGCTCCAGGGATGCCTTTGGAACCAGGGGAGAGCGAAACACAAGCCTATGTTCTCTTTGCAGATGATGTCAAACTATTTAATACCACCGACAATACTGCTACCCTTCAAAAAGACCTTGACCATGTAGCAGAATGGTCTAAAACCTGGCAACTTCAAATCTCCACCACTAAATGCTCTGTTTTACACATTGGTAAAAAGAATCAGAATACTAAATATAAACTTGGAGGAATTGAACTTATCGATAACCCTCAATCTGTCAAAGACTCATATCCAATGACCTAAGTCCTAGAACCAGAAGTTGGGATACAGGCTGCTTTTGGCTTCCAGAGAGCCTCCTGAGGGATGGGGAGGGCATTTTATCCTCCCCCGGCTCCAGGGAAGCCTTTGGAGCCTGGAGAGGACAAAACATGAGCCTACTGAGCCCACCAGTAGTTTGAAAACAGGCCATTTCCAGCCTCCAGAGAGCCTCCAGGGAACGGGAAAAGGTGTTTTTTGCCCTTCCCAGGCATTGACTTATGGGTGTGGGCACTCATACATGCATGATAGCATGCACTCACTCTCTTTCAGCATCCAAGGTAAAAAAAGGTTCACCATCACTGGCCTAGGAGCAACAGGGATGAGCACAAGGGCACCTGCTGAAGCTAACCCTGGAGGAGCAGCATAATTATGCCTCCAACAGGAAGAATAGTAAATTTTATATGGCACAGGACCTGCTTACTGGAGGAACTGCCTGTCTACCATAGTATCTGCCTGGCTGGTTCATTCTGACAAATTCTATAGATTAAACAGTGCCGTCTGTCCAGAACCTTGAAGCATGTCTTCTCTATGACAATGCCTACCTTCTAGAATGAAACTTCCCCCAATATCCAAATGGCATCCACCAGGGGTGGGTTCTAATTTACCGTGCTGCTTGGTTCGCTTCCTTCCATGCTGCATGGCCACGCCTCGGTGGCGCGCTCGTGATTTGAACATCTGAACATGCACAGTGCCAAAAACTCCAGGGGAAAAAAGCCAAAAACAAGATGGTGACACATGTGCAGTGCCAGAAACGTGGCTTCTGCACATCCTCAGAATAATTTTTTTTTTAAAAAAATCTTTTTTTAAGAAAAGATGGTGGTGCTCCTAGACCGGCACTGACCAAATGAATCAGTTGTTACCAGTTCAGACGAACCGGTCCAAACCATGAGGAACCCACCTCTGGCATCCACCCTACTGATATTTTGAAGGTCCCTAAAGACCAGTTCTTCTTCCAGGTCTTTGACATAATTGATTAAAGACAATTGGCACTCTTTCTTTCTTTCTTTCTTTCTTTCTTTCTTTCTTTCTTTCTTTCTTTCTTTCTTTCTTTCTTTCTTTCTTTCTTTCTTTCTTTCTTATCCTGCTTGTAAGCTGATATCCTTTTGTTATTATATAGTAATAGCACTTAGATTTATATACTGCTTGACAGTCCTTTACAGCCCTCTCTAAGTGGTTTACAAAATCAGAATATTGCCCCCCAAAATCTGATTGCTGCTAGCAGTCGGGGGTCAGCAGAAGTAGCCTGCAGTACTGCATTCTAGCCACTGTGCCACCCGGCCCCATATAATATCTGCGGAGTCTGCGGAGAGGGGCGGCATACAAATCAAATCAAATCAAATCAATCAATAAATAAAATTTCAGAGAGATTCAGGAGGATCAACAGAGTTCTACTGTCTTTATCCTGGAACGATGAATGTCCTGGAGTAACTAAGCCATTCTAGTCTGGTCCAAACAAATTAAACTACTAGAAAAGATAAGTTTAGAATTTTAAGTCCCAAATAGGCTTGACAAAAATGGGTAGCAGGTGGAAGAAACATTTCAAGATATTTCTGGAAAGCATTTCTGCTTCATTCTAAAGCGTCTGTCCTAGAAGTAGAATTCATTTCTTGCTTCTTATAACTGACTCTGTCTTTTATCCTGTTTTATGCAACAGTACAAGTTGAAGGGTTAAGGGGCATTTTGGCAACATGCCCTGTTTGCAATTTCTTATTTATCAGCTGCCTCCTTGGATCCCTGCTTATTTCATGAATCCCCAGAATGCCAAACAGAGTCTCCTCTGGAACACGGTTAAAAGAAGAAGAAGAAATAAATCTGCATTTTTTTCTAGGTCTCCACAATGCCTCCAGTGATGCTATACTGAGCAGATTGGAACACTGTGGGAAATGTGAAATAGCGGCTTATCTATGCCGGCCTCTCATTAAAAGTGGTAGTCCAATGGGATTTGTCATCAGCCTCATAAAAGATTTTTTTTTTTAAAAAAAATCTATTATGAAGTTTGAGTTCTTTTTTTTTTTTTGCTCCCCATGCACATATTTTTACATATAGCATGCTTTTAGCTATTGCTTTCATAGTGACGATGTGGAGGTAGGAAACTACAGGAATCAGAAAGACTGAAAGAGACAGCCATAGGCACACTGGACTCTCCCTTGGCATTTCTGGTGATTTGGAAGTCTACTTATGAAGGCTTGGGACCATCTTTCTGCCTGCCTTCACTCAGGCAGAGAAATATGCTTCAGATCTCTGGCCTGAAACCTATGGAGATATTACATCTAATTGCATCAAGGGCTGGCCGTGGGTTCTACCCAGTGAAGGGCTACAATTTTTTTTTACTACCACACTGTGGCCGTGGCTTATGCAGGATGCCCTGCATTTTCTTTCAACATCTTTCAGTGCAAATTCGGTGCTTGGGGTGGAGCTCCATTTTTGCTACCCCAATATGTCCCCCCCACCATCTGGGCAGTAGCCCACCCCTGGTTCTACCCAATTTGATGTTGTTAGTGCAAAGATGGATACGACTTGACTTTTATATTAAATATAACTTTCGGGCAATGTTGAAATTTACTTGGTTTCTTAATTATGTCAGCTAATGCGTTTGCCTTTAATTTTTATGTAATTTTTTTCTTGGGTCAGCTTTTCAGAAAAAAAAAGTGTTAAAGAAAATGTGAGCCTCCTATCACTTGCTTTCAAATTTCTTTATATATATATATATACAGTATGTATGTAGATAGATAGATAGATAGATAGATAGATAGATAGATAGATAGATAGATAGATAGAGATAGATATAGACATAGACATAGACATAGACATAGACAGATAGATAGATAGATAGATAGAGGTAGGTAGGTAGGTAGGTAGGTAGAGACAGACAGACAGACAGACAGGCAGACAGACATTTTTGATAAATCAAACATTTTGGAAAAGTTCCTCAGTAAACAATTCAGTTGAATCAGACAGTCTAGTACAATCAGCCATCTTCTGGTTCAGGTGTGAAAAGGGTGCACGTGCATGCATGCCCACATACATAATGCAATGCCCACTCCCCCGCGCATGTGGACAAGCTCCAGCCTGTTGGGCTGTTTTTTGCTCTCCCCAGAGTTCAGGAATTCCTCCTGAAGCCTTGGGACGGCAAAAATTGCCCAGCGGGCCAACTGGACATTTGCCCATTGGATTATTTTTTGCCATCCCCAGGTTTCAAGAGGCTTTCATGAACCCTGGGGATGATGAAAAATGGTCCAATGGACCAACCGGAACTTCCGGTTGGCCCATTGCACTGTTTTTCGCCATCCCTGGCTTCAGGAGGCTTTCCTAAACCCTGGGGATTGTGAAAAGGGATTCAGGAAGCTTTTCTGAAGTATGGTGAGAACGAAAATGGTCCCAAAGCGCGAAAAATCAGCTGCCCAGCATGCACATGGATCCTGGAGCTGACGTAGGGCACCACCTCGCGTGACCTCAAATATGGCTCTGCGTGTCACATGTGGTACGTGTGCCAAAGGTTCACCATCCCTGGTACAGTAATTGATGGTTTTGAGGTTTTGTGGCAAGACGTTCGATCTCACTAGAGACTGAATACTATGTGAGACAATGTCCAGTAATTATCTGTAATTAAGAGGCACAGCTCTTCTCTGTGGGAGGCTGAAGAATGATTTTTTTCTTATACCTTCTTTGTAACAGATGTATAGAAGCTCAGCAATTTGTTGCAGGCTTGCAGCCTATTCTTAATTTCTCTCTGTACTATTGAGTTAGTCTTGACTTCTTATGACAGCCTGGACAATTTCTTGTAAAGTTTTAGATGTGGTTTGCCATTATCTGCTTCCTAGAGTTGAGCCCAAGGTCATTCAGATGGCTTTATGCTTAAGGTAGGACTAGAATCCACAATCCTTCAGTGTCTACTCTGATAGCTTAATCTTTACACCAAACTGAAAATCCTATGTCCCCTGCAATTTTATTCTTGAGATTGTAAGATAGAGTCCAAGCCTTCTGGGGATCAACTGTATCTAGAAGCATCTCTACTGCAATTTGAATCTATCTTTCAAATTCTAATTTGCTCAGATCATGTATTATTTTTAACAGAGTTTTCGTGTTCTAAGATAACAGTATCTCCCAATATTAAATGAAGTTTCATGTACATTGTATTTTATTCTTCGAAGCAGTGAGAAACATGGTTATAAGTAAATTTAGCTAAAGGTTTTTAAACAGTGAACAATAACTTTCCTCGGTAGCTGAACCAGAAACATTTGCTTAGGTCTGATCTTATTAACATTTGTGAATTATGTTAGTTCAACCTATTTTCATAAAATATCAGCATCATAAGGATTTACTCCGCTCTAAGAATCCAGATTTTTATATGTATCCTGTATATATTATAGTTCAAGCCACAGACTCATTACCTAAGCAAGCGTCATAGAAGTAATAATAATACTGATCCTTTCTCCAAGATGATGATGATGATAAAGAAGAAGAATAAGAAGAAAAAGAAGAAGAGGAGGAAGAGGTGGGGGAATAGGAGGAGGAGGTGTAGTAGTAGTAGTAGTAGTAGTAGTAGTAGTAGTAGTAGTAGTAGTGGTAGTAGTCTTCAGAGAGGGGCGGCATACAAATCTAATAAATTGTTGTTGTTGTTGTTGTTGTTGTAGTAGTAGTAGTAGTAGTAGTAGTAGTAGTAGTAGCAGTATCACCTGACCCATAATATCATCCATTCAGCATATCACTCAGAATTTAAAGGCTAGTGGAAATGCTCTGATGATAAACCACATAATATGATGTCTACTCTACTTTTCTCATCCACACTCCTGTACTTCTGGGGACCTCACCTACAAAAAGATACTGATAAAATTGAATGGGTCCAAAGAAAGGCTACAAAAATGGTGGAAGGTCTTAAGCATAAAACTTATCAGGAAAGACTCAATGAACTCAATCTGTATAGTCTGGAGGACAGAAGGAAAAGGGGGGACATGATTGAAACATTTAAATATGTTAAAGGGTTAAATATAGTTCAGGAAGGAAGTGTTTTTAATAGAAAAGTGAACACAAGAACAAGGGGCACAATCTGCGGTTAGTTGGAGAAAAGATCAGAAGCAACGTGAGAAAATATTATTTTACTAAAAGAGTAGTAGATGCTTGGAACAAACTTCCAGCAGATGTGGTTGGATTTAAACATGCCTGAGATAAACATATATCCATCTTAAAATAAAATACAGGAAATATTATAAGGGCAGACTAGATGGACCATGAGGTCTTCTATGTTTCTACCAGATAAATGGCAATTACCTCTAATAATTGTATTTGCTTGCTGCAGAGCTTTCCACTCTATGCTGCTTTTCAAAGATTTTGTAGTTATCAATCTGAGAAATGTAGATAGTATAACAATTTGCTATTTCTGTTTTTTATTCTGTGGGTGGGTGCAAACTTTATGTTAAAGCTATTTACATGTATAGATAACAAAACAGAGAGCAGGAGCTAATCCAGCCTGATGTGATGCTTTATAACATGATTGGATTGGATGAATATGTGTGAGTGTACATGGGGTCTTTTAAAATGTTTTAGTAAATTTTCATATTTTATAGATATTAGATTTCGTATAAATTGTTGTATTTAATGTTGTATGCCACTCTGAGTCGCCTCGAGAAGGGTGGCATAGAAATCTAATAAGCAAGCAAGCAAGCAAGCAAGCAAGCAAGCAAGCAAGCAAGCAAGCAAGCAAGCAAGCAAGCAAGCAAGCAAGCAAGCAAGCAAGCAAGCAAGCAAGCAAGCAAGCAAGCAAGCAAGCAATTAATTAATTAATTAATATAAATTTTTTTAAAAGGAGGAAGTATATTATGCCAATCTACTATTCAAGGTTCATTTAGAAAACACACTTCTTTTAAGAACTCCTTTTAGATGAAGGATATTCCTTGCTGATTTTTGCTGTTCAAAAAGAACAGCTATTAAAAAAACAAGTACTGTATCTTGTATTCAATGCTTGTCCTATGAATAAGCAGACCAACCACACATAATTAAAGCACTTTGTGTATGGTAAGCTAATCTCACAGGAATTCCTGTTACCATTATTCAAAATTCTGAACTATGACTGGACAACTATCTTTTGCAAAATATACGTGGTTTTTTTCTTCTTACGGGACTTCCAGGGAACAAATAGCCAACTGAAGATGGCTCTGCTAAATGCAGAGCTGATGCCCATGGAGGGATTAGGAACCCGTAAGTAGATCATCTCTTTGAAATTCTTCTCTAGACAAGGAATGGACTTGAGATCACTCACAAGTGTTTCAGACAGCTGCTCCATGAAAAACCCCACAAGACAACAATCTCAGAAGTATGGAAGATGAGAGAATTGCTCAAACCATGGTAAGTACTTAGAATCCTTTGGCTCAACAAGTCTGAAAATGCCGGATGAGTTTATTTATTTATTTATTACTTGGATTTGTATGCCGCCCCTCTCCGAAGACTCGCTGCCAACCCACACTCAGTAAAAGACCTTGGAATACTAATATCGAATGACCTAAGTGCTAAAGCCCACTGCAACAATATCGCCAAAAAAGCTTCTAGAGTTGTTAACCTGATCCTATGCAGCTTCTGCTCAGGCAATCTCACACTACTCACAAGAGCCTACAAAACTTTTGCCAGACCCATCCTAGACTACTGCTCATCTGTCTGGAACCCATACCACATCTCAGACATCAACACCCTTGAAAATGTCCAAAGATATTTCACCAGAAGAGCCCTTCACTCCTCCACTCGAAACAGAATATCCTACGAAAATAGACTAATAATCCTGGGCCTAGAAAGCCTAGAACTACGGTGCCTAAAACACAATTTGAGTATTGCCCACAAGATCATATGCTGCAACATCCTACTGGTCAATGACTGCTTCAGCTTCAACCGCAACAACACAAGAGCACGCAACAGATACGAACCGCTCCAAACTTGACTGTAAAAAATATGACTTCAACAATCGAGTTATCGAAGCGTGGAACTCATTGCTGGACTCAATTGTGTCAACCCCTAACCCCCAACATTTCTCCCTTAGACTCTCCATGATTGACCTCTCCAGGTTCCTAAGAGGCCAGTAAGGGGCGTACATAAGTGCACTGGTGTGCCTTTTGTCCCCTGTCCAATTGTCTTTCCTTTCTCTCACTTATCATATATATTTTCTTTCTTTCATATATCCTCTCCTCTAACTTCACTTTACCCTTATATATATTACTACATGTCTATTTTTCTTCCTATGTATTTGTGTATTGGACAAATGAATAAATAAAAAATAAATAAATAAATAAATAAATAAATATACTAAGACAATTAGAATCATAATGGAGACTTGCACTGAATTCTGAATTCCAAACCAAATTTGGAGAAATGTAGAATGCTCCCAGAATTTGATTTGGAGGGATACACACATAGAACACACATAATAAAGTAGAGGTGTACTTTTCTAAAATTAGAGTCAAATTCAAGCCCCCGTATTAAATGAGGGATTGTGAATGATTGCAGAGCAAATAGTTCTGTTTATCAAACTGCATAATTGGCTTCTGAACTAAATCTTGCAGACAGATCATATCTCTAGTACAGTGATGGTAAACCTATGGCATGGGTGCCCCAGGTGGCGTGAGGAGCCATATCTGCTGGTACATGAGCTGTTCCCTAGCTAAGTTCCAACATGCATGTATGTTCCGGCCAGCTGATTTTTGGCTCACACAGACTCTCTGGTGTTCTGTCTGGGTCACTCCGGAAGCCAAGACCAACCCAAAAAGAGAAGCCAGACACACCGATAAAAGGCAAAGGCAGTTTATAAAATTCAAGAAAAACACAGGTAACAGAAAATGTCCTTACAAACAGGAAAATGCTGTATCTTCAAATATATCCACGAAGGCAAAAGTCCATGCAGCAATACAGGATTCTTGCTGCCAAGACGAGGCTGTAGATAGCAGACCTACACCTCCCACGAGTCTTCCAAACTGCTGGGCCACAAGCCAGGAACAGAGACGCCGAGAACAAAGCAGGTCACCGTAACTCCAACTGATAACACTCCACATGGCTTCAAGGGCTTGCCTGCTTTTTAAACCCTGCTAAGGAGGACCACACCCAAGCCCAGCTGTTCCTAATTCAGTGCTGATAATACTTCTTTAATTGCTCCTTTCTTTGATCTGACTGTCTCTGTCGCATGTCAATGATGGCTTGTGCTTCATCACCTTATGACTCCAAGCTACTGGCTGGGGAGAGCCCCTCCCCCGGGGCTCTCATGCTGTTCTCCTTCGTCCCATTCCTGACTTTCCTCTCCCCCGTCCGACTTCTCAGCCCCCTCCTCTTCGCTGTCATCCTCCTCCAGGCATGGAGCCAGCAGAGACACAGACGGTCCCTGAGCAGCCTCAGGCTGAACCACAACATCTGGGAGGGCATTTTTGGCTTCCAGAGAGCCTCCGGGGGATGGGGGAGGGCATTTTTACCCTCCCCCAGCTCCAGGGGAGCCTTTGGAGTCTAGGGAGGGCAAAACACGAGCCTTTTGGGCCCACCGGAAGTTGGGAAACAGTCTGTTTCCGGCCTCCAGAGGGCCTCCAGGGTGTGGGAGAAGCTGTTTTCCTCCACCCCAGGCATTGAATTATGGGTGTGGGCACCCACACATGTGCGATAACATGCGTGCATGCTCTTTTGGCAACCGAGGAAAAAAAGGTTTGCCATCACTGCTCTAGTAAATAAAAATGTCATTAAACAAGTCCCCATTCAGTCGAAAATTAAATTCCAGCAAATTTTGGGAACCTGAGCATCTTGTAACCTTAGCAGACCACATGGAAATATGAGTGATCTGAGAAAGATTATTTTAGAAATATTACTTAAGTAGCTTTCCTAGTTGGCAATATATGCAGAGATGACCAAGGATTTGTCTGGTTTCCACGTGCTTCTTCTATAGAGTTTTTGCCTGGACAGTGAGCAAGCGTATAGTAATAATCTCCTTTTTTTTCGTTCTGCTTCTAAAAGCTAGCTTTTAGTGTTATTAATTAGTGCTATTAATTGCAGCAAAATATTTCTTAGAAGATTAAAGAATGCAAGTATACTTGTACTATAGAACAATTTTGTAAAACAATCATAAGAACATGGGAAGAAAAAGGGATGTCACACTTTAGTGGGGTGCAGGTAGTCCTTCGCCACAATTGGGAGCAGAATTTTTACTGCTGAACAAGGAAGTTGTTAAATGAGTCACCCCAAATTTTACGACCATTTTGTCATGCTTGTTAGGAGAATCATTGCAGTTGTTAAGTGTATCATGCAGTCATTAAATGAATCTGGCTTCTCTTGCTTTTGAATGTGGGAAGCTAGCGGAGAAGATATTAAATGATGGTTGCATGACCCTTGGACATTAACAACCTGTTGTAAATACATGCTGATGTATCAAGTGCCTGAATTTTGATCACATAACTGTGGGGATGCTGTCGTAAATGCAAGTCACCATGTTGTAAGTAACTTTTTCCAGCATTATTGTAACTTTGAACAGTCTCTAAAGAAATAATTGTAAATTGAGAACTACCTGAAGTTCATGCTTTGAAAATGATTTTATAGCTATATCTTTCACAATATGGTTGCATTGGTTGTCAGTTAGTTTCTGGACATAATCCAAAGTGTTGGTAATACCTACAAATCCCTACATGCATCAGGCCAGATTACTTACGAGACTGCCTTCTGCTCTATCTATCTATCTATCTATCTATCTATCTATCTATCTATCTATCTATCTATCTATCTATCTATCTATTGGATTTATATGCCACCCCTCTCCAAGGACTTAGGGCGGTTTACAACATATAAAAGAAACAATGTAAGCATCCTAATCCAATTAATTTAAAATAGATAATCTAAAGACCCAGTTGCGGTGCCCCCCTCATGGCCTGTTTTTGGTCCCAGGAGGCCTATGTTGAATACTCTGTTTATGCCTGTGTAAATTGTTACCAGGGAAAGTATGTTAATAGGTTGCGCCTGATTGGTTAAGGCGCTGACAGCTTGTTTTGAGCGGGAAGAAAAACTGTATAAATAGAGCCGGTTTTCCTTTGCCCAGCTGAGACGCGTTCCAGCTGGTAGTCACTTGCAAAAAGAGCTTAAATAAAGAACCGTCTCGTAGCTGCTGTGTCAAGACTCTTCACCCTACTAGGCCCAAAATGGGGCATGGCGGGATCACACTCCCTCACAACCCGTGTTTGGTCCCAGGAGGCTGCAGGGAGGCCTCCTAGGCCCAAAATGGGGTTTGAGGGTGCAATGCCACCCTCTGGCCTGTTTTTGGTGCCAGGAAGGCTACTAGGCCCAAAATGAGGCATGGGGGGGTGTCACTCCCTCACAGCGCATTTTTGGTCTCAGGAGGCTGCAGGGAGGCCTGCTAGGCCCAAAACAGGGCATGTGGGTGCGGTGCTCTGAATCATGCTCTTCAAGAAAAATTAAATACAATGATCACAATTGTTTGTGTAGATGCCTCCCTTGTGTAGATGAATCCCAGCGGCCGGTTAGGTCCCACAGAGTTGGCCTTCTCCAGGTCCCAACAACCAGACAATGTTGTTTGGCGGGGCCTAGGGGAAGAGCCTTCTCTGCGGGCACCCCGGCCCTCTGGAATCAGCTCCCCCCAGAGATTCGCACTTCCCCCATGTATGGCTGCAATTGAATTGTTGATTGATTTTAATATACTAGATTTTTAGCTTATGTAGTTTTTTTTAATTAATTAGATTTGTTTTACATTTACTGTTTTTATACTGTATCCTATGAGCTGCCCCGAGTCTTCAGAGAGGGGCGGCATACGAATCTAATGAAATAATGATAATGATAATAATAATATTACCTAACTTTGACAACTTCTTGGTATATGGCCTTCATTACCCAGAATTCCCAGCCAGCTTGAACTTTAGTGACAATTCTGGTAATTAAAGGCCATACATACATTATCAGGATTGGGCAACTTAGCCTGGGGGAGGAAGGGATGTACAGTATGGTTGTTTTAAGAAGTCGTCTTGTTTTACAATCAACAGAAGTAACTCTTTATGGAAAGCTTGTTTTGGGTCTACACCCCAAATGGGTGACCTTAAAGGTCAACTTATGGGTGACATCAAAGCAGGGAAGGCTGTCCTGCTTCAGTCTCTGATTTTTAACCCCCAAACTTTTCCTGAACTAAAGCCAGGCAGGGAAGACCTCTGTTTCAAACAGGAAGAGACAAATATGACTGTTTCCGAACCGGGAGCATAACATGGTTTCCTTGGCAACGCAATCCAGGCTGAAGCTCTTTGAAACAGCTCTGACCCTCAAGTCAAGATCTTCTTTCAGTTTAACAATCCTTATGTTTGTTCAGAGGTTGTTGGCTGTAGAAATTATTAAAAGAAAGAGAGAGAATGGGCAAAGGAAATATTAGCAGCTTAAATAATCAGGCTAGGCTGTCATTTGCACTCTTTTCTTAATCATTAAGTGGCATTACTTTTCTATCACCTGTGATGTGTGCTGAATAAGTAAGTGAGCTAGTTCCCTCCAGCTGTTTTGGACGGCGGTTCCTATAATCCTCAAACATAGATCAGTATGGCTGTGGTTTATGGAAACTGTAGTTTAAAATATTAGAAGAATAATTGATTATCTAACTCCGATTGAAATGAGAAGTCTTTTAATACTCTCTGAGCTCGGTTAGAAAGAAAACAGCCAAACTCAGAGACCACCAAGGACCCCTCATTTTATTATCTGTTCCTATTAGATTTTATTTTCAATTTCTTTTTAAGTTTGGGAAAAGTTATCATATTCCAACCATGGACATATCATATTCCAACCATGGGCATCTATGAACATGCACTTTAGGATTTTTCTATGCTGGTGTTCTGACTCCCATCACAAGGAAAAAAAATATTCCATAAATTACCTGCATACTCATAGGCAGTTATAGGACATGTTCACAACACAATGAAACTGCAATCCATCTCTATGAAACTGCAATCCTCAAAATCTACAGAAGTTTCGGATTTTGCATTCCTTATAAGGTTGAGACCTTGTATCAGTTCTTTTCAAAGTACAGTACATCCTTGGTGGTGGCTCCTGAACTTGACCATATTGTTTTCTTTTTACAGCAAAAGAATATTACAAATCAACAAGCCCTATTTGATAGTGTCACTTAATCCTCTCTGCCTGTCTCCATTACAAATTAAGAAAAAAATTGTAATATCACTAGATGTGTTTTGGGGGGAAGAAAAACTTACTTCAAGTCTGAGAAACATTCTTCTAAGATTATCTTCTCAGAAATATATGGAATATTCTTTATTGGCCAAGTGTGATTGGACACAAGGAATTTGTCTCCAGTGCATAAGCTCACAGAGTACATACAAACAACAAAGCAATGAGTCAGAGATCATAAATCATAAGGTGCATTCATAAACCATAAGATAGAAACAAGTAATAAATCATAAAATACCAACAGAAGAAGTTAGTAGGAAAGATGAGAAGTTGAGAAAGGTGAGAAGGTGACCCAACATTATGCTGTTGGTCAGATTGGCACAGATTCGAGGGCTATTGAAAAGGGTTAGATGTCAAATAATGACTTTGGCAAATATCAAGATTTTAATTGCCAGAGCCAGAGAGTGAAAATACAAATAGGGTGGAAATCAAATGTGAAACTGGAAAGTAGAGCCATTTCTGGGGTTCTATTAATTACATGGAGGTTCAAATCTATCAGATGGGAATGATTAATAAGAAGCATAGAAAAGAGGGGACTGTAGGAATGCAAGGGCACTATGTAAAGGGAATAACCAATCAGTTTTCATTCTATTGGAAGCAATACCATAAAATTAGGCAAAGGACCTAAAGCATACCTGGGTATAAATTCTGCACCATCCCTCCCACCATCGTGAGATATTGGGAGCTGGGAAAGGAATGGAAAAGGCGAGTCGGTTGACAGCTTATCTTATAAGCAGGGAGAAATCATTTCAAAATATTCAAAGAGACTCCATTTAATTAACTCACTGTAAATTAGGCTAGGAAATTTACATGTTGTCTTGCTTCCAATATAGGAAGATGAGAAAAAAGAGAACTTGGCATGTAAGTAATAAGCCTATGATTATAGCATGGTTATTCTACTGGTGGCTTCCTGAGGAATGCAGCACCTCCATTTATATTGTTTAATTAAGAAATCCAGCATTCTAAAGATTTATAGCAGTAATGTGCAAATCACTTTGAGTTTGAAATGGCTTTGAGCTTGAAACTCTTAGACATGATTAAAACAGTGCTGGAACACTTCCATTAAGTCAGAATAACCTGTCTTGAACTAAAACTAAAAGAAAGAAAGGTGTTTTTCAAGTTTAGAATGTGTTGAATGCAACATCTTTTGCATACCTCTATGCTGTAAATCCAACTCAACAGATGAAATTAATCTAATGTATTGCACATCTAGTTCTTTTTCTCCTTTCATAAATTGTATTTTGTGCTTTTGGATAAAGTGAGCCTATAGTTGTATGACACTTTAAAAAATAGCTAAAACCTTACTGCCAGAGTTTCCACCTCTTCTCTCAAATTAACCAGCTTACTTAGAAATGAGATGCAGTTTTTTCTTCAGCAGATTAAAAACTTATTAAAGAGTTACCCAGTGGTGCCACAGCTATCGTTAAAGCTCTCAATGTTTCCATTATGCTCGGCTTATATTATGGTGGGCTAAAGACTAGAATACTAATTGCTAGCTTTGTGGCTAATTAATATTTTCCTCCCTAGAAAGGACAGGGAGAAAATGTCCCTACACACATTAATCTGGATTCTGCATTGCATCCCTTAAACCAAGGAGTGTAGGAAGTTTCAGATGTTCTGTAAGATTCTAGATAGTTGAAACCAAGGATCTGGAAAAATAAAAGGCTTCTGGACTTTCATCTTTATACTAGCAAGGTATCCTGTAGCAGATAGTTTTCTGAGAATATACTGGACATTCACCAAAATCATGTGTTGGAATCCTGAACTACTCACAGCAAATATTATTGTGATTACTGTGGAATGTTTAGATAAATTGTCTCAAAACCATGTTCATAGGAATCAGTATGCTTCCTTCTTACTCGTTTTCCAGTTTATATTCAACATTCTTTTTTAAAAATAATGTTTTTATTGTTTTTCTTTAAACAAACAAGACAAACAACATTTAACATTTAAAGGAGCTACCATTGCTTATATTCAACATTCTTAATTGCATGTACTAAAGACTGGTTTTTTTAAGAAGAATAGAGTAGAATATAATTTTATTGGCCAAGTGTGATTGGACACACAAGGAATCTGTCTTGGTGCATATGCTCTTGGTTTACATAAAAGAAAAGATAAATTTGCTTAGATAAATTCACTTAGAGAATGCTGTAAAAATGAATCATCATTTTCCCCTCACTTCCTCAAAATGTGTATTTTATAAAGTATTTTTTAAAATCTTGTTGCTAATTTGAGATGCTTCTAAGAGTAGTGCCTTCCTTTTGTGTTCCAGTGGTCTCAGCCTGGGCATACATACAGTTTATCTATTATCATTTAAGCAATTAAAAGGCGTGATCAGCCTTCCTAGGAAGGGTTTGTTCAGTCATTTAAGGCTATATCTAAATACACACTCAACATACAACTATGGAAAGACTTTTGCTGTTTCTTCATTTCAGAAATATCAAAGGGAAGAAAGAACAGAGACAGATATAATATTCCTAAGTCAGGGGCATGAACAAATATTCTCTGATGATAATATGTGATTGGATGAATATTTTGGGAAGGATGTATATTTGGTGGAACATCTGATTTCAGAAATTTTGCAAGATTTAGCCCAAGAAATCAAGTGACGGAGAAATAAATTAAAAAGAACAAGTGCAAATTACAAAGGGGCCACAATTGTTTAATGAAGCAAACAAATATACTATTGGATGTAGTATTAATTAACACATACCATATGGCAAACAACGGACTTGCAAATTGAGATGCAATGCAGCAGCACAATAGTGTTTCCACCAGTTATAGGTTGCTACTGTCTCGGACTGGTTCTGAGAACTGGTAGTGGTGGGAGATTCCACCCACCTGCTTGGACATCATCAAAAAGGCAGAAGCATTGCATGTGTGCAAAGCGTGAGCATGCGCCCATGCACTCCCATTCCTGAACCAGTAGCAAAAAGTAAGTAGAACCCACTACTGGTTTCCACCATGATGAATAGAGGCTTTGGGTTGACCCCAGACATTTTTATAAGGGATTATAGATTAGATTTTAGATTAGATTTATTGGATTTATATGTTGCCCCTCTCCGCAGACTTGGGGCGGCTCACAACAATGGTGAAGAACAATACATAGTAACAAATCAAATATTTAAAAATCTAGGTTACAGTTTTTGATTAAAAAGTTATTATATAATAAATGGCTGTAAAAATCTGAATTTAGAGAATTTCAGTTAAAATGAATGACTTTCCTTCTGAACAGGGAAATTAACACATCACCTTTCATATTAATTTCCTTCTGCAGGTTCCAGACATTTGCTAAAATGCACTATGTACTATGTTACCATAATCTCATATTAAGGGGAAGCTCCTATTTATGTTGGGTGAACAAGGCTCCATCGATGAATAATATATATGGAATTATCTGAAACCAGATGGGAAACCTAGCTCCCTAACACTGGAGGAACTGCACAAATTGGGGGGGAAAGCTGTCAGCTATAACCAGTTTTGTTTTGTGGTTACGAATCATCCAGAAACTAGCTCTTGTTCCACCATAGGTGTAAAAGCTGACTGGATGACTTTAGACAGGTTATTCCTTCTCAGGCCAACTTACAAGGTTGTTTTTATGGGGAAAATAAGAGGAGGAAGGAGTATTAGGTATGTTCATCACTTGGAATTATTTATTATAATTAATAATTCTAATTGGTGCAGTGATTAGAGTGCAGTACTGCAAGATACGTCTGCTGATTACTGGCTGCCAACAGTTTGGCAGATTGAATCTAAGTAGGCTCAAGGTTGACTTGGCCTTCCATCCTTCCAAAGTCAGTAAAATGAGAATCCAAATTGTTGGGGGCAAAATATTTACTCTCTGTAAACCATTTAGAGAGGGCTGTAGAGCACTGTAAAGCAGTATATAAGTCTAAGTCTAAATGTTATTATTATTGATAAAAACAATAAAGGCAGGATAAAAAATAAAAATGCAGAGAAAGTAGAATTTTGTAAAATTCCTATGTGATTTCCCCCCAGTGTGTTTTATTCCAGATATTGTATATTGATCTATAGAACAGGATAAAGTCCCTTCCCTTCCCTGCAATACCCTTCCCTTCTCTAGCATACTCTTACCCACCCTACAATTCTGGTAGCAGACAATGAGTGTTAAAGGCTATTAACCACCCACAGTATAGCCAGGGATGTGCCTCCACATAGAAGGCTTCTTTATAGCCTTTCTCACATAAGATAAAGTTATTTCTATTCACCAAAGTTTAGTTTGATTTTTAAAAAAATCTAAATAATATGAATACATCCCAGCATTTTATGGGAGAAAAATAATCAGGTTCTCAAGGCTTGTGTTTTTATTTTACATTCTAAATCATTGGGTTTTAGCTTTTATTTTCCCTGCTAGCAAAGATGTTTTTATGCTCTGTTTTATTGTTCATTTTATACTTTAATTATTGTACTTTTTTAAGCATTATTTTTTGAATCATTCAAAGAGCATATGCCATCTAAATACAGCAATAATGAAGTAAATAGGCATAATTAGTAACATTATGAATAGTTTCCAAGGCTGAAGTATTCAAGATGCTCTCTCTCTTGAATAATACTATTTAGATCTGGGTCCCTAATGTGGTACACGAGTGATCAAAGTTCATAAAATTAGATAATTTGAATAAGATCACTTTGAAATTTATATGGCAAGGCAAGAAACCAATAATTAAAATAATTGATTTGCAAGATAGCAGAAGTAGAAGTGACTTTGGGCTCCCTGACTGGAGAATATATTATAAGGCAGCACTATTAGTTTGGATAAGAGACTAAGATGAATTTCTAACCAAAGAGTGGTCACTTCTCACATCTTTTTTATTTATTTTTATTTATATATTTGTCAAACAATTATAGGATGGTAGTTTGTATAAACATACCATTAGAAAAGGTAATGATAAAAAGTAATGATAAAAGATAATACGACAGTGGGACAGGAACAGTAGGCACAATGGTGCGCTTATGCACGCCCAGATCTCTTAGAAATGGGGAGAGGTCGACTGTAGACAGTCTGAGGTTAAAGTTTTTGGGGTTAGGAGTAGAAACCACAGAGTCAGGTAGTGCATTCCAGGCATTGATCACTCTATTGCTGAAGTCGTAGTTTCTGCAGTCTAGTTTAGAGCGGTTAACATTTAATTTAAATCTATTGCATGCTCGTGTATTGTTATGGTTGGAAGTGTAGTCACTAACAGGAAGGACATTTTGGTATATGATTTTGTGAAATATAGTTAAGTCGGAACGGATGCGTCAAAGTTGTAAGTTAGCTAATTGAAGTATTTCAAGTCTGGTGGAGTAAGGTAAATTGCTACAGGAAGAGGAGTGAAGGACTATTCTTTCTTTCTTTATTTTATTTATTTATTAGATTTGCATGCCGCCCCTTTCCGTTTGTGAAATATTTCTGGACTCTCTCTAATGTGTTGATGTCTGATATGCAGTGTGGGTTCCATATAGGTGAGCTGTATTCTAGGATTGGTTTGACAATATTTTGTATGCTCTGGTTAGCAGATCAATGTTACCAGAGAAGAAGCTGCATAGGATTAGGCTAACAACTCTTAAAGCTTTTTTGGCAATGTTGTTACAGTGGGCTCTAGGACTTGGATATGAGTACTCCAAGGTGTTTGACAGAGTGAAGGTCATCAACAAGTGCAATTCCTCCACGTTTATATTTAGTATTCTGATTCTTTTTACCAATGTGTAAATCAGAGCATTTATTGGTAGAGATTTGAAATTGCCAGGTTGTTTTTTTTACCATTCAGCTATGTAATAGAGGTCTTTCAGCTACGTGGTCAATAAAGTTATTTCTATTCACCAAAATTTTACTTTGATTAAAAAAATCTAAATAATATGAATACATCCCGGCATTTTAGAAGAGCAAAATAATTACGTTCTCAAGTTACTAAGCACATTTGGAGTATTGAGGGTACATTGTTAGGTTGTGTGATTGTTTTTTATAAGAAGGGTTTTAAATTGCTTTTAACATTAGATTTGTACATTGTGTTTTGCTGTTGTGAACCGCTTCGAGTCCTCGGAGAGGGACGGCATACAAATCTAATATGTTGTTGTTGTTGTTGTTGTTGTTGTTGTTGTTGTTATTATTATTATTATTATTATTATTATTATTATTATTATTTACACTCCACAAAATGGCTTCTGGGAGCCCAGTCAGTTATAAAAGTTACCAAGCACTGATGTATCAAACTACAACTTGCCATCATCCACACTTTTATTTCTTCTTCTGGTAGAAGAAAGAATATTCCATTCTACACTTGCTCAATGGGTAATTCTGGGAATTGAAGTCCACAAGTCTTAAAGTTGCCAAAATTGAACAACCCTCTCAGAGTTTAGGGAAGGTTCATTGAATTAAGAAATCCTATTCTCGACAATGGTTTCTAAAATGGATCTACGTGACACAAGAATGATGGCCTGAGAAACGAGACCATTTGGAATGGAACTTTTGTTTCCCAGACAGCTATATAGGCTGGACAGCAGGAACCATTTGAAGAAGAGGGTCAGATGATCTGTCATCTATAATGTATACAGTGATACCTGGTCTTACAAACGCCTCGTCATGCAAACGTTTCGAGATACAAACCCAGGGTTTAACATTTTTTTGCCTCTTCTTCCAAACTATTTTCACCTTACAAACCCACCGCCACCACTGGGATGCCCCGCCTCTGGACTTCCGTTGCCAGTGAAGCACCCATTTTTGCGCTGCCGGGATTCCCCTGAGGCTCCCCTCCATGGGAAACCCCACCTCCGGACTTCTGTGTTTTTGCGATGTTGCAGGAGAATCCCAGCATTGCAAAAACGAGCGCTTCGCTGGCAACAGAAGTCCGGAGGTGGGGTTTCCCAGCGAGGGGAGCCTCAGTGAAATTGCAGCATCGCAAAACACAGAGGTCCCGAGGTGGGGTTTCGAGGACTTCGGTGTTTTTGCGATGCTGCGATTTCACTGATGCTCCCCTTGCTGGGAAACCCCCACCTCCGGACTTCTGTTGCCAGCGAAGCGCTCATTTTGCGAAGTCCAGAGGTGGGGTTTCCCATGGAGGGGAGCCTCAGGGGAATCCCAGCAGCGCAAAAACGTGTGCTTCGGCTGGCAAAAGGGGTGAATTTTGGGCTTGCACACATTAATCGCTTTTCCATTGATTCCTATGGGAAACATTGTTTCGTCTTACAAACTTTTCACCTTAAGAACCTCATTCCGGAACCAATTAAGTTTGTAAGACAAGGTATCACTGTATTAGCATGACCAGTTAAGCTGGAAAGCATAGCCACCAAAAATTCTTCCTCTTATCTGCAAGAACCGATAACTGTGGTTCAGCAAGAAATTTGTAGCTAATGGTTTGGAATCCTCTGTTCTTCCAATTGGGATTGTAAAATATGTCAGTCATTCCCCCCCCAAATGTCATTTGTTCTCTTCCTCCCTTGCTTTGCTAATGCCTTAATGCACCTCTCAACTCTGCCTTATATTATACTCTAATTGAAAAATGTTAGCTCTCTTGGGAAGTACAGAATGGTCGAATCTAGCAAGAATTTTCTATAAGAACAGTCTTAGTAGGCAGAAAGAGGGAAAGATGACATTGCTTTATTGTTCCTAACAATGTAACCATGCTTTAATGGTCTCCATGCTTTCTTGAAATTCTCAAATCACATGGCACATGTAAGTTTTAAGGGTCTTCCAGAAGGTAAAAAAAGATTGAGATGGATTTGGACAATTGAAGCACAGTTGCAAGATGTTACTTTAAGAGTGTACTTTCCCCTGTCTTGCTATTATGAAGTTTTTAATTTTGAATTGCTCTTACAGGTAGAATGTTGTTATTTCATTTATGTTTTAATTATGTACACTACCCAGAGTCACCTGAGAGTGAGATGAGTGACTATATAAATTTTTTAAACAAACAAATGAGCCTGGTGACACAATGGTTAGAATGCAGCTAACTCTGCTCTTTGTCAGGAGTTTGATCCTGATCAGCACAAGATTGACTCAGACTTCCATCTTTCCGAGATCAGTAAAATGAGGATCCAAATGCAGGGAATCAATATTCTGGCTCAATATAAACCACTTAGAGAGTGTTGTAAAGTTCTATTTATTTATTTTATTTATTTATTAAATTTGTATGCCGCCCCCTCTCCGTAGACTCAGGGCGGCTCACAGCAGTAATAGAAAAATAATATACAATACAAATCTAATAATTAAAACTAAAAGCCCATAATTTAAAAAACATGCACACAACATACCATACATAAACAATATAGGCCTGGGGAAGTTATCTCAGTTCCCCCATGCCTGATGACAGAGGTAGGTTTTAAGGAGTTTGCGAAAGGCGAGGAGGGTGGGGGCAATTCTGATCTCTGGGGGAAGTTGGTTCCAGAGAGTCGGGGCCGCCACAGAGAAGGCTCTTCTCCCTCTTCCCATTGTTTGGTCGACGGGACCCAGAGAAGGCCAACTCTGTGGGACCTAACTGGTTGCTGGGATTCGTGCAGCAGAAGGTGGTCCCGGAGATATTCTGGTCCGATGCCATGAAGCGATGTATAAATCTAAGTGCTATTGTTATTGCTAAATGTCACCCCAAGGTTTCACAAAAATCTTGTATAAAAACCAGGAAACCTTCTTTTAACCCTTTTTCATTATCTTTATTTTATGTTTTATTTTATTTATTTCAAGATGTCATTTTGAAATGTGAACTGAGGATGCCCGCAACTGTTACCATAAGCAAACATCTATAGTTGTTTTATTGGGAATTACCTTTTAATTGTTGTTGTGGTTCCGTCTGAGGCCCCTCAGGGAACGGCTGATCTTCTGTCGGTTTCCAGCTCAGAGGGAGAGGATGAGGAACAGGAGGTTCAGGCAGACGAGGAGGAGGAATCCCAGGCTGAAGAAGAGGGAGGACAGCCAGAGTCCCCCCAGAGGGAGCTCTCCCCAGCAAGCAGCCTGGATTCCTTAGAGGAAAATGCACAAGCGATCTGCGACAGAGAAGAGCTACACAGCGAAGGGACCAATTGGCTAGGTACTTTCAGCATTAAAGAGGCAACAGCTGGGTTTGGGTGTGGTGCTCTTTGGAAAGGCTAAAAGGCAGACCCACCCTTCCTGGCTTGTGGAGTTTTATCTTTGAGAGTCTTGGGACCTGGCTGTGAACTTTGGCGTCTTGGAATCCTGGTTTGTGCCTTTGACTACTGAAACCTTGGGGTGGGTGTGCCAGCAAGAAGCTTGCTGTATTGTCTGGACATCAGGACTCTGTTGTAAAGTATTATAGCCTGTCTGTTGGGAAGAACAGGTTTTCCTCTGTGTTTATTTTTTCCAGCTATAAAGTACTTTTGCTTTTACCAGAGTGTCTGGCTGTTTTTTCCAGTTGGTGTTGAGGTCTGGGGGAACCCAGACAGAACAATTGTGTGGGCTTTTCTTTTATTCAACAGATAGAGAGCAAGTTGAATTAGTTTCTGCATACCTTTTGGCCAAAGGGGTTATCAAGTAGGACTAGAAAATATTCAGGTTTTTATTTAGCCAGCTGACAATGCTGTCTCCATTCACTGAATGTTTCTCCTCCAACTTTCAATATTCTATTGTTACTGACTCGCTTTGGGTTTCCTCCTATACATGGCTCTTTTCTACATTTTCTGCAAAAGGATCACCTCCAGTCTGCTGTTATATCATTGAATATACATTGTGCCACTTTGACTGCACAGAAATCCACACTCTGAAAAATACGATTGTTATCAGATTTGAAGATATCACCCTGATGATTGCGAGGAAATTGCCATCTTGCATTTAGGTTTCAAGGTATTTGGTGCTTCCTTTCCCTTTGGGAAACATCCATGGTTTTAAACCTCCTTTCAAAGTAGTAATGGAGCGTAGCAATTAATAATCCTAGTTTAATTTGGGAGCCCTATCGAGACATCTTCTGTGGTCTCTCTGGAGAAAACCGTCACAATTAGCACTACCATCAACATATTATTTAAAATACATCAGCATCAGGAATGAGAAGGAACTAATGGAAATTGCCTTTAAAACATATTTGCTTTGTGTTTGTTTTTCAAACATCTGGTGGTGCATGTCCCCAAGCACATTATTGCCGCTACTTTCGGTTTTGCAAAACAGAAATTATACAGAAAATGTTAAGAATGTATTTCCTATAGTCAAGTTTTTGTTCCCATCTTACAACCTTGAACTGACAATGTTACGTTACAAGAGGTAGAAATAGATGTTTGTGAAAATGTTTTGGGATAATGTTCTACTATAATATTGTTTTTATTATTGTTGTGAGCCGCCCCGAGTCTTCGGAGAGGGGCGGCATACAAATCTAATAAATAGTAGTAGTAGTAGTAGTAGTAGTAGTAATAATAATAATAATAATAATAATAATAATAATAATAATAATATTTGAAATATGCTGAACTGTTGCTAATTCTTACGACGTCTAAAATGAATCTATACATGGGAATTTGTTTCTAATCCCTTTTTTTCCCCAGGATTCTTGATTCAATAGAATGAAAGCCTTTGTGAGTGTAGGATTTGTCAATTCCATCCACCAAATTATCTATTCTTCGTGGTGTAGAATAGAGAAGCTCACCTGCTGGTCTACTTCCCACCTCTCTTCTGCTGCTATTTTTGTACATAAAAGTGTTATGGCTGGAATAACTAAAGGCTGCTCCTTTTGGGACTGTCAATGCTAATTCTCCATAATATAGAAACATAGAAACATAGAAGACTGACGGCAGAAAAAGACCTCATGGTCCATCTAGTCTGCCCTTTTACTATTTCCTGTATTTTATCTTACAATGCATATATGTTTATCCCAGGCATGTTTAAATTCAGTTACTGTGGATTTCCCAACCACGTCTGCTGGAAGTTTGTTCCAAGGATCTACTACTCTTTCAGTAAAATAATATTTTCTCATGTTGCCTTTGATCTTTCCCCCAACTAACTTCAGATTGTTTCCCCTTGTTCTTGTGTTCACTTTCCTGTTAAAAACACTTCCCTCCTGAACCCTATTTAACCCTTTAAATGTTTCGATCATGTCCCCCCTTTTCCTTCTGTCCTCCAGACTATACAGATTGATTCATTCAATCTTTCCTGATACGTTTTATACTTAAGACCTTCCACCATTCTTGTAGCCCGTCTTTGGACCCGTTCAATTTTGTCAATATCTTTTTGTAGGTGAGGTCTCCAGAACTGAACACAGAGACCACATTTGGAATACTGTGTTCAGTTCTGGAGACCTCACCTACAAAAAGATATTGACAAAATTGAACGGGTCCAAAGACGGGCTACAAGAATGGTGGAAGGTCTTAAGTATAATATCATTAGATATAGACATGTTAGATAGATCAGGGGTCCCCAACTCCTTAGCTTGGCTGCAGAAGTGGCAGGACAGCGTGCAGGCACATGAAGCTCCACTTGCCCAAGCGGCTCCATTTGTGTGACTCCATATGTGCCTGCCAATGTGGCACTTGTGCAAAGGAGCTGTTTGTGCACACTTGCTTGCCTGCTGCTCACCCGGAACCATCTCCTCTCCCCATTGCCAGTCTGCAAAAGCAGAAAGGTAGGGGACCATTGAGATAGATAATGCAGTTCATGTAAATTCTCTCCTGTTCTTCATATCTCCCTCTCTCTTTCCTGAGTTTGTGTTCTTTTTGCTATCTGTTTTTAATGTTTAATATTTAATTAAACATTAATTAATATGTTGACAATCTCACCTGGAGTTGATATTAATAAATAAGCATCAATCTATATTTCAGCTTGCTGAATTTACTGGTGTCCGTGTTTCTCTGATCTGGTTATAGGGATGGACTGGGAGACAGCTGGATGCAAACTATACTGGAAATAGTGTTGGGTTCCTACCAGTACAGTCTACTCTGTTGTTCCAGTAGGCCCACCGATTGCATAATTTGCATGCAATGATTCTAGTACTGTCTTTCCTGGGCCATTGCATGTGCCATCTTTCACCCCGATTTTTTTGCCTTTTTTGCTTCCTGCGCATATGCGGAAGCAAAATCTTGTGAGGGGGCATTCACAAACATAAGATTTTGGTGATTTTTTGCTTCCATGCATATGCAGGAAGCAAAAAAAAAAAGGCAAAAAATTCAGGAGGCAGCGATGAAAAAAATCAACAAGTAGCAATTAAAAAAAGCCTGCAAAGAATTAGGGTTGGAAAAAATATTATTTAGAGAGAGTAACAATAAAAAGGCCTGCAAGCGGGAAAAGCTGAGAAGATCGTTATCACGAGTAGCAATGAAAAAAACCCTGCAAAGACTTAGGGCTGGAAAGCAATGAAAAACTCTGCAAGCCAGGAAGATCGCTAGCACATTGTTAGGGATGGTAAAATCATTCTTTGGAGTGAATAGCAATGAAAAAAAGCCTGTAAGTCTGGTAAGAGCCTGGAAGACCGTTTGCATCTCAGTAGGGCTGAAAAAAAAGCTTCAAAAAAGTTACATTCAGAGTATAAGATGTACCAAAAGTTTCACCTCTTTTAGAGAGGAAAAGTTGCATCTTATACTCTGAAAAATGTGGTAATTTGAACATCCAAATCAGATAAGTTGATCAATTTTCAGAATTAATTCAATAATTCAAATTTAATCGCATCTTTTGTGCATGCCTACATGTGAGAATCATTGAATTACTTTCCTATAATGACAGCATCTTAAAACCTAGTCTCTGCATTTAGTAAATAGTAAATAGTAAATGAATCATTAACAACACAATTCGTAAATTACTCAAGACCCATCTATACCGCCAGGCATGGGGGAGTTAAGACACCTTTCCCCCAGGCTTTTTTTTAATATTTATGTTTGGATATGTATGTGTTGTTTGCTTTTTAAATATGATAGGGTTTTTTATGTGCTTTTTAATATTGGATTTGTTTTCGCTAGAATATTGTTTTTATTGTTGTTGTGAGCCACCCCAAGTCTTTGGAGAGGGGCGGCATACAAATCTAATAAATTGAATTGAATTGAATATTATAAGTCTATGGATATTCTTAGTCATCCAGGTCAGGTAGTCCCAAAGGTGCCTTTTCAAAGGCACCTTTGTTTTTTCTTTGAAGACATTTTGCTTCTCATCAAAGAAGCTTGGTTATCCAAAAGTGCTTTTCAGAGTTTAAGAAGCTTCTTCAATGAGAAGCGAAATGTCTTCAGTGAAAAACCAGAAAGATTAGTTGCCTAATATAAATGCCTAACAATGCCTGTTATAACATTTGGCAACTCAAGGGTCATATTTTTGACCAGACAATAATATAGAAGAGTTTTCTTAATGTGATCGCTAAACATTTTATAGAAAAAATATTTAACATTTCTAAAACCTGATACCACGTTGCAGCTGCAATCTTTAACATTTTGTGTGATAGAAGTTGCATTCAATTTGTTAAATCCTGAAACTGTGAGAAACTGAGTGGTTCTGGCCAATTATTTCTCTATATATCCTCAAGCTAAAACATCAGCCTCAGATCTACCAAAATAATGAAATTTTGGCATATGGTAGTGGGTGATGGAGATGGTGTAAGAATAAAGCACAAACAGAGCTTGACATAAATGTGTCACATCTTAATATGGCTCCCAACCATGAATGCAAGAACTGTAAATTTTTGCCTGTCCTTCATCAAATAATCTAAGATTTATTATAATTGTACATACTGATCACTAGAATCAACACGAAAATTCTTGGAAAGGAAAAGTGAAATACTGTATTTTGATAACTTTGTACTAACTAGACCAACTCTGTGAGTATCAGCCTTTCCTAATCAAGATGGTCCTAAGAAAAGTGAACTTTAATTTCAAGAAGTTTCAGTAACCATCAAGATTTTTTGGGAACTTGAAACTTGCACATCTAGAGAATATGGAGTTTGGAGCAGGGTGGTCCATATCACAGGACATCTTTCTAATGAACCAAATATTTGATGATTTAGCTATCATTAAGGATGCCTGTGTAACATGTAACACAGAATTCTCAAATAGTTCCAAATGCGAACTTAGAAGTGAACCCATACATTTCCTTAATTGGCCTTTGATCTGAGACACTGATTGAATTTTTTGGGAAGAATCCCAGTGACTTCCTGGACAACTCTCTACAGTTATTTTGGAAAGATTTTGGAAGTGCTTTGCCACTACCTGTTTCCTAGGACTTAGTGAGATTGACTGATCCAAGATCATGACTTTGTGTCCCTACAACTCATGGTCTCCCAGTTTATAGCCTTTTGTCTTAACCGCTACATGAAACTGATTCTCACTGGGATTGACTATTGCCGCAACTTACAATTTCTGTTAAAGGCTCTACAACCAGATCTAAGTACAGCACAGTGTGTTGGTTTGATATCTATAAAATAGTGATAACAGTAATCTAGGAAAGTTTCTAATTTTTAGAACGTCCTAAATCCCATTATCTTAAATCTCTCCCTATTCCCTTTGCAAAAGGATGATTAATAGGTAGCAAAATGAAAACGCTTTGCTTTATCCCTTTAATTTGGACTGATCCAACTGTCAATTGTACACCGTTCTGTGTAACACATGCTAGTGGCTTTCCTGAGATATCCAAGCAGTTGGAGGATACTTTCACCAAATCTCATCTCTTTCAAAAAATACAGAAAACTTTTTCAGCATTGGTGCCAAAATGCTGCAGAAGCATGAATTGCATTATTCTTGCATTATCTTTCCTAGATCTCTGCAGGGTGAGTGAATCCATTTTGATCGGACTTAAATTTTTTTGCTATGAAATTGGCCAAATGGCATCTCTAGATCCTAAGCAAATCTGAAATATTAATGCTCATCCATGAACTCCAGAGATCTGGCTTCCTTATTCATTTTGCATGAAAGGCTTGGCCTATTTCAGGCAACCAGTGTGCTGTTGCATATGCGTGTAGCTGGAGGTTGTGGCCAATCATTTCTGCAGTATAAACAATGAAATATATGCATAGAGGTTGCTTCAGTGACAGAAGCTGTTTTTTCCTCTCTTGGAAGTGATTAGCAATGATAGGCAGAATCAGCCTGGAGGTTACCATATGTTTTGAACTGTGCTTCCAAGATCCTTTAAGTTTGGCTATATTCTTTGTTGAGAACTGCAGCCATAAACAAGGCCTGGAATTTATTTATTTATTTTATTTATTTATTTATTTATTTTGTCCAATACACAATGAGGATTTTAGTGGGTGTATATCTATATACACATAGTAAAATACATGATGAAGGTTATAGAGGAGATACTCATAGTAAAATATATCTAAGAAACAATAGAAAAGAAGGTATAGTAATAGAACATATCAATGAAAGAATAGAAGAAGAGATATAGGAATAGAAGAACGGTATAGGAGATATAGGAGAGCAATAGGACAGGGGACGGAAGGCACTCTAGTGCCCCTTACTGACCTCTTAGGAATCTGGATAGGTCAACCATAGATAATCTAAAGGTAAAGTGTTGGGGGTTTGGGGATGACACTATGGAGTCAGGTAATGAGTTCCACGCTTCAACAACTCGGTTACTGAAGACATATTTTTTACAGTCAAGTTTGGAGCGGTTAATATTAAGTTTAAATCTGTTGTGTGCTCTTGTGTTGTTGTGGTTGAAGCTGAAATAGTCGCCGACAGGCAGGACGTTGCAGCATATGATCTTGTGGGCAATACTTAAATCTTGTTTAAGGCGTCTTAGTTCTAAACTTTCTAGGCCCAGGATTGAGTCTAGTCTCGTAGGGTATTCTATTTTGAGTGGAGGAATGAAGGGCTCTTCTGGTGAAGTATCTTTGGACATTTTCAAGAGTGTTAATGTCTGAGATGCGATATGGGTTCCAAACAGATGAGCTATATTCAAGGATGGGTCTGGCAAAAGTTTTGTAAGCTCTGGTAAGTAGTGTGAGATTGCCAGAGCAGAAGCTACGTAGGATTAGGTTTACAACTCTTGAAGCCTTCTTGGCTATATTGTTGCAGTGGACTTTGGCACTTAAATCTTTTGTTGTTAGTGAGGATTATCTGTGATAATTTGACTCTGTGGTAGTGCACCCAAAACCTCAACCTTAGACTATTTACAATTGACCTCTCCCCCTTTCTAAGAGGTCTGTAAGGGGTATGCATAAGCGCACCATTGTGCCTACCGTCCCTGTCCTACAGTTCTATTGTCCTCTATCATTACTTTTTGTCATTACTTATCTAATTTTTTTGGTACAAATTACCATCCTATAATTGTTTGACATCACTCTACTAAACAAATAATTCTGTCAACACTGTCAACATTTTACTAAGTCTGCACTTCTATTTCTACTGGATTTTTCTCATCATTCCGATCACTCTTTTCTTCCCACTTAGGAGTGTATGACTGTAAGTTGTTGCTTGTATCCTAAGACTTTTATTAATATTGATTGTTTTTTTCATTGCTTATTTGACCCCTATGAAAATCATTAAGTGACTCTTCACAAATGTATCTTTTTCTTTTATGTATGCTGAGAGCCTATGCACCAAGACAAATTCCTTGTGTGTCCAATCACACTTGGCCAATAAAGAATTCTATTCTATTCTATTCAAATACATCAATAAAAATAAAATTACAGAAGGGCATTTCGGTGTCTATAGGAACACACACACACATTTTCGCTTAGTTCTAAGAACTTTGCTTTGGCATTTTCACTGCTGTTGAAGAGACAACATCTGGGGGAACCCCGTCCCTTTTTCACAAGCAAAGCCAGCCGCTCCTGTTCCATCTATTCCCTTCTTCCACAGCTTCCAACAAGCCCTTGGTCTGATTGCATGGCTTGGAGGTGGGAATCAGACGTCAGTTGGAATCCCTGTCAGTTCCAGCCTTGCAGGGACAGCATTAAATGGAATGTGAATGCCATTGAATATCCTTTTTTTGCTCCCTAGTATTTAAACACATGGTTTTAGCAATGGGCCCAATCGCTTCAAATATGGTTATCTGCTATTTCATATGCGAATAGCTCTCTCGGATTAAATTCAGGCTCACTGCATAAGCCTGGAAGTGAAATTCCTGAAAATGGACCAATGACACTGAACAAGCATCTGAATGTTTCTCTCTCCCCCCCCCCACATCAGCTGTCTCCTTTACTATACATAGTGCATTGAGATTATTGCAAGCTGTTATTATTTTTCTATACAGAAACGATCATCTTGAATTTGCAATAATGGAACATTGTCTTCCTATGGGTTTCTTCGTCTTTTCAGAGGTGTTGATGATTCACTTTTAAATTTAGGTTGATAGATAGATGGATAGATGGATAGATAGATAGATAGATAGATAGATAGATAGATAGATAGATAGATAGATAGAAAGATACTTGTTTTCGTAGATTTTCACTGGTACAGGTATAATGGTCTTGGCATATTCGGGTTTCTTCCCGTGTAGGATTTGGAAATTTCTGGCGATATTTCGACGAGGACCCACTCGTCATCTTCAGGCTGGTGTTTCTGTCCTTGTTCTAGGGCGAACACAGCAAGACCGGAGCTGCCTTCCTTCTGTTGTTACCCCACTGACTCACCAGGAAGTTTCTACACAGCAGGCAATTGCTGAGCCATCAAACCACACCCAGCCACCAGTATTTATAGAAGGAAGGCAGCTCAGGTCTCACTGTGTTCACCCTAGAACAAGGACAGAAAAACCAGCCTGAAGATGACGAGTGGGATCTTGTCGAAACGTCGCCAGAAATTTCCAAATCCTACATGAGAAGAAACCCGAATATGCCAAGACCATCATAGATAGATAGATAGATAGATAGAGAGAGAGAGAGAGAGAGAGAGAAAGACAGACAGACAGACAGACAGACAGACAGACAGACATTTCCAAACTTGCAAAGAACTGATAAATGAATAAAGGGAGACTGGTATAGATCTATTTTGAGCTATTTACTTCTTTCCCCCATATTTGAGTATACCAGGTGACTTGACAGAAACACACACACACACAATGCAGTATTCCTGCCTGTCTCTTCTCTTGCAAAATGAAAAGAAAGAAGCACAACTGATACGCAATCTGACTTTATATTGCTGTGGGCATAATCACTAGTCTGTAGTCAAGAGCCAATAGGTGTGTCAGGCAGACTGTGACCAAGAAAATAAGACAAGGGATATGGTGTTCAGGCTCTGTGCCACAAATCAATGGTGTGATGACAGGCATGGCCAGTGTTGTAGATAGCCAATATGCAATGGTCGTTGCTTCAAACCAGGACTGGGAGGGGAAAAATGGGCTTGAGAAATGAGCTTCTTTACAGAAGCAATTTATAACGCATTTTTATATTTCAAACAGCTTGAAACTGAGACAACTTTCACAAAGATGTACAGGAAGTACATAAAGGACCCCTGAAAGTTTTGGAAACAAACTTTCTACCAAGACCCTTAATGGGATGGGATCATGTCTATTTATATTCTAATACCCGTATATATCCTTAAAGTTCAATATTTAAAAATTCCATCATCTCTTTTCTCTTTTTTCCAGTTAATTGGGGTAACTTTTTAATTTATTGAAAAAACATGTATTGATTATTTTTCTATCAAGCATTGAAGTCTCATATAATTATAATAAGGCACAATGTTTGAGCATCACATAGTTCAGGAGGTTGGGGTGAGGAGAGAAGAGGGAGGGAGGGGGTCATCAGATGAAGGTCTGTGGTCTATAACAGAAATAAACCTCTTGCTGTGGTTATCTTCTTCTTTAGGCAACATTTTCCTTTTACGCTTATCCCTTCATTTTCCTGGCAGCCACAGAATCTCTTCCTTCCTTCCTTCCTTCCTTCCTTCCTTCCTTCCTTCCTTCCTTCCTCCCTCCCTCCCTCCCTTCCCTCTCTCCCTCCCTCCCTCCTTCCTTCCTTCCTTCCTTCCTTCCTTCCTGACAGCTTTTTTTAATGTCTCCAATGCTTGTTTAAGATCTATGGGTGAGAATGAGATATCAGCCAAGTAGAAAAGAACTAGAAAGAGTTAGAGGATACTGGAGGGAAAGAGTGAGCGTTTTTCCCTGGGGTTACCTTGGCATCTTGGTAGATAAGAGAACACCAGATGGTCCAGATTAACACAAACAAAGTCCAAGTCATGAAATAAAATTTAAGAACATAAGTGTTCTAAATTTTACTTGGGTTTCATGGCTTTCTCATTATGTCTGACATCAGACTTAATTCCTTTTCAGACTCGTGCCTCCCCTCTGATTGTTGCCTAATCCTTGCACTTGATAGATTTAAAGCCAGTGCTTTCTTTCTAGCATTCTAATAGATTTCCATTCACAGTGTGCCTCTATCATTTTGATATTCACAGGTAAGTAATGGTTTTTGATTAAGCAGCCCTATTGCTTTGGTTTTGTAGCTGCTTCAGTGACACAACCTAGAACAGTGATGGCTCCAGTGCCAAAAGATCACTATGCTGGATTTCGTATTTCATCACCAGGCGGGCGCTTCCCAAGCACCTAGGACTGCGTGATGTAGCGGTAAATTATATGTGCGGATCCCAATAAAGAGGCCTTTTACAATTGACAGATGGAGATTTAGTCAATTCCAATGGTTTTCAAATTATTATTATTATTATTATTATTATTATTATTATTATTATTATTGTTATTGTTAATGTTACTGTTATTGTTATTATTATTATTATTATTATTACAGAGTTAGAAGGGATCTTGGAGGTCTTCTAGTCCAACTCCATGCATAGACATTAAACCCTACACTACTTCAGACAAATGGAACATCTTCTTAAAAATTCTTGGAATTAATGTCCATAGATCTCAAAGTTGCCATAGTTTCCTACCCCTGATTTATGGCCATGGGTGGCATTGTATAAACAGGAATGAACATGGACCACTGATTGTCATATGTTTATACACAGAATCTCTCTGCAGAGTAAAATAGTGATTAGTGTAGTTTGGGTACAATTGACATTTGCCTTTCCCTCCCATTTTGAAATAGCCTATTTCTCTATAATGTCTCAGAACTATAACCCATCCTTCAGAAATGAGTGCAGGTCTGCCAGTAAATTTATTCCCCAAGAATGAATTTCTTATGTAAAGTAGAAATTATTCAAAATTACACTTGTTTTATTTGCTAATATGCCATGTTATTTCCAATCAGCCCCTTCAAGCATGAATATCATGATCTAAAAATTAGAGCATTCTGGTTTTTTCTGTGTCAGCATCTCTTTCTCTTACTCCAGTAGCTCCATTGTAGGAAGAAGGATAAATATTCTATCAATGATTTATCCTACTTTTTACATGATTTCTAAGGTAGAGTTTCTATCAGATGATTTTTTTTTTAAATAGAAACTTATGTTGGAGAGGGAAAAAAAATTTAAAGTAGGAATTAGTGCGAATTTTAAATGCAGTTTTTAATTATTACAATAAAAATGACTGCCTTTAAATAATTGTCAAGTTCCTGCTGTTATACTTCATTCGATAATAAAAGTTATGCATTTCAAAAGGCTTTTCTGTGATTTCTTTAATTGCAACCCCTTTTCCAAGTTTCCAAATAGATCATGTTTATCCAGAATTTGAGAAGAATTTAATACAGCAGCAATACAAGGAAATGGTCTGACATATGATTTTTAGTAAACAGATCACTCTTAACTTCCAGAAAAAACAACAACAAAAACTGCCACAACAACAACGCATATATGACTCATCTGTAAATGCCAATGAACTAAACTTTTCCCATTGTGAAGCTTAAGGCTTCTGCAATATTTTTTAAAATATTCATCCCTAGTTGATAACTTTACATAATGATTTTACAGGCTCAAAGGTTCCTAATCAATCTGAATGTATCAGATTTTTAGGTTCTGAATCAATCTGAATTTATCAGAAGTTATCAGATTTGTATTAAAGGAAAATTCCACTAAACATGAAGCTCTGTCAAAGAGCATCAGAATTAATAAGTACAGTCTGAATATATTCCATTTGGTCTAGTGGTCAAGAGCCATGGTGGCACAGAGGTTAGGAATGCAGTACTGTACTGCAGGCTACTTCTGCTGACTGTCAGCTGCTTGTAATTTGGATGTTACAATCTCACCAGGTTTAAGGTTGACTCATCCTTCCATCCTTCTGAGCTGGCTAAAATGTGGGTCCAGATTGTTGGGGGCAACATGCTGACTCTCTAAAACTCTTAGAGAAGGCTGTAAAAATACTGTAAGTCTAAATGCTATTGCTATTGTGAATAACACAGGCTGTAAAGCCCCACTATGTCTTACTTTCGGGGTATGTCTTACATTGGAAAGGAGGCGGGCGAAGGAGGGCGCAGCTCCGGAACCCCCCCCCTTTCCACCCCTTGTCGCCCAAGACAAGGGGCAGCGAGGCAGGGGAAGAGGCGGTGGCTTCTGAGAACATGTTGCTGTTATTTCGTTGACAGAAAGCCTGCAGCGAGGCACATCGGAGCAGTAAATGGAATTACTACTCGGGATACAATCTTGCGCCCGGAGCGCCTCTTTAGCCCCAAAGCTGTTTCCCTGCAAGTGAGCGGATGTGCACCATCCCCGGAAGCGAGCCAGTTTATGCCCTGGAAACCAGCTACTCTTCCAGCCAAGGCACCTTTTGAACTGGGGGAGACCCCCACCACCTGGCAATGCACAATGGCCCTCCTTGCTCTCCCTTCTCCCCCACCCCACCCCAAGGTTGGGCTTCTCCACGCGCTTCTGTTCAGCCCCAACTCCGAGCGAACCACCTTCCCTCTTTCCCCAACGGAGCGGCGTTGCAAAAAAACCCAAACACATCTTACCTCTCCCCTTCCCCCAACCCCGGCCTCTTTCACACAACCCGACCTGGAGAGAGCGCTGGAGATGGCGCACGATTTGCAGAAGTTTCTCCTTTGTCGGGCGACAAGGGGTGGAAAGGGGGGGGGTCCTTTCAAGCGGCGCTGGGCGAAAGAGGGCGGGCGGCCAGCAGCAGAAGCCGAACGCCGTCAGGGGGGCGCTTGGTGATCGCCTCTCCGCTCGCCAAGTGGCGGTCGCCAAGCGCCCCCCTGACGGCGTTCGGCGGCTTCCGAAGCGACGCTGGGCGAAAGAGGGCGGCCAGCAGCAGCGGAAGGTGAGAGGTGCCTCTTCGCGCGCTCGATCTGCCGGAGATCCGGAGAAGGAGGCACCTCTCACCTTCTGCTGCTGGCCGCCCGCCCTCTTTCGCCCAGCGCCGCTTGAAAGGACCCCCCCGGCTTCTGCTGGGGATGGGGGGTGTCCGGACACCCCCTTCTCCAGCTCTCCGGCATATCGAAGAGCGGAGCGGGGAGAGCCACCTGGCAGAGCGATTGCAGGCGGCGGCAGGGGGGGATGACGGCGGCGGCGGGGGGGACGTATGTCGAGGTTCTACTGTCTCTTCATACCGTGTTTCCCCGAAAGTAAGACATATGTCTTACTTTCGGGGTATGGCTTATATTAGCTGACCCCCCTGAAACCCCCCATATGTCTTACAATTGGGGGGGGTCTTACTATCGGGGAAACACGGTAATAAAGAAGGAAGAATAAAATAGATAGATAGCTAGAGAGAGAGAGGAGGAGGAGGAGGAGGAGGAGGAGGAGGAGGAGACTCCCCAGGTTCAAATCCCGGTAAGGGTATGGCTAGCTGATGAGAGCAAAATTGCTTGAAATAGAGCTATACTAGTGTCTTTCCCTTTTCATTATCAGCAAATATATCTATGTATCTATCTATGTATCTATGTATCTATCTATGTATCTATCTATGTATCTATCTATGTATCTATGTATCTATGTATCTATCTATCTATCTATCTATCCATCTATCCATATATATATATATATATCTCACATGTTTTTTTGCTGAATTTGAAAATTAAGGGAGACTATATATATATATCTCACAGAGAGAGAGGGAGAGAGAGAGAGAGAGACATAACCCACTGCATTTTGCAATTCACTGTGACACCAGAACAGGATCAATTGAAAATGAGAAGAAAGGGGATTAAGTCTGAAAATATGCTCTGATATTCCTTGTTCTGCTTCTTTTTTATATTGATTCTTTGCCCATCACTGTAGCATCTGGCAGTTATATCTGATCACTTTTCTTCTGGACTGACTCAAGTTATATTGTAGCCTGGAAACAAAATAACAGTTGTGTTTCTTCTCCTAATTGCAAACTGAGCTATAGCTGTCTACATCTGTTGTTGAGTCATTTAGGTATTTGACAGAATTTGGGAAGCACATTTCTTCCTCAGTAGTGATAAAAATATAATATGAATAACTGTTTTTTTCCCCAATGCTTGAGCTGCTCAAAATCAGCAGCTGCCCCAGACTATGAAACGGTAGGTCCAGACTTGTTTGACTACATTTTATTTTGCTAATAAAAAGCATTTCCAGATTGTTTAAACAAGAATATTTTCCAAATTCATGGAATAGTGTGAAATTTTGGTCTATAACTAATCTTTTACTTTATTAATTAGCATTGCATGCAATTCAGTGAAGATTTTTTGGGGATATTCCTATTAATCATGCTTCAACTCCATATAGATCTGATTTTGTTTGTTAATGATTTTGTAAATTTCCCCATGTTTGTTATCCCATGCATTGACTTCAACTGTTATGATGCTTAACCATAATAATTTAGAGGTTTCTAGTCCAACCCCCCTGCTTAACAGGAATCCCTATACCAGTGAGGGCGAACCTATGGCACGGGTGCTATAGGTGGCACGCAGAACCATATCTGCTGGCACGCAAGCCTTTGCCAATCTCAGCTCCAACATGCATGTGTGTACCAGCCAGCTAATTTTTGGCTCATATAGAGGCTCTGGGAAGGTGTTTTTGGCTTCCAGAGAACCTCCCAGAGGATGGGGAAGGGCGTTTTTACCCTCCCCTGGCTTCAAAGAAGCCTTTGGAGCCTGGGGAGGGAATAACAAGAGGCTACTAGGCCCAGTAGAAGTTGGGAGGGCCTCCGGGGTGCAGGGGAAGCTGTTTTCACCCTCCCAGGTATATTGAATTAGGGCTGTGGACACTTGCACGTCAGCAATAGTGCGCACACACACTCTTTTGGCACCAGAGGGAAAAAAAGGTTCGCCTACACTGCCCTATACAATTTCAGAGTTGTCAAATCTCTTCTTAAAAATCTCCAATGTTGGAGCACCTATACAAACATAGAAGACTGACGGCAGAAAAAGACCTCATGGTCCATCTAGTCTGCCCTTATACTATTTCCTGTATTTTATCTTAGGATGGATACATGTTTATCCCAGGCATGTTTAAATTCAGTTACTGTGGATTTACCAACCACGTCTGCTGGAAGTTTATTCCAAGCATCTACTACTCTTTCAGTAAAATAATACTTTCTCACGTTGCTTCTGATCTTTTCCCCAACTAACCTCAGATTGTGCCCCCTTGTTCTTGTGTTCACACTTTCCTATTAAAAATACTTCTCTCCTGAACCTTATTTAACCCTTTAACATATTTAAATGTTTCAATCATGTCCCCCCTTTTCCTTCTGTCCTCCAGACTATACAAATTGAGTTCATTAAGTCTTTCCCGATACGTTTTATGCTTAAGACCTTTGGACCCATTCAATTTTATCAATATCTTTTTGTAGGTGTGGTCTCCAGAACTGAACACAGTATTTCAAATGTGGTCTCACCAGCGCTCTATACAGCAGGATCACAATCTCCTTCTTCCTGCTTGTTATACCTCTATATATGCAGCCAAGCATTCTACTTGCTTTAATCTACCACCTGACTGCACTGTTCACCCATTTTGAAACTGTCAGAAATCACTACCCCTAAATCCTTCTCTTCTGAAGTTTTTGCTAACACAGAACTGCCAATACAATACTGTACTCAGATTGAGGATTCCTTTTTCCCAAGTGCATTATTTTACATTTGGAAACATTAAACTGCAGTTTCCATTGCTTTGACCACTTATCTAGTAAAGCTAAATCATTTGCCATATTACAGACGCCTCCAGGAATATCAACCCTATTGCATACTTTAGAGTCATCAGCAAATAGGCAAACCTTCCTTACCAAACCTTCCCCTATGTCACTCACAAAGATATTACTGGCCTGTAGTTACTATAGCTACAATAGCCTATAGCTTCTGAAGTCAACCCATTCCACTGATTAATTATTCTATCAGGAAATTTCTCCTTTCTTCATATTATCACTGATGATGTTACCTAGTTTGGGTAATGAAACATCTGCAAGAAGACGAGCAAGCTCAAAGAGTTCCCTCGATTTCTCCTTATTTCTAGGTTGGTTCACTTCATGTATCATGAGTCCCTTGCAGCAAAGGCTGGAAAAGCTGGACATATGTTGCTTCTTGGGATCTAAAAATGTAAGATAATCTTTACTGATGTCATGAACATACCAGGGTGAACTTGATCTTGACTTTGACTACCACAGTAATGAAATGATGCATCCCTTAGCTCTTTGAAGCAAATATTCTCTTTATTCCCTTTTTTTTGTTTTGATGGTATTCATTGTGGGTTCTCCCCCTCGATTTCCTCTTCTCTTCAAATGTGTCCCAGATGCAATCAAAATTGTGTGCGTCTAACAGTCCTGATGACATTTGCATCTAAACCTGTGTGCCAACTGGCTTCCTGGACATCATTTTGTGAGTGCCTCTTCATTCATGAAGAGAATGGGCTCATGTGTTGATTTTTCATTAGGGAAATAGCCTGTTTTGTGGTAAGCCATCTGGTGACTATTCTTGCCATTCCATGTGGCACAAAGAAATAGCCACAGTTACTATGACTATATTTGTTAGTTACTTCTTTGCACTTGCACATCTCTGGCCGTGCCAAAAATTAGAAGGGTTCTTCTGGGCATATTTATGTGCTCTTACCTTTTAGATAGATTGTCCTCTAATTCTTCAACATCTATTTAAGAGGTTAGCTTCTCCAACTGTAGTGTGCTCTGGGGCTAAAAATTGCCTGCTTTCTTTTTAAGCTACCATAATGGCTTAATAGTGAAATATCACATTTGAATTTTCCAAGGTTATGAGTTTTATTCTCATAAGGATCTGCCTTTGTTGATCAGTGATATTTCAGATGAATAAAATAAAATATCGCTTTTTGTTCTGTTTTACTTACTCAGTAATTTCCATAAATCCAGTTTAATCTTTATTTTCTCTTACTTCTGAGTTTAAAAGTCTGGCTGGCAATAATGTTAGAAGTAGGATCAAAAGTCATTCGTATATTTTCTTTTCAATGCATACCACTGTGTTTAATTTACCTGCGCTTTCAAACTATCTGTGGCTGTTATCAGAGACTCCATCAAGTAATGTTTTCTAAAATTGCACCTTTCCTGTATTGCTGTCAGTTGTCCAAAATTATTTACCTTCCCACATTTTTTTTTCCTTTTCAGCAACAAATACATTTTCAGGTGCAGGCAATCTGGTATTCTCCTAGTCCTTCTTTGTCCTAGAAATTTCAGCCAGCAAGACCAGTGATTAGTCATTGCCACATCCCTTGCTATGTTACAAAAGAATGCTGGGATGCTTTTTAATCATGGAGAATAGCTGAAAAGTGTTCTCAGCAGTCTCTGTTATATCACAAAGAATCTTGGGTTGTCTTAAAAGTGGGATTCAGCAGGATGGCTGTGGAATGGGCAGAAAGGATCTCTAAGGGTTGCACTCTAAGAAACTCAGCTGACATTGTTTACTGGACCAGTCTTAATACTTTGGCTTTTATGTGCTTTTCATTCCTTTTTTACCTTCCTTCTATTATAGCATAATTATACTAGTATTTTTTATTTCCACCTCCAAGGATTAGGACAATCTTATGCACGCCAGATACAAAGGAGGTGTGGGAGATTAAATTTGGTTTACAATTACATCAATATCTTCAGGCATTCCTTATTATTTAATTTAGCTAATACATATACACAGTAAAACAGCCAAATGAAATGTGTTTTCCTTCATTATTTTCCATTGTATTCAGAGTTTTTGACATATATTTGCCTGATGCTATATGTCATATCAACAATCCACAAACTGCTAATGAACAATTTTTAAATGGCAGCTCTTCCCAATTCAGTGTATTGTCCTTTTGGACACATTTAAACATTCTTTAGTTAATTTTTGAGCATAAAACAGTGATCTTGTAATAAGCTAATCTACAGTTTGATTCTTTTGGTGGATCATCTCAATTTCCACTTATTACAATGTATGGGGAATTTCTTTTACAAATCCAAGCTTTGTTCAGCTCGGTGAGACATCTCCAATGAAATGTGAAGGAATACATTTCAAAATTGTGACTCTATTTCTTATTTGTCCTTGGTCTAGAAAAATATTATTTTTTGTTGTGTAGCATGGGAAAACAAATGCCTGTTTGTGGTCCAGCTATGTCTGATTGGACCAGCTCTAAACAGTGTGAGCATATAGTTAGTTTTAATCCTCTAAATCAGTGTCTCCCAACCTTGGCAACTTGAAGATATTTGGACTTCAACTCCCAGAATTCCCCAGCCAGCGAATGCTAGCTGGGGAATTCTGGGAGTTGAAGTCCAGGTATCTTCAAGTTGCCAAGGTTGGGAAACACTGCTCTAAATCATATTATTTTCTCCAGGTTCTGAAACTCAACATGGGAAAAGCTTTAATTAAAATAAAGTTTGGATTTGTTTTCTAAAAATACAATGATCTCTGGCTATCTTGTATTTAAACATTAGAATAGTATTTTTTAAAATTACCTACATCCTAGGAGGTTATTTTTCACCCAGAAGCAAGTGGAGATATGGTAAATTGTTACATTTCCATAGGTGAAACTTGTGTATTCTTTTACCAATCCCATTTTCTCTCTAGGTTCACATGTCCAAAAAGAATGACTAAGATACACATTTTGATTCTAACCTATTGTTGCATGGATAGCAAGAGGAAAGTTTAAACACACCATCATCGTTTCATTATACTGTAGTATTCAGTCATGGTGTCTTTCTGCATAGATTCCAGCACTCTAGTTCTTATTTAAGCAACCTTGAGAAACATTTAAATGGGATAAAAAACATGGCTTGCTTGCACAGCTCCCTCTCCCACTTCCTACTTGTCTAGTTGGTGCTTTAACCCAGTGTTTCCCAACCTTGGCAACTTGAAGATATTTGGACTTCAACTCCCAGAATTCCCCAGCCAGCAAATGCTGGCTGGGGAATTCTGGGAGTTGAAGTCCAGATATCTTCAAGTTGCCAAGGTTGGGAAACAGTGCTTTAACCAATTAAATTAAATTCAACCAATCTCAAGTAAATTGCATATCTGCCCTTAAATGAGCACCCTGATACATTCTTAAACCAGTGACCTTTAAAACAATGCCACGACTGTCTCAGATGAGACAGTCTTATCCTTAAATGAGCTAATAATGCCACCATGTTCTGCTCTTATTTCTTTCACTTCCCGATACAAAATTCCAATGTCATGTGCAATGATGAACTTATTTCCCCCCCATCTTTTCTATTTCCCCCCCCCCCACTCCCTGGTTCACTGTTCCATTGCTTTGCCTGTATTCTCCCTGATATGGTGATCCATGCTTAGCTGCAACCATCAGCTGGGTCATTGCCACACAAATGGAGATTTCCTAAGCCTAAATTGTGATGCATTTTTTTTCTCCACTTACTAAATTGATCAATGGGTGTAAGGACGACAAGGGCAAAATTCATAATGCTCTAAAAACGGAGTATTCCGATCTCTCCAGGTTGAAAGTGCACTTTTTCCATTACGCCGAGACCAGTCACTGTCTGTGGCTTTTAAATTTCATAATTTGTCATGTCACCCCGCAAAATGGACTTTCTCTGTCATGCTCACCAACTCAGATTTAGCTGAATTTACACAAAGTTGCAGGTGCTTGATAGTTACCCGAAACTATTGTAGAGCTACTTAATAGAATCTGTGCTTTTACGCTTCAGGAAGCAATTTGGAGAGATAACCATGAACCTTAGTTATTATTCTTTTGCAGAATTAACATTCTAGAAATGATTAAAGTGGGAGAGGTCTACGTTAATCTATTTTTAAGTTTCACCTTTTCTTCTCTGTTTTGAAAATCTTCAAACAAGCAGGCAGCTAAAGATAGCACAAACCTGCACAACTCCACAGCTGTCATCAGTGACATTTATGTTATTGAAAGATATCATTTGTAATGTTGTTTTAATGTTAATCTTTTTTTTGCCTGTAACAGGTTCTATGTTAAAGACATACTCTCTTAATTGCAAATCTCAGCTTTTCTTTAGTTGAAAAATGAGAGTAATGTAAAAGATATTTGAGTGTTTTGAGCTGCAACCTTCTAAACAGCCATAGGACTAAGCTGGACAAAATAATGATGTTATCAGAAGAGACAAGACTATAATTTGAGGTTTTTCTTCCAGGTTTTAAATGTAGAAGTGAGAGTAAGAGGTAAACCACTTGTGTTCTTAATCTTAGACCATCAATGTACCAATAATGACCTAAATTACTATTTTTAGCATTGAGTGCAGGTTGATTGAAGTGTTTGGATACCTTTTGCTCCTTCTTATCTTTCATTTTGAAACATTTGAAAAAATAATCAGAGTACAGAATCACAGACTCTGATCCAGTCAATTTATTGCTCAATTTCAGTAAAGCAATATTAGGTGCTAAAGACTTTCCTGAGACTTATGGGTCAACGATTACGCACTTTTGATTGATAGAAGATTATCACACATTAATAAAAAGCTGTATATAGTCGTGCAAACTTTGTGGAATTCCATAATGCCAGCCAATTTTGAGGTATGATGTACATGCAGTTCAGCGATATTGAAGGAAACACCCTTCTGCTCATGCCTGTCATAAGTGATTAAAATATCAGAAGACTTATTCCTCTTTTGAGAAGAATTCCGTATTGCAGTAAAAATACATTACAAGACAGCTTTGAGTTTAAACTATCTTCAGATCACCCCCCCACTGTTCAACAGAAAACTATTGTTTGAGTGACACATGTCCCTAAACCAATAATGGGTTGTTGCCCCCATATTGGAGGGAATGTACTGAGGTTAGTAACTTTATGCATTGTGTATTGAATACTTAATAGTCTTTTTTATTGTCCTTCATTCTCTAGTACCTTAGTATTATCCTTAATTGTTTTTAAAATAGGAAATAATTAAATTGTATGTTTCTACCCGTAAACACTTTAATCATTTAAATCATTATCTAAAACTGAACTTTTATAGCAATTAAGGAAAATTGAGTTACTTGCCTAATCTGTTATCAAACTGAACCTTGTGGGTTCAGTACAAAACCTTAAAATGTTACTGTGCTCCTCAACCAATAATGCTGTCTATCATTTGTCCTTTTGTGGCTATTCAAATAATGTTACTTAATCAACTGAAAAAGAGTCCAAGCACCTATTTGAAAACTTATCTTGGTCAGTAAGCCACTCCCACTCAGTCACATGACCATTAAGCCACCCCAGGCCACATGATTGTCAAGCCGCTCCCACCTAATCACATGGCCGGCAAGCCACTCCTACCCGGTCACATGACCATCAAGCCACACTCGCAAAATAAGCCACGCCCACAGTGTTGCAGTAAACATTTTGGCAGCCCATCACTGCTCTAAATCATGTAAAATATTAATTTGTTGATATCTATGGCATTTTAAAAAAGTTCAAGGGGTGCAGCAAGAGACAAGATCATAAGTTAAGTAATGCTTCAAAGTGACACAACGCTGCTTTTGGAAGTAGTTTTGTGGGCAGGGAATGATATTGGATTCTTAATTAGGTTACCATAAATATCATTAGCTCATTATGCCTGCTAAAAATCTGATGGTAAGTCTGCCTGGGGAACCAAGTAGTTTCTCTGGCTCAGAAAATGAGATGTCTGGGAAGGAGGAATTGAAGCCTGCATTGAAAAATGTTTATCTGCTATTCCTTTTAATTTGAACTCAATGTAAGCCGATAAAATAGCTGAACAGGAATAAATGAAATTTCAACACCTGACAAAATGTTTGGTTCATCTCTTTGTGCTTAGGGCCATATATTCTTATTTTAGTTCAACATCTCTCTTAGTTATAGCAAGTTGCTTTTGTATAGTCTGCATAAACATTTACATTCCTAACACATTAGCAATGTAGGAATTTGCCTTGTCCCAAATCTGGGCACTGTTCCTTCTCATTTAGAATTAAACCAACTAAATGTCAGACACTAAATTTGACCCATTCATACAGAAAATTATGCTTTCCTCTTGAGCTACGGCCAAGTAAGAAATAATACATATTTGTTATAAATAATTATTTCATGTTTCATGTTTCTTTTTTATGGGCATTTACTTAGACAAAGTAACTACATTCTTATTACACTTAACCTGGAAACTCCTGAATGATCTTCTATAAATCCCATGTAGACCTACATGCCTTGATAGGTTATGATGGAACAACATTCACCATCTTGTAGAAAGGCTATGATCAATCAATAAATAGTGTATTTTCTGCTTTGGTCTTGAGAAGACTTCTCAATAGTCCTTTGGGAATCGTTTTGATTTGGATGAGGAGCTTGATGGAGCAATTTATTTATTTATTCAACTTCTATGCCGCCAAATCCTGAAGGACTCAGAGCGGCTTATAATAATCATACAATTCAATTATACAATAATAATTACAATAATAATTCAGAACAAAATGGCGCTATCTAACCAAATGAAATTCAATGGTGAAAAAAGAAAGGCAAGAAAATCAATATGCACATTCAGGCAAGAAAAACAAAATGCACAGTACAGTATATGTAGTACCTTGCTCAACAGTAGAGAGGGATCTTGGGGTCTTAGTGGACAATCATTGAAATATGAGCCAGCATTGTGCAGCAGCTGCCAAAAGAGCCAACACTGCATTAAATGCATTAACAGAGGGATAGAATCAAGATCACATATTCTTACTTAGCTATGGAAATTTGAGGCTCAATTTGTTCATAAGTTGAGGACTACCTTCATTGAAATATTAATTACCAGATGTTCTATCATGCTGAAGTATTTGGGGACCATTATTCCCCTCCTCATAGCTTTTGGAATAGAATAGAATAACAGAGTTGGAAGGGATCGGAAAGAGGAACAATTCCTCTTTTACATAGTTAGGTGGAGATATAACTGGAAGTCCTCTTCCAAGATTAACAATAGTGGGATCTGCAGCGACTTTTATAAATTCCATCCTATGGAACACATAAATTATTGCAATCCTATTAAATCCCAAGTAGGAATAGTTTCACTTCTGTGAAAATCATAACACAAAAATAGAAACAGTGTGCATTTTTTTTCCAAATTCAAATGTTTTATTTGGATAGTCAGAAACAGTCTGAAATAACTACTCTAATTTTACTGGAAGCATACCCAATGCCGTTTGGGTGATTTTGGTGAGCGTGGTGTGGTTTGGTGGGCATGGTTTGGTGGGCTTGGCAGGGGAAAGATAAAGCAAAATCCCCATTCACACGATCAGTAAATAAATGGTTGTAAGTTGAGGACTACCTGTAACACCCAGTTGGTTCTCACAATTGGTTTAGAAGTTATTGCAACCTACTCTCAACCTGAGAAAAAGTATGTTGATTTGGTCAGCAACCATCCTGACTCCACTTAATTAGTTTATACCAGTGATGTCAAACCCATGTCACAGATGTCACAGGTGGCACGTAGAGCCATTTGCCCCAGAAGTGGAGTAAAGACGCTGACACGGTGTATGGGTTAAATATAGGGTCACTTTATTAAATTAACATAAATTTAAATAACGTAACTTTAAATACGTAAATTTGAATATTTAAATTCAACTATAAACAAAGGACCTGCAGAGCCAAAAACTAACGAGGCGGAAATTCCTGCCAAAACCTTCCTGGGCAACATTGGGCAAAATCTCCTTGCTGAACCAGGTGAAGGTATCCACCTTCATCTGTATCCAAGCCACGCCCCTTGGCGTGTGGGAGGAGCTCACCCTCCAACCCCTGAGGGAAATTGGATCCGGTGAGTCCCATGGGCATCCTCTCTCCAGTCCCCGAAGTTGTAATAACCTATAGTTCCTGGAGAGAGGCGGTCCATCATCCTTTTAAAAGATGCCCAAAGGAGCATGCGCAGTCGCGCCTACTGCCTATTTACGCCCCTAACCTGCCAACCCCAGTGACCAGAGGGAAGCCTAATTAATATCTACCTGGCGCCGCACCCCCTAACCATTCCATCCATACCGTCAGTGTGGAATAGGCGAAAAAACGGCCGCCTCTAAAGGGGAAGCCGCAAAAAATTCCTATTCGGCCCCGAACCGACCTCCTTCAGACACACTGTTGATAGCGGAGGGTGGGCAGGTGTTCGCTTTGGGATCCAGCAGGAGCAAGGAGGAGGTCCTGCTCGGACCGCCCTTAAATAGGGTGATCCAGGACCTCCCCCTAGGACCTGCATGGAGCGCGCCACATTGGCGCGCTGCCAAAAGCCGAACTTCTGGTTTCACCGGAAACCGGAAGTTCGGAGCTCAGAGCAGCGTCCCCCGGTGCCGGCTGGGCATATCTGCTGACATGCAAGCCGTTGCCCTAATTCAGCTCCATCACTCATGTGCACACTGGCCAGCTGATTTTCAGCTCTCCTGGAGGCTCTGGGAAGGCATTTTCAGCTTCTGAGGGGTCCTGCAGATGAGGGAAGATGTTTTTGCGCTCCCCAGGCTCCAGGTAAGCCTCTGGAGCCTAGGGAGGGTGAAAAATGGGCCTACCCAGCCCATCAGAAGTTGGGAGGGGGCTGTATCTGGTCTCCAGAGGGCCTACAGGAGGCAGGGGAGGCAATTTTTGCCTTCCCCAGACATTGAATTATGGGTGTGGGCACTCGCCCAGGCGGCACCTGAGGGGAAAAAGGTTCGCCATCACTAGTTTATACTGAACCAACAAGGGCTTCCTCCTTTCGAAAAAAAAATATTTTTAAAAGACGACTTTAATTTTGTATTTTTTTTGTTCTTCAGAAACATCTTTTTGCAGGATCAGCAAAAGGGCTCTTGTGTGGTTTTTTCCCCCCTTGAAGATAGGCAGTTAATTTGTTTGGATGGTGCTATGAACTGGCAGCAAGAAGCTGATATGGCACCTCCACAAGAACAGCCATTTCTCTTTCTTCTGTGCTGTATATTGGTTGACATTAATCCTGTAATTGAAGCTTCCGGTGTTAAGATTAAACTGATTTTTATCAGCAAAAGCTTGGCAAAAGGAGAAGAGATTTGGGGCAAATGGCAATTTAGTCTAAAAAACCCTTCTCTTCTCTCCCCCGCCCCTCATTTCCACCACAAACATTTCAATCTTTACTATGTAGCTTCTTTTTCTTGATCTTCGCAATTTCTTCAACTAAGGAACGGGCTGTTGCCAGAGATTAGGGAGAAAGCTGTGCGTGGAAGTTGCCATCAGATAGTTGCAACAACAAAAAATTAAAATAAAATAAAATTGCACTCGTGCTTAAAGTTGGATGTTTCTATCAAGATAAATAACACAACTTACTTATATGAAAACATAAACTAAAAGACAGGGTTAATGTTGTGAGCCAGAATGAAGAAATATTTATTTATTTATTTGTTTGTTTGTTTGTTTGTTTGTTTGTTCGTTCGTTCGTTCATTCATTCATTCATTCATTTATTAGATTTGTATGCCGCCCCTCTCCGTAGACTCGGGGCGGCTCACAACAATAACAAGAACAATGTAAAAAACAAATCTAATAATTTAAAAAACACTAAAAAACCCATTATTAAAAGCAAACACACACACAAACATTCCATGTATAAATTGTATAGGCCCAGGGGAGATGTGTCAGTTCCCGCATGCCTGACGGCAGAGATGGGTCTTAAGAACTTTACGAAAGGCAAGGAGGGTGGGGGCAGTTCTAATCTCCGGGGGGAGCTGGTTCCAGAGGGTCGGGGCCGCCACAGAGAAGGCTCTTCTCCTGGGTCCCGCGAAACGACATTGTTTAGTCGATGGGACCCGGAGAAGGCCAACTCTGTGGGACCTAACCAGTCGCTGGGATTTGTGCTCATTGAAAGGAAATAAAATGCAACTTAAATGTGTTTTTTTTACAGATTAGTAGATAATTCACATTGATTCGTAATCTGAATACCTGGCTGAGTTTGGGTCATCAATGAGGGTTTTTTTAATCTTATTTCTGATTTTGTTTCTAATTATAACATCCTTTTCTCTTCTTTAATTATACATATACATATGCTCAAAAAATAAAGGGAACACTTAAACAACACAATACAACTCCAAGTAAATCAAACTTCTGTGAAATCAAACTGTCCACCTAGGATGCAACACTGATTGACAATCAATTTCACATGATGTTGTGCACATTCAACATATAGAACAAAGTATTCAATGAGAATATTTCAGATCTAGGTTGTGTTATTTGAGTTATTTTATTTTTTTGAGCAGTATACTATACAGTGGTACCTCAAGATACGAACCCCTCATCTTACGAACAACTCGAGATACGAACCCGGGGTTCAGAAAAAAATTGCCTCTTCTTATGAACTTTTTTCGTGTTACGAACGCCAAACCCGAACTACCAGGTTCGGTGTTCGGGAGGCGGCTGGGAAGCTCCCCGGCTGTTTTAAAAGGTCACAGCTGGGCGGCGGGGCTTCCCAGCAGCCTCCGAACGCCGAACCTGGTAGTTCGGGTTTGGCGTTCGTAACACGAAAAAAGTTTGTAAGAAGAGGCAAATTTTTTCTGAACTGTTCGGAGGCTGCTGGGAAGCCGCGCGGCTGTTTTAAAAGGTGACAGCCGGGCTGGGGGGTTTCCCAGCAACCTCCTGAACCCCGAACCCGGAAGTTCGGCAAAAGTTCGGCGTTCGGAGGCTGCTGGGAAGCCCCGCCGCCCGGCTGTCACCTTTTAAAACAGCCTGGGGGCTTCTCGGCGGCCTCCCGAATGCTGAACCCGGAAGTTCGGGTTTGGCGTTCGGCGTTCGGGAGGTCGCTGAGAAGCCCCCAGGCTGTTTTAAAAGGTGACAGCCGGGCGGCAGCGGTTTTTTTGCTTTTTTTTTTTGGTTGCATGGATTAATTGACTTTACATTGTTTCCCATGGGAAACAATGTTTCGTCTTACGAACTTTTCGTCTTACGAACCTCCCCCTGGAACCAATTAGGTTCGTAAGACGAGGTATGACTGTACTTATATTGTTAGATTATCTGAAACAACTGCTTTAATCAAGGACAGCAAAAACAAGATTGAAGCTATGCATATTTTTCATCTTGTGCTAAAAGGGAATATCTTTGAATATCTAAGTATGTGTGTGTGTGTGTGTTATCTTGATAGCTTGCTCAACTGCAGCAATAATGTTTAAGCCTCCATTTTTTGTTTTCCTCTGGTTATGCATTGCTTGTTTTCTTCTTTTCAGAAGAATTATGGTAGTCTGAGTTGTAACTGATTCCCTGAAATAAATTTTGTGAGAAATGGAGAATTAAAAGAAAAATAAAAGCCAAGCAAAACACACATAGATATCAGAAGCAAGCATAAATGTTATCATCTCTTTTCAATAAGACTGTCATTGGAATACTTTATTTTAAAAAAAAACTGCATTCAAAACTTTGAGGCATGATATGCATGATGTATTTCTATAAAAAAAACTTCCATGTACATTGATGGTTAACAGTATGTCTGAATAAGTAGACTGGATATAGTGATTTAAGAACTTGGCACCTTTTTCTTAGCCAAGAAGAATTATAGGTTGAATAGATTTATAGCAGGTACAGAACCTGGCTGATCACACTAGAACCTAATTTCCATGAAAATGCTTCATTTCTTTTTGAATCTATCTTCGTTGGCAACTATCATTACATCTTGTAGCCTTGAATTTCACCTATTTATTGTGTGAAGAGTCTGTCCAATGAAGTCATTTAGCTTTATTGGAAGACCTCAAATACCAGCAATATAGGTGCTAGTATCTTCTCCCTAATCAGATTTTCTTGATCTGATTCATGCACCTCTACAGGCTCCTTAAAACAACAGCAAAACAACAACAACAATGATAAAAACAACAGTTAGAAACATTTTTAGCATGACAGGATTCTGGATGAATCAATCTGGACTTCATCTAGGAGGCTTTTCTCTTGTTTGTTAGTTAGTTAGTTAGTTAGTTAGTTAGTTAGTTAGTTAGTTAGTTAGTTAGTTAGTTAGTTTTTCCAAAACACAAATACATAGGAAGAAAAATAGACATGTAGTAATATATATAAGGGTAAAGTGAACTTAGAGGAGAGGTTATATGAAAGAAAGAAAATATATATGATAAGTGAGAGAAAGGAAAGACAATTGGACAAGGGACGAAAGGCACACCAGTGCACTTACGTATGCCCCTTACTGGCCTCTTAGGAACCTGGAGAGGTCAATCGTGGAGAGTCTAAGGGAGAAATGTTGGGGGTTAGGGGTTGACACAATTGAGTCCGGCAATTAGTTCCATGCTTCGATAACTCGATTGTTGAAATCATATTTTTTACAGTCACGTTTGGAGGGGTTCGTATTAAGTTTGAATCTGTTGCGTGCTCTTGTGTTGTTGCAGTTGAAGCTGAAGTAGTCATTGACCGGTAGGACGTTGCAGCATATGATCTTGTGGGCAATAAAATCGTGTTTTAGGCGCCGTAGTTCTAGGCTTTCTAGGCCCAGGATTGTTAGTCTATTTTCGTAGGATATTCTGTTTCGACTGGAGGAGTGAAGGGTTCTTCTGGTGAAATATCTTTGGACATTTTCAAGGGTGTTGATGTCTGAGATGTGGTATGGGTTCCAGAAAGATGATCAGTAGTCTAGGATGGATCTGGCAAAAGTTTTGTAGGCTCTTGTGAGTAGTGTGAGATTGCCTGAGCAGAAGCTGCGTACTGCAGACTTATGAAATATCATTATATCAATGTCTTTGGGTAGGTGGGAGATTATGTTGGATGTTTAAATTGGGGGTCTCCAACCTTGGCAACTTTAAGACTTGTGGACTTCAATTCCCAGAGTTCCTCAGCCAGCAAAGCTTCAACTCTGGGAGTTGAAGTTCACAAGTCCTAAAGTTGCCAAGGTTGGAGATCTCTGGTTTAAATGATCTTATACCAGGGACAACCAGATTTCTGTGAATTCCTTCCCCAATAATATTCTACTTATGCAAGCAGACAACCCAGTTCTTTGCTTCTCTTTTTTGATGTTAAAATGAACTCTTGGAGGAAAAAAAATTGTCAAATGCTGTAAACCAGACTTGGCAGGTCTCCTGCTACCAATTAGCCTTGGCTATTTTATCTTTGCTCTCAGTCACAGATTTCATATGATTTCTATTTAAATGCACTGTTTTTCTTTTTGAGCAAAATTAACAGCTTAATTTTATCTTATCACTTCCATCATAGCTGCCCACCTAACACATTAAAATATGAAAAAAATAACCACAGTAAGGTATAAATATATTTTTATCTCCTTTGAGTTTAATTTTTTTTGTTGCTTAAAATCATATGTTTTTTACATTTTGCATTATACTGGCTTCTTCAATTCTGAATTTAGAACATATGGTAAACTTAATAGTATTATTCCTCAACAATTCTCTGATTGTTCAAGAAATATATGTCAGGCCGCAGCCTTTTTAAATATATTATTTGCTGTGGGAATTTGGGAGGAGTAATTGCATGAGGGATGTCTGCATGTTCCTTCTAGATGGTCAAGGTCATCCTTTGACTTTCCGCTGCTGCACCCAGACAGAAGGAGATGGGAGTTGCTGACAAGTTGGAAATTGACGATTGGTCAATGTGATGGACTTGGGGGAGTGGGGACAAGGGCTTGGACTTTCAACTGGGTGGAGAGACCTCAGATTTGGGTTTCTCCCAGATGTGCCAACATGGTTCTGCTTGCTTGCTTGCTTACTATCTATCTATCTATCTATCTATCTATCTATCTATCTATCTATCTATCTATCATCTATCTATCTCTTTGTTTGTTTGTTTGTTTGTTTGTTTGTTTGTTTGACTTCTATGCTGCCCAATCGTGAAGGACTCGGGGCAGCTTACAAAAAAATATACTAAATACAAAAAGATACAAGCAATTTAAAAAAGTCAAATATAATCAATGATGGGCTCCTACGGGAACGGTCAGAAACGCAGTTCCGGTAGCAAAATTTGGAGCTCCACCCCAGAGCACCCAATTTGCACTGAAAGATGTTGAAACAAAATGAATAAGCCACGGCCACAGTGTGGCAGTAAAAATTTTGGTAGCCCATCACTGAATATAATATATCTAAAACTAAACTCTGTAATAAACCCCATGTGTATTAAAAAAAAAAACCAGTCATAATCCTCAGCATACACACCATTCATACAGTTTGGCCACAAAAGATGTACAATTCATGGCCCCCAGGTCTTCCTGGCCTTGCAGAAGGCCAGTAGGGTGGGAGCTGTACAGACATCGGGGGGGTAGTTGGTTCCATAGAGCCAGGGAAGCCACAGAGAAGGCCCTCCCTCGCGGTCCTGCCAACCTACATTGTTTAGTCAACGGGACTCGGAGGAGGCCAACTCTGTGTGCTCTTATTGGTTTCTGGGAGGGATGTGGCAATAAATTGGAACTTTGAGGAATACTTTGCCTGATTTAGTTTTTGATGCTATTTGGAACCTGACACTATGCTACTTACATTTCCTACTGTTTTCATAGCAGAGCTTTTTATCTTTTACTTTAGCTTTCCAAGTGTTTTATTTATACATTTAAGAAATAAATGAGCTCCATGTAGCTAACGTTAGTTTAGACATAAAATATACAATAGATCTTTAACAGGACATTTACAGTTAATGTTGCTCTTGTTTTCCAGTGGATACGGTTACATTTTCTTTAGAAATGGAAAAATATGTTTTGAAAGAAAAGCATAATAAAGGTAAGAAATCAAAGCAGTTTTTATATTCCAGATATGAGAAATCTTACAAGCAAACAAACAAAAGAAAAGGGGAAAGAGCTGAGTTGAAGAGCTTCTCATTTCTGCCATGGCATTATTTATTCAGATCCCATCCTACCAAAGAAAGATATAGAATAGAATAGAATTCTTTATTGGCCAAGTGTGATTGGACACACAAGGAATTTGTCTTTGCTTTCTTTATTTGGGTTCATCTCACAATAGATAAGCCCTCCCCATTTTATATAAAAGTTCTTGTTGATGAAAAAGGAGCTTAGTTGAATATGAATTCAGTTCTCCATGTTGTATGTATACCAGGAATGTTAACAAAATTTAGAATTATGCGGTGCAGAAAATTCTTATTCTGTTCAAATAAATGTGAGTACTAATCCCATTCAGGTCAGGGGTAAAATCCAGCAGGTTCTAACAGATTCGGAGAACTGGTAGTGGAAATTTTGATTAGTTTGGAGAACTAGCAAACACCACATCTGGCTGGCCCCAGAGTGAGGTGGGAATGGAGATTTTGCAATATCCTTCCCCCAGAAATGGGAAAGGAATGGGGATTTTGCAATATCCTTCCCCTCCTACACTTACCAAGCCACACCATCCCCACCAAGCCATGCCCACACAACCGATAGCAAAAAAAAAGTTTGGATTTCACCACTGATTCAGACCTTCAAGTAAAGAGGGAAGTACCAGCCCTGGAACTTTCTTTTTTGTTACCCCTTTCAAAATTGAGGGTCTTATCAGAAAATATCACTCTTAGCATTCAACTATTACAAAGCACAATGGCATTTAGGAAACTCCTGTAGACTTTGTCTCCCATTGGCAGGTATGGGGAGAAATTATTTTCTTCAATGTCATGTAGAGGCAGTTCAGATGACATCACAGAGCTCTTGATGGATTTTCCTTCTGCCTATCAGTGAAAATAACATTTTGCAATTTATGCATTTGTCTTTATGCACCACTATCAATCCATAACAGTATGTAGGAATGACCTTGAGTGATGAAGGGAAGCAATACTGCCTAGAGAATGATCAGATAAGAGGGGGAAGAGGCCACGACTGCTTAACTGGCAAAGAAAGAAACTTTAATATAGGACCCTCTTTAGTGTATCAGACTGTTAAAAGTGATGCGGACTCCTATTTTCAGACAAGCTTCTATGAATGTAGCTTTATAGTAAAGTAGAATTTGCTCAACTGGTCATGGTTTCTTGCCTGGTTTGTCTGGAAGGGCTGACAAAATCTAAAACAGGCTTTCCATCCAATCATATTCTAGCACTTTCAATCAACAACTAAATGGCTAATCCTGAAAGGAATTTGGGGGTTATACACAAGATACAAATTTGGGGAATATGAGATAAAAGTAGTAACTGTAATGTAAGAGAGGTCATGCCTGATCAGACTGAATGTCATCTTAATCCAGTATTTAGTTTCTCCTAACTACTCCCGAGTACTAAATGTGATGTATGGTTGTGATTGAATTGGTTGACTGATTTTGATATATTGGGTTTTTAGCTTGTAGTTTTTAATTAATTAGATTTGTTTTATATTGTGTCTTGTGAGCCGCCCCGAATCTTTGGAGAAGGGCGGCATAAAAATCTAATAAGTAATAATAATAATAATAACAACAACAACAACAACAACAGACTGATACCTCCAGAGACTTGAGGCTTCAGATTAACAGAGTATCAAAGTTGGAAGGGACCTTTGAGGTCATCTAGTCCAACTCCCTGCACAAGCGTGAGTCCCTACACCATTGACAAATGGCAGTCTAATTTCCCCTTGAAAGACTCAATTGTTGGACCTTTCACAACCTCTGAATACAAGCTGTTCCACTGGTTGATCGTTCTTGCTGTCAGAAATTTTCCCTTATTTCCAGGTTGAATCTCTCCTTGGTCAGTTTCCATCCATTGTTCCTCGTCTGACATTCTGGTGCCTTGGAAAATAGCCTCACTCACTCCTCTCTGTAGCAGCCAATCGAGTTCTGGAACACTGCTACCATGTCTTCCCCTGGTCTTTCTCTTCGCCAGACTGGCCATTCCCAGTTTCTGCAACTGCTCTTCATATGTTTTACTCTCCAGTCCCCTGATCATTCTGGTTGCTCTCCTCTGCAACTTTCTTCAGAGTCTCTACGTCTTTTTTGTAGTGTGGTGACCAAAACTGGATGCAATATTCTAGGCATACCCTTTCCCATTGTTGACCATTACAACTGGTATTTGGACATATATTGCTGCCAACATCATATTGCCATAACTAATAGTCCTTGATAAAATTCCATGAATGCATCAAATTCCAAAGATTATATCTCTTAGAGGCATTTACGATAAAAAATTAAAGACCATATTCCCCTCTGGGTTTCTGCCTCCTATGACTTGTCTTGGAGATTGTGATTACTTGTGGTATACTAAGAAATAGACGCAAAGAAAATAGTTTGTGTGTGTGTGTATGTGTGTGCTCACAAAATGTCATTAATTAGCACAGTAGACCTCAGAGACAGAGGCAGTTCCTTAAACCACTTTCAATTCTTCTGAACTAATTGACTAGTTCTGGAATATAGCCCAAAAGTAAAACGTGGTTGATAATTGAGTTTGATCCCATGATACTGTGAACAAAAGCCTTTGATTTCTACGGTAAGCATTTAGCCTACATTTTGAAGTCTTTTAAAATGTGTATGTCACATTTTACACTAGATTAAAAAAAAATAAGCAGAGAGATAGAAAGCTCAATTGAACACATGCTTGACCTTTATGCTGGTATTTATTACTTTTGATGGATTAACAGATTATCTGAAGAAAAAGAGAAAGTGCTGCTTTCATAATATGGGAAAGAGAAATAACCTTTCAAGATTTCCATGACTATTTAAAATTTCTAACAAAACAGTGAATTAGGAATGTGAGTCTTTACTACAGTTACCTTGCATTCTCCATAAATGTTTCGATATGTCATTGTTACTCAAGTATAAAAAACAGTTCCATCTGTCACTACCCCACAACTCAAGTATTTTGTGTCTCTCTGCACATCACATTTCTAGAAGGATATTGACAGGTTAGATAAAGTTCAGAGGAATAAAACAAAGACAGATAATACAAGGACACAGTTGTTCATGGAATATTCAGCTATACATAACAAGTTAAGGGAAGATGCAAATATACATAAGAAATATAAGAATATATCCACATCTGCATCTACACATACCCATATATTCTTTACGATATCTTTTTTCTTTCTTTCTTAATTTTCTTAATTTTCTTTTTTCCCCGTTGTTTTCTGCACTTTCAATTTTTTTCTTTTAATTCTTTTATTTTTAGGTTGCATTCATTTTCATCTTTTTAATTAAAAAATTCAATAAAATTATGAAAGACAGAAAAAGAAGAAATAAAAGAAAGAGAGAGAGAAAGGAAAAAGGAAGGAAGGAAGAAGGAAGGAAAAACTGAGCACTACTATTAAGGAAACATAAGATTAATAAAATAGTCATTTGGTGGATCAGAACCAAATCACAGTGTCACAGAAATATGATACAAAAATAATATTTGAAGCAACATAGACGTGCGTATTTAAGTTTTATCCTCTGAGCTTGCTGCTTGGCTCCAATATTTTGTGTATTGACTTTTATTTGGTGTATTTTGATGTGCCAAAAAGAGACTACTGAAGTGCAGAACGTAAGAGTAGTATTTATTATACAGTGCCAAGAAAGTGTATTATGTTGTTTGTCTCATGGGACACTTTTCATATTATTTTGTTTTAATGTGAATTTGTAACCACGTCAAGCTGTGGTATGATTTCTATGAAGGAATATTGACAGCAGTCCTAAATAGACTCAGGTCACTTCTTCATCTAAAATAATATTATCCAAGGATAGTAACTATCTAAAATTTCTCACAGTCTTTTCCAGCCCTATGCGGATATGCCAGAGTCTTGTTTAGAGACTGTGATGCCTTGAAAATACTGTATGTGCTCTGCCTTTTTTTAAAATTTTAAAATTTCGCTCAGCTCTGTGGGAGAGAAAAGCTTCTCATAAGTGATGGAAGATGGCCAGCTCTTAGCAAAATAATGTCAGTTTAATTGGAAAAAAATAGAGAGATCTTATTAACCTAACCACACACACACCCTTTTTTAAAATAAAGATGGTTCTGCTTTTCATTTTGTTGTGACCTAAACATCCACAGCCATTGTCTTGGAAAGTTACCAGAATAAAGGCGAAAAAGGGAAATGTTGTTAATTTATTTTAATAAAAGAGGGGTGTATTTCTAGACAACTAGAAAAGGCAGCAGAAGGGTAGCAACAGCAGTAGAGTAGCATCCTGGAAAGGCAACATGACAGAATAACTGAAAACATGCAAAACAAAACAACCCTGAGTGTGTGCCAGAGGCATCTTTTCTCTAAATTATCTGAAGATTCTCAATATGAGCTGATTTCAGAGGCAGTATATTTTTTCCCCACACCTGATGGTAGCAGTCACTTTTGTAACTTCTTTATTTTTCCAGTTACCATGCAAGATAATTAAACTTGGGTGACTGGCTGTTGCAGTGTTTACAGCTGACAGATCCTTTCATTGATTTTGTTCTGCACCTTCAAGAAATCAAAGGTTGCTGACATACAGTCTTAAGAAAGTACCCAGGGTGTTTAAAAATACTCATTATTCCTATACTGTGTTATCTGGAAGATATACAGCATTTACAATCAGAGTGTTAGGGTTCCACTCTTTTTTCCAATGCAGAAGATTCTGGGGAAAAATACTGGTTTTGATAATTAGAAGTTAAAAGTCAAAAAGTTATTCTTAGGTCTCTTTTAACCATATCATTTGTAGCTCAGGGTTAAAATGAAGCATCCTTGGTGTTTTCTGAGCATCCTTGTTTTCTTGCAGATGGTTCATTACTGAAACTACGAGAGTTATCCGGAAAGTATGGTTACAAGGCGAGGAATGTTCGTGGGGGAAGTTGGCATTACTATTGTGTAGCGGGAAGCCAGTGGAAGAGAACGAGCAGTGCCAGTGGTCAGTAGATCATCGACTGGCATTGTGATGAAGGTTAGAGATGAGTGTCCTCATTCCATTTCCATCCAAGTGCAAAGTACACACTGGAATATGCTACCTGAATGCTAAGGGCATGAACGCTGCTGTGATGAGTGCCCAAGACGCTTATTGAAGTGCACAAAATGGACAGAGTTATTTTTATTTATTTATGTATGTATGTATGTATGTATGTATGTATGTATGTATGTATGTATGTATGTATGTATTTATTTATTTAGTTAGTTAGTTAGTTAGTTAGTTAGTTAGTTAGTTAGTTAGTCCAATACATAATACACATTGAAGAGAATGGATATGTAGTAATGTAACTAAAGAATCAAATAGAAAAAAAGATATAAAAGTATAGGTGAACAAATTTGAAAGGAAGAAAAGATAAATGAGATAAGGAGAGACAATTGGACAGGGGACAGAAGGCACACTGGTGCACTTATGCACGCCCCTTACTGACCTCTAAGGAACCTGGAGAAGTCAATCGTGGATAGTCTAAGGGAAAAATGTTTGGGGTTAGGGGTTGACACTACTGAGTCAGGTAATGAGTTCCACGCTTCGACAATGCAGTTGCTGGAATCATATTTTTTACAGTCAAGTTTGGAGCGGTTAATATTAGGTTTGAATCTGTTGCGTGCTCTTGTGTTGTTGCGATTGAAGCTGAAGTAGTCATTGACAGGTAGAACATTGCAGTTAGTGTCATCCAAGAATTTTTTGACCATTTCGAGATTGAAGGCGAGGCTTTTCTCAACTGTATAGTGACAGGTGATAAAGCTTGGGGCTTGTTACCATCCTCCAGAGAGTAAACGTCAATCCTTGCAGTGGCACTACAACCATTCGCCTTCAGCCAAAAAATTTAAAACTCAGCAATCGGCAAGGAAAATCTTGGGCGCCCATCACGCACAAATCTTGGGCACCCATCGCAACAGTGTTCATTCCCTTAGCATTCAGGTAGCGTGTTACAGCACGCACTTTGTACTTGGAGAGAAAAGGAATGAGGTTGCTCATCTCTAACCTTCACTACAATGCCAATCGATGATTTATTGACTACTGGCACTGCTCTTTCTCTTCCACTGGCTTCCCACTACACGATAGTAACACCAACGTCCCCCATCAACATTCCCTGCGTGAGCTATGTGCCTTGTAACCTTACTTTCTGGATAATCCTCATAGGTAATATCATCAGTGCTGGTGAGGAATGAAACATCAGCAAGAAAACAAGCAAGCTCAGAGAGAGCACCAAGGACCCTCATAACCACAATTTGTTCAGGATGGAGTATGAAGTTGGCTAGAAAGCTGAAAGCCAAGTGTATTATTCCATGATATGTCAAGAATTGCCTTCCACTGCCTTCCATTGAGGACCTGTATACTGCATGAGTCAAAAAGAGAGTGGTGAAAATATTTACTGACCCATCACATCCTGGACACAAATTGTTTCAACTCCTACCTGCAAAACGTCGCTACGGAGCACTGCACACCAAGACAACTAGACATAAGAACAGTTTTTTTCCTGAACGCCATCACTCTGCTAAACAAATAATTCCTTCATAGTAAGACACCCCCGATTGTAAGACGTATCGGGGGTTTCAGGGGGGTCGGCTAATATAAGCCGTACCCCAAAAGTAAGACATATGTCTTACTTTCGGGGAAACACGGGGGTATTGCCAAGGGGGGGAGCCCAATGACGTCGCTTCCAAGCTCCCCGCGCGCCCCTCGCCTTCGCCTCGCCACAGCACCACCGCCTCTTCCCCGGCTTGGCAAAGCGAAGGACGGCGCTGGTCCGAAGCGAGCCGAGTGGGTGGCGGCTTGCAGCGAAGGCGCTCATCCCAGCAACCGAGTCCTGCCGAGGCTTGGCTGCAAGTGGCCAGCGAGGCCGACCAGCTCCGAGGCGAGCAGCCGGAGCTGCGCCCTCCTTCGCCTGCCTCCTTTCCGGCAGGCAGGTGGGGCTGCCCAACTGCGCAGAGCGGCTCCTCCCCTCCAGACACACGCTTCCCCGGCACGCGTCTGTGGCTCCACGCGTGCACACCACTTGGAGCCCTGAGGTTGAACTTGGAAAAGGGCTCACGAGGCTCCTGTCCCGCGGCTGCCCTTCTGGACTCTGGGGAGATGTCTTCGGGAACGCGACCCTTTCAATTTTTTTCCAATGTAAGACATACCCCGAAAGTAAGACGTAGTGGGGCTTTTGGGGGTAAATAGAAAGTAAGACACTGTCTTACTTTCGGGGAAACACGGTAAGTCTGCACTTCTATTACTAGTAGTTTTTTCTCATCATTCCTATCATCCTTTTCCTCCCACTTAGGACTGTATGACTGTAACTTGTTGCTTGTATCCTAAGATTTTTATTAATATTGATTGTTTCTTCATTGCTTATTTGACCCCTATGACAATCATTAAGTGTTGTACCACATGATTCTTGACAAATGTATCTTTTTCTTTAATGTACACTGAGAGCATAGGCACCAAGACAAAATCCTTGTGTGTCCAATCACACTTGGCCAATAAAGAATTCTATTCTATTCTATTTTATTCTATGCTATGCTATGCTATTCTATGCTATTCTATTCTATTCTTCATGGCACCGGGCCAGAATATCTCGGGGACTGCCTTCTGCCGCAGGAATCCCAGCGACCAGTTAGGTCCCACAGAGTGGGCCTTCTCTGGGTCCCGTCATCCAAACAATGTCGCTTGGCGGGACCCAGAGGAAGAGCCTTCTCTGTGGCGGCCCCGACCCTCTGGAACCAACTCCCCCCAGAGATTAGAATTGCTCCCACCCTCCTTGCCTTTCGTAAGCTGCTTAAAACACACCTCTGCTGCCAGGCATGGGGGAACTAAGATACACTTTCCCCCTAGGCCTTCACAATTTTATGTATGGTATGTTTGTATGTATGATTGGTTTTTATATAATGGGTTTTTAACTGTTTTTTAGTATTGGATTTTGTTGTACTGTTTTACTGCTGTTCTTAGCCGCCCCGAGTCTGCGGAGAGGGATACAAATCCAATTAATAATAATAATAATAATAATAATAATAATAATAATAATAATAATATTCTATTCTATTCTATTCTATTCCATTCCATTCAATAAATAGGAGGATAGAATAAAACAAATAGAGCCCCAAAAGAAAAAATGGATTGGACTTCCATTCCCCAGTATTCTGCCAGAGTTGAAGAAGCTTCTTGGATGAAAAGTGAAATGTCTTCCAAAGGAAAAAAAAACCCAAGAAAGTCCAGCTGCTTTCTGAAAAAGCACTTTTGAGATTGGACTAGTGGAAAGAAAAGTTCAATATTAATATTTAAGTATCCATTTCATATGACCTAAAATAAATTTTGAAGCATGAACATGTTAGCTATTTATGTTACCTGGTATTGAAATGTCGGCAAGTTCAGAGAACACCAATATTTGTGGCTCACATTTTATCCCTGAGCCACAAATATTCTCTTCTGTTGGAGGTTTCTATTCTTTGCTTCAGATGAGACTACAAGGACTTTTGTTTAGAGAAGGATAATTTGGATCTAATAGGATTGGGCAAATAAAGGGATTGGATTTAACACTGTCACACCCAGAAGTCAGGGAGGAAGTGGATGCAGCCTCCGTTTTGTTTGTTATATCTAGTCTACACTTGATTGAACTTCCATACAGCCATTCTCCAACTGCAAATTGCTTTTGTTTAAAAATTTTCAGCTGATTTAATCCACTTAAAGAAATAAAAACTAATTATTTTGAAAAAGCAGGAGATTCAGCTTTTACTGACATGGGAGCAAAATCTAGACCTCATGGCATATTGTTAATAATGTTTCAGACTTACTATAGGAATTAATGTAATTTTCTTTAGAGACTTCATTTTCTAACCTCGTGTTGCCATGGTACCACAAACACTTTTGATTCACAAATCATTGCCTCCTAAATAAAATAATCATGGTGACAAATGGCGAAAAATTAGTTAAGCCTTTACGAAATGTAAAAAAAAGAGAAATGTAAAAATAGAAAAGAAAAACAACAGAATATAATTGGCCAGAAAATTTGACTTCAATTCTGAACTTTTATAATGAAGGTTCTTTAAAATGTGGCAGGCATAGTTTGGATCTTATTAAAAAGATTTCTTACTTATCTGAGGTGAATTCTAATAACTCAAGAGTTCAATAACAAGAAAAAGCTTTTATACTGGCCAGCCAAATTAGTGCTAAATTCCTTCTTCATCTCTTCTTTGCTATAGTATATGCCTACCAATTAACTCTTTACATACACTCACAATTTTTACATTACTCACACACCAGGGCAGCACCAATATTCTTAATTGAACTTTAATTGAACCTTTTACATAAAAATTTGGATTGGCCATTCATTGATTTTATGATTTGTGTGATGAATGAAGGGGGAAGAAATCAAAAAAATACATAACAAGGAATGCTTACCTGAAATGATTATTTGCTGATGCTCCTTATCCAGTAAAGGTAAAGTTTTCCAATCATATCTGATGCTAGAGGGAAATCCTCATCTCAATTTCTTAGCTGAGGGAATTAGCCTTGTCCAAAGACAAGGCTAATTGATTAGATGCTAAAGCACATGGATGGTATCTATTTTGATAATTATGGTATCTATAAGAACCAGGGTGGCAGTGGTTAGAGTGCAGCACTGCAGGCCACTTCAGCTAACTGCTGGCTGTAGTTCAGCAGTTCAAATCTCACCACCGGCTCAAGGTTGATTCAGCTTTCCATCCTTCCAAGGTGGGTAAAATGAGGACCCAGATTGTTGGGGGCAATATGCTGATTCTGTAAACTGCTTAAAGAGGGTTGTAAAAGCATTATGAAGTGGTATATAAGTCTAAATTCTTTACTTATCTACTTGCATTTACATACTTAGTGGTTAGTGTTAGTACCCATGAACCATGATGCGCCAAGATTTGTAAAATATCTTAGTGTATCTCCACTAAGATACCAATATTTAATTTTGGTCATCTTTTAAAACAAGTACTAAATCCCCATCACTGATACATTTATGCACTTAGTAGGAATGTGAATGAAGAAGAAGAAAATAAAGAACACAAAGGAAGAATCAGCTGAATGCATTTATTATTTTAAATAAATGTTGGCAACATTTTCATATTTTTTCTCACCAGGTGATATTTAAAGTCAAGATGCCAAGAGATGAAGGTCTGCATTATCTTGGGTATTTCTGAGTTGTACATCAGGTGATCTAATATCTCATTCCCCCCCCCCTTTTTTGGCAGTGTTTCAAGTCAGTGAATAGGAGGAGGATTAATTGTTCTTGAATTGTCTCAAAAAAAAATTTCTCTGCTGTAGGATATTGTTTTGAAACTTCCTTTTCCATTGCAGGTTTATTTATTTTATTTTATTTTATCTATCTATCTATCTATCTATCTATCTATCTATCTATCTATCTATCTATCTATCTATCTATCTATCTATCTATCTATCCATCCATCCATCCATCCATCCATCCATTTATTTATTTATTTATTTATTTAGTCCAATACACAATAATATACAATGAAGCTTATAGAGATATAGTAGAGAAGATATAGGAGATATAGGAGAGACTATAGGACAGGTGACAGAAGGCACTCTAGTGCGCTTATGTACGCCCCTTACTGACCTCTTAGGAATCTGGAGACGTCAACCGTTGATAGTCTAAGGGTAAAATGTTGGGGGTTAGGGGATGATACTACGGAGTCCGGTAATAACGCCGGCTGACTTACCGGCCCCACGGCGATGTTGCTGAAGGGCCGGGCAGACTCGGACCCTTCAGATGGCGGCCGCCATCTTGTTTTCGGCCGAAATCTCACGAGACGAGATTTCGGCCGGGAATGCCCTGCCCACGTGGCTGGGCATGATGTCAGGTCTGGGCGGGGCCTGCTGGCCCTATATAAGGGGCAGCAGGCCGGGAAACAGCCTTTTCGCCCGGACCTGGTTTCATGAGCAGACACTCCTTGGTGCTGCTCGGCCGCCATTTTGTGTCTCCCTCGTGTTGCGGCCGCCATTTTGTGGCCTACCGAGGGGGCGAAAAGTGCTTGGAAGACTTCTTGCTTTTACTCCTTCACCGGAGCTGTTTGCAGCGATCCCCCTCGGGCCCGAGGGGGACTGGTAACCTCCTCCCGGCTGGGAGGAGGGCGCGGTGGGGGTGTTGGGTTTGGGCCCCCGGTCTTGGGCGGGGGGTGTTCCTGGATTGCAGGCCTCTAAGGCCTGCCTGTGCAGGGAGGTTTGCCATCATAATAATACATTACTCAATAACTACTGTGTCAATATATATATATATAATTGTACTGTTATACCCAATTCAGGGGTTAATAGGGGTAGCAGGGGCTCCCAGGCCCTAGGTAGGGCCCTGTGGGGGGAGTTGGGCCTGCCATTCGTGCTGTGGGTTTCGGCCTAGGTGGTTTTAGTGGCTTATTGCTTACCTAAGGGGAAAGTGTGATGGCTCCTAAGAAGAGGCCTGCCACTGCTCCTATGGCTCCGCCAGCAGCGCGCCCCAGGAGGGCCCTTAGGCCTTCTGCCCGGGCCCGGGCCAGCAGGGAGGGGACTGCTGGGGTGGTCCCTGAACAGGGGGGGGTGGTCTCGGTGCCTCCTGCCCCTCAACCTGATTTTTCTCCTGCTATGTCTTGGGCCAGGGTGTTGGAGAGGCTCGATGAGCTCGAGCAGTGGAGGAGCGGTGCGGTCCCCGGAGTGTCCAGCGATCAAGTGCCTGCGGCGTTGGGGAGAGATCCGGCAGCGGCCCAGGCTGGGCAGCCGGCTCCGTTCGGACGGCAGGCTCCTGCAGGGCCGATGGCGGCTTTCCCGGGCCCCACACCATTGGGCCCCCCGTGGATGTCTTCAACCCCGTACGGGGCAGGTGAGGCTGCACCACACACCACATCTCTGTCTTTTCTTCCTCCCCCCGCCCCGGGTTTTCCCCCGGCGGGGGTCGGGAGTGGGTCCAGCTTTTTGGGGTCCCCCGCGGGCACCTGCGGGCAGGTGTGGGCTCCGCCGGTTCCTCCTCCGGGGCCGCCGGCGGCCAGCGCTGCTCCGTTGTCTGGGACGGGTCCTGCGGGGACACCAGCGGTGCCAGGGGCAGGGGGGTGGGTTCCTCCGGCCCCTCCTGTCATGCCCCCGCTCCCGGTTTTCCCCTACCCCCATGGGGCGGGTGTTTTTGGTGTGGCGGCCAACTCGGTATGGGACCCCTTCGCTTGTATTAAAGCGGGGGCCATACCGTGCGGGCTGCCGTCCACCCCTCTAGGATGCCACCTTCACCCGTCGGTCAAGGAGGCTATTTGGCGGGGCGAATACGTCGATCTTTTTTCGCTTTTGAACCGCGAGGTTCCCAAGCAGGAGAAAGAGATTGTCCCGGGGGAGAAAACGAAGAAGACCAAGGTAACGAAATGCTTCAGCTCCTGGCTGTATGCCTTTCTTACCTATGGGTCGGTAGTGATCCAACGGCAGCCGGCTATGGCCTCTGCCATGTTTAAGTATATAGACTTAATTGCCAGGGCCCATTTTGAATATAAGGGCACCATCTGGCGCCATTATGATAAGGGTTTCCGCATGAGGATGTCTGTGGAGCCCAACTTGCCGTGGGATATGGTGGTCCCGGACCTGTGGTTCCGGGCCACGCATATGTCCGGGAAGGAAGGGTGTGAGCGCACGGATAGTGGGCACTTTATGGAGGAGGAGCCCGGCGCGGCTTCGCCGGCCAAGGCGACTCCGGGTGTGGCTGGCAAGGGGGCCTCGCCCGCTTGTCATGAGTTTGCTGCAAAAGGGGCGTGTTTTCGTCCCTTTTGTAAGTACAAGCATGCCTGCGGGAATTGTGGGGGGTCCCATGCAGCTTCAGTCTGTCCCCGCCCCAAGAAAGGGGCGGAGAAGAAGGGCGGGGGTCCAGGAAAACCTCCCCCACCAGCTGGGGGAAAAGGGGCCCAGCCCAATTAATGTTTCTGTACTTGAGGGTTGGTTGATCGACTACCACCCTCGCCCGAGAGCCGAGTTGCTCTTGAGGGGCTTCTCCGAGGGATTTAGGATCCCTTATGTGGGTATTAGGAGGGCCTTCATGTCCGACAACCTCAGGTCGGTTGTCGGGCATGAAGACATTGTACGGGCTAAGATTCGAAAGGAGGTGGCTGAGGGCAGGGTCCTTGGGCCCTTCCCGGAGCCGCCCTTTCCGAATCTTCGTGTGTCCCCCTTAGGTGTGGTCCCCAAAAAGGCGAGTGGTGAATTTAGGTTGATTCACCATTTGTCTTTTCCAAAAGGGGAGTCAGTGAATGACTTCATTCCTGACGAGCTTTGTTCCGTCCGGTACGCATCCTTTGATGCGGCCGTGGCTATGGTTAGGGAGTGTGGGGTGGGAGCCCTTATGGGTAAATGCGACATTAAGTCGGCATTTCGGCTCCTCCCCATTCACCCAGGCGACTTCGAGCTGCTGGGCTTCCATTTCGAAGGTGGGTTTTATGTGGATAGGGCATTGCCGATGGGCTGCTCTATTTCCTGCTCCCTCTTTGAGAGCTTTAGTACCTTCCTCGAGTGGGTGCTCAGGAGGCGGAGTGGCCTGGGGTCTGTCGTTCATTACCTTGATGATTTCTTGGTGGCCGGGCCTGCGCAATCGGAGCAATGCTTTGCTTTGATGCGGGACTTCGAAGCCCTTTGTGCTCAATTGGGGGTGCCTTTAGCCTCCGAGAAGACCGAAGGCCCTGCCACCAGGATTACCTTCCTGGGTATTGAATTGGATTCAGTGGAGCAATCTTCCAGATTGCCCCTGGATAAGTTGATTAAGATCAGGTCCAAACTTGAGGCGGTCCTGGGCTGCAGGAAGGTTACTCTTCGGCAGCTCCAGGAGTTGGCTGGGATTCTTAATTTTGCCTGTCGGGTAGTGGTGCCTGGTAGGGCTTTTTCTCGCCGGTTGTCTGATGCGATGAAGGGGCTTAGTTTGCCCCACCATCGTACCCGCTTATGTGCAGGGGTCAGGGCTGACCTCTGCGTGTGGCGGGAGTTTTTGGAACGTTTTAATGGGTTGTCGTTTTGGCGGCAGGAGCTTCTTTTGGAAGCGGAGCTGCAGCTGTGTTCCGACGCCGCAGGGACTTGCGGTTTTGGGGTAGTGTTAGGTGACCAGTGGTGCTGGTCGGCATGGCCTCCGGAATGGAGTGCCTGTTCGTTGGTTAAGGACTTAACCTTTTTGGAGCTTTTCCCCTTAATAGTGGCCTTAGAGCTCTGGGGGGAGCAGTTCAGGGATAAGACTGTGCATTTTTGGTGTGACAATCTAGCGGTTGTCCATGTTGTGAACGCCCTGTCCTCTAAGAGTGACAGGGTGATGCGGCTTGTCCGCCATTTTGTGCACAGGTCCTTGTCTTTGAACGCCTTGTTTTTGGCTAGGCACGTCCCTGGTTTAGATAACGGGGTGGCTGACGCCTTGTCCCGTGGTCAGTTGTCCAGGTTTCGGACCCTGGCCCCGTGGGCCCGAGAGTCGCCGGAGGTGTTTCCAGCCCACCTGTGGAGCCTGGGCGGGCTCTCGAGAGCTGGAGAGACGAGGCCTCCAGGGCGATCGCCTTATCGGTAGCTCCTAGTACCCTGCGAGCTTATCAGCGTGCAGGTAAGGAGTTTGGGGATTTCAGGCTGGGTAAGGGTTACCCCCATTGCTGGCCTGCCCCGGTGGAGCACCTAGCTGAATTCTGTGTCCTGCTGAAGGGGCGTGGCCTTTCAGTGAGGACTATCAGGGCTAGGTTAGCCGGCCTCGCCTTTCTGTCCAAGGCGGGGGGGTTTGGTGATTTTACGGGTGATTTTCGCATCCGGAGGATGCTGGAAGGTTGGGTGAGGGAGCGACAGGGGTTTCCCGCTGACGCTCGTCGGGCCCTGACGGTTCAGCAGCTGTCTCTGATTAATCAGACATTTGGCAGTCTGTGCGCCTCTCCTTACGAGGCTCGGCTGTTCAGGGCAGCGACTTGCGTTATGTTTTTCGGGGCCCTCAGGGTCAGCGAGGCAATGGCCTCCTCGCAGTCTGACTTGTCGCTCCGCGCCTTCCAGCTCGCTGATCTGTCCTTTAGACAGGGGGGTGTCTCTCTTTTGGTGAGACACTCCAAGACAGATCAGTTACACAGAGGGGTTAGACTTGAACTTAGTGCAGCCACCGATAAGTCTGTTTGCCCGGTGGCTGCTTTGCAGCAATTTTGTGTTTTGCGTGGGTCAGGGCGTGGGTACCTTTTTATACACCAGGATGGTTCCCCCCTGACCCGGTATCAATTCTGGGCGATAGTGTCTAAGGCTATGTCTCAGGTAGGCATGGATCCCGCCGGCTATGGAACGCATTCGTTCCGTATCGGCGCCGCCACTAGTGCGGCACTTTCTGGTCTCCCGGCCCAACGGATTCAGGAGATCGGCCGCTGGCGGTCAGCGGCATATTTGGGTTATGTCAGGCCCGCTGAGGATCCGGGGCAGGGTTTAGGCTAGGTAACCTCTCTGTGTGTGTCCTCTTCCAGGTTCCCAGTCCAGGCAGAAACCGACGGCGCTGCTGTGTGGCCACAGCATGGTCTTCTGGGCCGGCCGCTCAGCAGCCAGAAGTGCCATCGGGACCCAGCTGTCGTTGGGACGGTGGGTCAATGTTGTTTGGATGGGCCGGAGGGGTATGCGGTGGGAGGGCCTCCTACCGACGCTGCTGGGTACGCAGCATCTCAGGGCGGTACCCGGCGCTGCTGGGCGAGCGGCTACCCAGGGTCGCGCCCAGATGGGACTGGGTGGTCGGCAGCCCATAGCCGCACCCAGATGGCTGGTCTTGCACCTCGGTGGCAATGACCTATGCCTGCTTGGCGGTCTACCGTTGATCGTCCAGGCGCGCGAAGACCTGCGGCGGCTTCGCACGGTATGGCCCACCACGCAAGTGGTGTGGTCAGAGATCCTCCCACGGATCGTTTGGAGGGACGCCATTTCCCTTAGGGCCATCCACCGGGTTAGACGTAGGGTGAATAAGGCCGTGGGAAAGACTGTCAAAGAATTAGGGGGGATTGTAGTTGCCCATCCCCTCATCACTGTAGATCGGCCGTGGCTTTACCAGGCCGATGGCGTTCACCTGTCAGAACAGGGGAACGCCATTTTCTTACAGGACCTGCAGAGGTCTCTGCGTGAGCTGGCGCAGATAGAGGGGGGAGTCGGGGGGCCAAGATAGAGATCTGACCCCCGCTCCGTGGCAGGTTAGGGGCGGAAATCTGGGTGGTTTCAGCAACTGCGCGTTCTCCCTTGGGCATCTTTGGGGATGATTGACAGGTTCTCTCCAAGACCATGGTGGGTGCTACCTGCGCACTTGGGGGGAACCTGTCTTTGGGTCCCGCTATTGAAGTCCCAGGGTAGGGGTGAGCCGGCGGGACCCCCCTCATGCGAGTGTATGGCAGGGTCTCAGGTGAGGGAGAGGTCCCTCACCTGGACCAGCATCGATTACGCCCATAGTTGCCCAGGAATGTTGACCTTTTACGTCATTTCCGCCCCGGAAGTATTTGTTTGACCCTGCAGGTCCATTTGGTTCCGGGTCATAGTTAAGTATGTTGATTATGCAAATTTATGCTAATTCATGCTAATTTAATTAATAAATTATGCAAATTTATTATAATAAAAATGACCCAAGTTTAAATCCAGCTCTTGTGTCCGAGTCGTTACTCCGTCTCTTCTGCAATGAGTTCCACGCTTCAACAACTCGATTACTAAAGTCATATTATTTACAGTCAAGTTTGGAGTGGTTAATATTAAGCTTGTATCTGTTGTGTGCTCTTGTGTTGTTGTGGTTGAAGCTGAAGTAGTCTTTGATAGGCAGGACTTTGCAGCATATGATCTTGTGGGCAATACTTAGATCATGTTTAAGGCGTCGTAGTTCTAAGCTTTCAAGACCCAGGATTGTAAGTCTAGTTTCGTAGGGAATTCTGTTTCGGGTAGAGGAGTGAAGGGCTTATGCTGAGAAGAGACAGCCAGTTAATCTTACTTTTTTTGGTGTTAAAACGTTCAGGAATCTAGGGAAAGTACAACTTAGTAGAAACATGGAATTGAGAATTAACATCACATATGGTTATTTCCACGGGCGGATGATTGTTTTGGTGCTATTATGGTGACACACTGGTGTGCTTTCCTCCTGGCATTATGAATCCATATAAGTGTTTGTCTCACACTCTTTCCATGTGATACATTTTTATTACTGCATGTTTTACCTATCTTCCCTATTAATGTCAGTGCCCTCTAATCTATGATAATTACATATTGACTGGGTCTCTTGTAAAGTATTTGCTATGCTACTCTTCTAAAATATAAGATCTTATTGCAGGTGTAATTTACAAAACATTATTCTAGTGAAGCTCGAGCACAGTGATGGTGAACCTTTTTTTCCTTGGGTGCTGAAAGAGCTTGTGTTTGCACTGTTATGCATGCACGAGTGCCCACACTCATAATCCAATGCCTGGGGAGGGTACGAACAGCTTCCTCCGCCCCTTGGAGGCCCTCTGGAGGCCGAAAATGGTCTGTTTCCCAACTTTTGGTGAAACCAGTAGACCAGTGATTTTCAACCTTTTTTGAGCCGCGGCACATTTTTTATTTACGAAACCCGGGGGCATATTGAGGGGGGGGGCAGCTAAAAAACGTTTGGACAAAAAAAAAATTCTCTCTCTTCCTCCCCTTCACTCTATTTCTTTCTCCCTCCATCTTTCTCTCCCTTCCTTCCTCTTTCTCGCTCTCTCCATCCCTCTTTCTTTCTCTTCCTTCCTCTCTTTTTTGCTCTCTTTCTCTCCCTCCCTACGTCCCTCTATGTCTTTCTCTCTCCTTCCCTCCCTCTCTCTCTTTCTTTCACTCTCTCTCTCTCTTTCTCTTCTCTCTCTCTTGCTTTCTTTCTCTCTTGTTCTCTTTCTCTCTCTCGCTCTTTCTCTCTCTTGCTTTCTTTTTCTTTCTCTCTTGCTTTCTCTCTCTCTTGCTTTCTTTCTCTCTGAGCTTCGTGGCACACCTGACCATGTCTCGCGGCACACTAGTGTGCCACAGCACACTGGTTGAAAAACACTGCAGTAGACTTGTGTTTCGACCTCCCCAGGCTCCAAAGTCTTCCCTGGAGCTGGGGGAGGGTAAAAATGCCCTCCTCCATTCCCCCAGAGGCTCTCTGGAAACCAAAAAAGCACTCCCAGAGCCTTTGTGCGAGCCAAAAATCAGCTGGCTGGCACACACATGCATGTTGGAGCTGAGGTGGGACAACGGCTTGCATGCTTGCATGCCAGCAGATTTGGCTCTGCGTGCCACCTGTGGCACCCGTGCCACAGGTTCGCCATCACTGCTCTAGCATTACGGATAATGATAGAAAAGAATATTTATAGTTCAGGGTTGAACTGTGGGGTCCTTGGTACTCTCTGAGCTTGGTTGCTTTCTTTCAGATGTTTCATTACCTAAATAGGTAACATCATCAATGACGTTGATGCTGATGAGCACTGATAATACTACCTACCATCTGCAAGAAAGCAACCAAGCTCAGAGAGCACGAAGCATTAATAGTTCTGAATATTGCTGCAGTTAAAACATGCCATCAAATGTTGTGTCCTTGGTTAGTTCATTTTGAATTGATTTCATGTTTATTTTTTCATTGTAATCATCAAATGGATTGTCCTCCCGAACATCTCAGAGAAGGGTGGCTGGAGCTTTGATTGCCCCATTTGTGACCATCATTATGATAATATATCTGGCCTTCCCCTAAATACGCTGTCTGTTACCTAAATATAGATACAATTTCTTTGGATCCAAGATAGCCATGACATCTCACATGAATATAGTTGTAAAGTTTTGTCAGCATGAAGAAGAATTGGGTGTGTCAATTGTTGTTACCTTTTGTTGTGGTTCAGCCTGAGTCAGATGAAAGACCAGCTGCGTCTCTGCTGGCTCCATGCCCTGGGGAGGATGAGAGCGAAGAGGAGTGTTCTGGGCAGTCGCACAGGGGAGATTACAGGCAGGAATGTGACGAGGAAGAACGGCCTGGGAGCCCTGGGGAGGGGCTCTCTCAAGTCAGTAGCTTGGAGTCTCTGGAGTCATTAGTTGACGAAGCACAAGCTGTCATTAGTATGCGACAGAGACCTATAGATCAAAGAAGGGATCAATTTAAGAAATATTATCACCGGTGAATGAGGAACACCAGGGAAGGGGGTGTGGTCCTCATTAGCAGGGAAGGGTTTATAAGGCAGGCAAACTCTTTCTACAGTGCGGAGTGTTATCAGAGTGGAGTTACTGTAATCTGCATTGTCTCTCAGCGTTTCTGTTCCTGGCTCGTGGCCCAGCAGTCTTGAAGACCCGTGGGAGGTGTATGTCTGTTATCTACAGCCTCGTCTTGGTTTCAAGGATCCTGTGTTTCTATATGAACAATTGCCTTCATGTATCCATTTGGAGTTCCAGTGTTTTCCTGATTTGTAAGGACATTTTCTGTTGGCTTTTTTTCTCTTTACCATTATAAAACTGTGTTTGGATTCTACTGGTGTGTCTGGCTTATCTTTTTGGGTTGGTCATAGCTTCCGGAGTGACCCAGACAGAACACCTTTCCAAGTAGATAGCGTTGCAGTTCAGCTACAAATCAAGATGATGCTAGGTGGAAAGCAACCCTTTCTTTTTGGTGCCTTTCCCTCCTCCCCATATCATCATTTTTTCTGAATCTATCAGTATAGAGTGACAATTGCTGGCTCCTTAGGTCTCCTTAGAGATAAGTGAGGAAGTGTTGTTAATATGCTCTTGAGAACTAGGCTTCCCACTTAATAATATGCCACCAAGCTATTTCTATGGCAGGTTGATTAAAGCTGATGTTTTGTGACTGAAGAGCTTTTCAGTCTGTTTTAGTGGTGCTAATAGATTTGATTTAAAATATGTGGCTGTGAAGTGCTCCATATTCATGAGAAGTCATATTATGCAGCCATGGTGAGATCTGAATATCATATATTGTTATTATATTCACCCTTGAGTCACACAAGTTTTGGACCAAGCTAATAAAGTGTGTTGGCAGCAGCAATGAGAATGATATCTTTCCTTCACACTGTACTCCTGGTTTGATATTGTATAAAATAACTAATATGAAAATGGAAAGCAAAAGCCAACCCCACTAATAATTAGCCTCAGTGCAACACTTGAAAGGAGATTCTATCATATGCTATATAAATGGTGTAAATTAGAAATCCTTTACTCACTATATTTGGTTCTACAAATGAAAAGTGAAATCCATTCCTATTTTACCATTCATGAAACTACTTCAATCAGTGAAACTGGGAGAAGTTAATGTCTTCTATCTCAAACAGCTTCCCACATGCATTCATGTCCAAATAGTATCATTTGCTTTAGGCAGATGAGTCAAAACCTTCATTCTATTTTCCCTCTCTCCTTCCTTTTTGCCCCCTGTCCCCTTTCATTAGTATAATGTTTGATAAAGCAAGAATAAACTTTAAGACTTTAAACTATGGATTAGTTTTAGTGTGATCTACATATTTCTAAATTTAAATATATATTACTTTATGGACATATATTTTGTGATAATATTTTTGTGTAGTTGTAGAGAATGATCAGATATCAGAACAGCCAAAAGAGAACATGGAAAATTAGAAAGGAGAACAAATGAAAAGAAAGACACATCTTCAAATTTCTTGGCACCTGTGACAAAAAACACAGTGAAAAACTGGAAAAAGAAAAAGTACTTAGCTCTTTATATGAAATTACTTTTTCCAGGTTCAGAAAGACTGGGTTTTCAATGGCAGGAATGTACTACAACCCATTAGGAGGCAAAAGTCTTAGGTGTGCGTAACTGATTAAGGTCTTGTCAATTTCAGGCAGTAGAACAACTGGGCAGGAAGATACTAATCAGCTACTTAAGGTCACAGAGTAGAGCTTGGTAACTTGTGGTTAGCACTTTTATTATGGAAGTGCTGGCAGTGGAGAAAAGCTGCTCAGGAAGAGATAGTTTGATAGATACTCAAAAAGCAGGACAATGTTTGATTTTGAGGCTATGCATGCAAGTTAGAAGACATGAGGATAAAAGGGAAATACTGTATGTCTTTCTTTGCCTGGATGTCTGGTAGCTCTAGTTGTTCCTCACCATTATTCCATGTCCCATAAGCAATTTCCCCCCCTGCTTGTTTCATCCACAGCCCACATCTGAGGATGTTTCAAGTTGTCTTTTACTGTTCCAATTTTCAAAGAGGTCTATGGAGAGTCTCAACCATCCTGGTCCTGGTTGTCCCAAAGGTGCTTTTTCAAAAGGCAACTGGACTTTCTTGGGTTTTTTTTCCTTGAAAAATGTTTTGCTTTTCATCTGAGATGCTTCTGAAGAATTGAAGAATAACTTGGATGGGAAGCAAACATTTTCAAGAAAAAAGGTGAAAAAGCACCTTTGGGACAAGGGCTTCCTGTTTTCTCACATTATAATCAGGGGCGGATTGCTACTACCAGCGCTACTGGTGTGCAGCGCGCAGCTTCGGTTGTGTTGTGTGCATGTCCCCAGCATGTTTTTGCTTATGTGCATGCACAGGAAGGAAAAATGTGGTGAAATATCACAAGGGGACATGTGTGCGCGCAAGATTTCTATGATTTTTTTGCTTCCATGCATGTGCAGAAGCAAAAAATTGCCATAATCTCTCGCATGCACATCCTCTCATGAGATTTTGCTTCTGTGCATGCGCATGAAGCAGAAAATACAAAAAAAGATGGTGGCACCCATAGGGCTGCTACGAGAGCGGTCGTGCACAAATTGCACAATCTGACGACCGCTACCGCACTGGTAGCAACACACTATTTAATAATGTTTGTTCTTAATACGTTCTGCCATACTTTGCTGACTGTTGGACATTGACAAAGTCAAGGCCTACTATCTTCCTAACTGTTAAATCAGAATAATGGGAAAGACACTTTTTGGCCTGATTCATTTTATTAGGAACGGCCTGTGTAACAATGCAACAGGTCAAAGTGATACAATTACAAGTTTGCGGCAAAAGACAAGACGCACGGCACGGTTTCACTATTTAAAGGCTTCTTTACTGTAGGCGGGGCTTTGACAACCGTTTGGATTTTCCCGCCAGCTGTTGAGCCAATCAGCGGCCACGTATGCAGATGAACCAGTTTAAAAGGATATTAGCATAAACTATTTACATACACTCATTTACATGAATACACAACACTAACTCTGCTATCTTTAGCGACTGTTGACACTCTGCCTTCTTGATTGTTTGGGTATAGGGTGAAGGAGAGATCAGAGATCTGCTGTCTTTGTATAATGTCTGACTGGAGCTTTTGATAACTTCAATCATGCTTTGCTGCACATGGTCTTCATAAACTTGAGTTTGGCACTGTTTTTGAAATATTGCTATATATTTGATTGGGTGGTTTTTTTTAAAAAAGCCTCATATATTCAGTATTCATTTGATAGTCTGGGAATCTGATACTGCAGAGATGGACAATTTAAGCTGGGGAAGAGAGCCAGATTCTCACAGCTCTGGCTATTAGTTCTGTCACTTTTAGGTGTGTTACAGGTTTTTTACTGCTTCTGCTGAGAAACATGTTTCAGATGAAATGCATTTTAAGTCAGCCATCTGGAAGAGCCCGTAATATATTCTCTTTTCTATAAAGTTCGTTAAATGTGAAAATAATAAATCTGACATGAAAGAAAATAAAGAACTTGACTGGGAAGTAAGTTTAGTTTCTTTTCTACAAACCAAGAAGGAAGATTGTCCCTCTAAGTCAAAATTCCTTAAATTGCCTTGGCAGCTTCCTTCTGAGTTCCTTACATGTTTTTTTTTCCCTAGCTACATCTTCTATTATAGCAACTGTCTATAATAAAAGAAATATTGTACAGAAATATTTCTGTACAATTCCATTCCACTTCAATATATAACTGAGTGAAGTGTGGCCTACTTTGAATTAAGGTCCATAGAAACAGGACTTTTCAAGATGAAGTATGTGTTTGTGGAATATCTATATCACAAAACAATCTATAAGATTTGGAGTTTCTGAGAATATTTTGGAAAGCTATAGGTTAAAAAGAGGGTAAAGAAAATATAGTTGGTCATTGGTGAAACTATGGAGTCTCTACTTTTACTCCTGCCCCAATGCAAAAAGAGGAATGAGGTTACAGGCATTCAAATTCAGTTTTGACATAAGCTATGATGAGTTCTAGATAGTTTGATTAAAAATTCAATAGAAGCAAACTTATTATTTTGTTATTTGATTGCTTAGAGGTAACTGACGGAATGCAAATTTTGGATTTATCTTAAGGACTAAAGATAAATCTTTTTTTAAAAAAAATTATTTATTTGTTTTTTTCAAATATAACATACAAAAAAAAAAGAAAAAATATACATAAAAATATACACATACAACATTTGGGAAATGAAAGTTTCCCCACTTTTTAGGTGTTTGATCAGAGAATTTTGCTTCTCTCACATAGTATTAATTTTTCGATTCTTTTATTCGACATGTTGCTTTGCGTATATTTTTATTTATTTTTTTGTTGCTCTTTTCTTTAGCCAATCATAAAATTTTGCCCATTTTTTATAATAAATCTTAAGGACTACAAATAAAGATCTTTATTTTTGAGAAAATCACAAGAATCTAGAAAAACCACTCAATTACAATTCAGCATTGCCAATGCTTCTTTCTAATTCTCATGTTATATCAAGATACTGAAGTTCAACCGCTGCATGCATCTTTGATTAAGATGTGCATTACAAAGCTAATCTGAACAAATTTTTGAATCAAGTCAACTTTCCAAATTTAAATTGATTCATTAAGTTCAATTATATGCCTTAGTGGCATTTGGTAAGTTAGAAACCCTTTTCCCAAATTGGTTCAGAATATCAAGCGACCCAAATCATTGGGTTGTAAATCGAAACATTAAATTGACTTAATTCACTGAATTAATGTCAATAGTCAGCTTGTATTAGTGATCTGAATGAGATCATTTTTTACAAATATGATTATATCTGATTTACATTTCCCTATCAAAAATCATCTTCTGCCAGGAAGAAAAAATATGATAAAAGAAACTGCATTAGGAGGAACAAGAATTCAGTTAAAAAATAACCATGTAGTTGAATTGACTCCAAGTAAATATCAGAATTTTCATAACACCAAGATGTTGGTCACAGTAGTAATCAAGAAGTACTGCCTGAACATATTAAAAAGAGAAAAACAAGACTCTCTTCTCTCTGAGGTAAACAACTAAGCAAACAAAAATAATCATTTGACAAGAAACAATGTTCAGTAACAGAAAATGGGCCTGGATAATGTGAGGTGGAAGAAGAGGAAAAGAGGAGGATGAGGATGAATAAGAACAAGGAGGAGGAGGAGGAGGAGGAGGAGGAGGAGGAGGAGGAGGAGGGAAGGGGAGGAGGAGGAGGAAGAAAATTATTATTTTGTGGTGAATGGTTATTCCCCCATTTCCCAATTTGTCTGGAAAGAAAGCAAAAAGATAGAACCGCCTACTACCGCACGAATCCCAGCGGCCGATAAGGTCCCACAGAGTTGGCCTTCTCCGGGTCCCGTCGACTAAACAATGTCGTCTGGCGGGCCCCAGGGGAAGAGCCTTCTCTGTGGCGGCCCCGGCCCTCTGGAATCAACTCCCCCCGGAGATTAGAACTGCTCCCACCCTCCTCGTCTTCCGTAAACTACTTAAGACCCATCTATACCGCCAGGCATGGGGGATTTGAGACACCTTTCCCCCAAGCTTATTATAATTTATGTTTGGTGTGTATGTGCTGTTTGGTTTTTTAATTGATAGGGTTTTTTAGGGTTTTTTTCTTAATATTAGATTTGTGCCTGTACAATATTGTTTTATCGCTTGTTGTGAGCCGCCCCGAGTCTTCGGAGAGGGGCGGCATACAAATCTAATAAATTATTATTATTATTATTATCTTTTCATCACGTCTGTAGAATATTTTCTCTGCAGATATAATTTCTTTGCCTCAAATCATAACTCCTGTTTTCACAAGTGTAGGTATTTTGAAATTTCCATGCCCCATATTTTAATCTTTTACTGTGCTTTCTGTGGAGCATCCCATGCTGTGGCTAAAAATTGTTCTTTTTGTTGTTGTGGTTCCTCTTTATATATCTTTGGTACATGCTGAGTCCTGAATGAAATGACTTGTAATGGAGGGATGTCAAATAAGAGATAAAGTTAATCAGGTGGTAATTTCATGGATCTAAGCCAACCACCCCTGAATAAGGATGCATTGAGGGCATCAGCAATACTAAGCTGTGGTGATTATGCTACAGAATTGGAGGAAAAAGAGAACACTTAATGGAATGGGGTAAGAGCGATAACCTTCTTTTTATGTATTTATTGCTAGTATATTTATACTCTGCCTCTGTTTTCCAAATGAAAGAGCAAGATGGCTAACGGAATAAAAATAATATATGGTCCAATTTAAACTCAGTACTAGAACAATTAAACCAGTACGATAAAATACAGAAACTGCCACTAAAATTCTCTAAAGTGTAGTTTAAATAGAAATGGTTTCTAGAATACTAATTTTAGGCTTTCAAGGGTGTCCCTAAGGAAGGAGTTCCAAAACTAGAACTGGCACTGGAAAGAAGTTTAGCTAGTGGAAATTGCAGGGGGTTATTAGATGAGGCGAATTATCCATCAGGTTGCAAGGCGCTTATTAAAAATGGCAAGTACAAATATGTGAATCACAATCCTTGTGTTCCAGGCACCTTCCCCTTGCAGCTGTAGCCCCTCCACCCTACCACCATTCCTACCACCCCTTGCCACACACTCCTTTCTTCAGCATTCTTGTGCTCGTAAACAATGTGTCTGGATTGCTTTTGTAGTTGAGTATAAAGGGGTCAATTCAAGAAAATGGCCTACCTGCTGCCCTATGACAGTTAATGATTTCGGAGTGGAGCAAAAGCAATAGTGAGATTGAGGAGATGAATGCTATTGGCTTATTCTTCAGTCCAGTGTTTCTCAACGCTTGGCAAGATTGTGAGATTCCCAGCATGGGAATTCTGGATGTTGACGTCCACCCATCTTAAAGTTGCCAAGGTTGAGAAACATTGCTTTAGTCCAGGGGTAGGCAAAGTTAGTTCTTCTGTGACATGTGGACTTCAATTCCCAGAATTCCTGAGCTAGCGTGATTGGCTCAGGAATTCTGGGAGTTGAAGTCCACAAGTCATAGAAGAGCCAACTTTGCCTACCCTGGCTTTAGTCTATTAAGAAATTATAGGAGATATTCTTTCTGTCACTTTCTAGTTCAATGATGGTGAACCTATAGCATGCGTGCCCAGTGAAGGGCTGCTCGTCTTTGGTGCTACCAGTATACCCTTTGAGGACATTGTGGGGGCACGCATGGCTGTCAGCATGGGATTTGGCTTCTGCGCATGCAAAGTTTTGTGTGAGGATGTGTGCATGAGCGAGATTTTGATGACTTTTGACAATATTTTTATTTATTATTTATTAATTAGACTTTTATGCTGCCCTTCTCGAAGCGACTCAGGGCAGCATATAACATAATGAAAACAATATGTATGAAGAAATCTAATGTTTTAAAAAAGAATTATTAATAAAATCATTAAAAAAAACCTCATTTATGCAGTCATTCCCCTTCATTCAATTCAATCATTCACAACATCGGCCGGAGACAATCTCATCTCTAGCGGCCCCCATGCCTGCCGACAGAGGTACATCTTCAGAGCTTTACGAAAGACCAGGAGAGAGGGGGTGGTATGTATCACCGGCAGCAGTTTGTTCCAGAGGGCTGGGGCCACCACAGAGAAGGCTCTTCCCCTAGGCCCACCAGACGACGTGACTGACCAATGGGACCCAGAGAAGGTTGACTCTGTGGGACCTAACCAGTCGCTGGGGTGCATGAGGCAGAAGGCAGTTCTGTAGGTAATCTGGTCCTAAGCCTTGTAGGGCTTTGTAGGTCATAACCAGCAATTTTAATTGTGCCCGGAGACCAATTGTCAACCAGTGCAGCTCGTGGAGTGATATTGAGATGTGGGCAGAACTTGGGAGCCCCACAATAGGTCGCATGGCTGCATTTTGCAGGCGCAGAAGCAAAAAATCAGCAAAAATCAACTAAATCTTGCTTGTGTGAGAGTCTCATACAATATTTCTCTTGCTGCGCATGCACAGAAGCCAGATCTCACTTGGGGGCGCACATGCATGCATCAGGGAGGCAGAGCTGCATGCACATCCTGGAATTTTCTATCAGGACAGAGCACTGGCTGCTGCCCACCACTGTTGTGCTACAAATGGCACAGGAAGCCATGTCTGAGGACATGCAAGGCTTGCTGTATGTCAGCTCCAGCATGCATGGCCATGCTAGCCAGCTGACTTTTGCCTTTCCAGAGGGTGGGAGGGAGTTGTTTTTGCCTTTATTATTTATTGGATTTGTATGCTGCCCCTCTCCGTAGACTTCAGGAAAGCCTCAGGAGCATGTGGATAGTGAAAAACGGACCTGGTTTTATTGTGGTTGGCTCAAGGCCATTGATTTTGACTCAGAGGAGCTGGGTCTGTCCGATCAAAAAAGACCTGTCTGGCTTAATGAGGAGTCAGACAGTGAAGGTGAAGGGGATGTGGAAGGTCCTAGAGAGGCAGAAAGGCCAACAGAGTCTGTAAGATCTCCAGTCAGAGTCTCAGCTGAGTCAGACAAGGAAGGGATGATGGATGATCCCATCCTAAATGTCAGGGTCAGGAGAATGCTGGGATGCTAGGAGCAGCTGCAGAGAGGCAGAAAGGGATTCTAGGTCACAGCTGTCAATAATCAAGGACATTGCAGCAGCGTTAAAAAGGGAAGGGCTTGCAGATGTCGGTGTGGGAATTTATCGTTCAGATTTGAGAGAGACATTGAAGCTTGTGGCTTTGTTTTTCCTTTGGACACCTTTGAAGATTCTCACACTCAACCTCAGTGAGTAATTGGCTGACGTAAGCCAGAAAGACTTCTGTTGTCGGCTTGAGTCATTAACTCTGACCTTTGGACTGATAAACCAGCATTTAAAGCCCTTCATGGCACTGGACCAGAATATCTCCAAGACCGCCTTCTGCCGCACGAATCCCAGCGACCGATTAGGTCCCACAGAGTGGGCCTTCTCTGGGTCCCGTCAACTAAACAATGTCGGTTGGCGGGGCCTAGGGGAAGAGCCTTCTCTGTGGTGGCCCCGACCCTCTGGAACCAACTCCCCCCAGAGATTAGAACTGCCCCTACTCTCCTTAAAACCCACCTTTGACGTCAGGCATGGGGGAACTGAAACACCTCCCCCGAGCATGTACAATTTATGTATGGTATGTTTGTGTGTGCGTTTGTTAGCAAAATGGGGTTCTTTTTAAATATTTTAAATTATATTTGGATTTGTTATGAATTGTTGTGCCGTGCTGTGAGCCGCCCCGAGTCTGCGGAGAGGGGCGGCATACAAATCTAAATAATAAATAAAATAAATAAATAAATTTCTCTTGCATTCGCTGAGGCTTGCATCCCATTTGTACATAAATAAACCTTTTGCCTTTTTTCAAGCTTGTGTGTGTGTGTGTGTTTGTGTGTTTGTATAATTGCCTCGTTTGGGTGACCAGCTGGCCAGGCTGAACAGTTTTCACCTTCCCCAGGCTCCAGAGGTTTTCCTGAAGCCCGGGGAGGGGAAAAAAAATCCCAATGTGAAGTGTGTTTTTGAACTTGTGGTAGGCCTATTGGGTCTGTTTTTTGCCATCCACAAGCTCTGGAGCCTTTCCTGAAGCCTGGGGAGGATGAAAAGTGGCCCGCTGAGCCTACCATAAGTCTGGAGACTTCAGTGAACTTTGTGTGCATGTGTGCAGGGGACAGTGTGTGGTGAGGGTTTTGTGTGCATGCATGGGGGGAAGGCATTGCATTATGGATGTGGCACTCACATGCTCACTATAAATCAATCAATCATTCAATCATTCAACCATTCAACCATTCAACCATTCAATCATTCAATCAATCAATCAATCAATCAATCAATCAATCATGTGCCCTTTTGGCACCTGAGCAAAAAAAGGCTCACCATCACTGTCCTAGTCTGTCTGTATGACATTGTATGGTAAAGTTGTTAACAGAAACATCCTCCCTCCCCCCAAACACCTAATTATCAGTGGAATTGATATTTGAACCATCCTCAGAGTGAATGAGTTCTGCTAGTTGAACTCTGTTTACCTCCTTCCATTTCCTTCTTTTTTACAAATAACATATACAATATGTTTGCCAAAACATGCACAGACACGCAAATATTACAATGAACACATCTTTGTTAATATTTCATTATTCATAGGGCTTCCTAGCAACCTTCAATTGTTACTTGAATAGAAAATGGTGCTTAATAGGAATGAAAAGTCTTGCTATATTTATCAACGTACATTCTGGAAAATATGATAGATTGCTGTTCATTCCGTATGCCTTAAAACCAGGATTATTAATGAGTTTTGTGGCATCCAGAGAAAAATGATATAACCCTAAAATGAAGCATATGCATAACAAAGATGTCAGCAAATGGCAGATGGGGGATAAGGCAGGAAGGACTGGATGATGGACAGAACTATGAGATGATTTACATCACAAATCCCATCTTTGTTTATATGTTTAGAAATCCCCCCATTGTTTTTTTTAAAAAATAAACCCACTAGCACTGTGTTTCTCTGAAAATATGACCTACTCAGAAAGTAAGTCCTAGTTTAATTTTTACACATGCACCCAATATAAGCTCTACCCCCTCAAATATAAGCTCTAATTAAGACCCAACCCACTTCAGGGTGCAAAGATACAAATTAAACTTGGGTGGGGATGGGGGCAGGGGTGGGATACTGTCTGGATGGGGTGGGGATGCAGTGGGTTTGACACTGCTGAGCTAGTCCTTCAAATCTCTTCCAAACAGCTACTGAATGGTGGCCATCCAGATCTTGAGGGGAATGTCATTCCAGGAGGAAAGTATTATTACAGACCTGGTATGGATCCCTCTTTGTGGCATTATAGAAGACACCTCCTTTGGAAGGCTAGGGGCTTGTGGTTCTTTAGAAGGAATGAAAGGGAAAACTTTCATGGATACAGATTCCCAGGGAGTACCTTTAAAACAGCCTGAGAAGTCTTCCAAATGATGCAGGTTTATTATTATTATTATTATTATTATTATTATTATTATTATTATTATTATTAATTAGATTTGTATGCCGCCCCTCTCCGTAGACCCGGGGCGGCTCACAACAACAATAGTACAATGTATAACAAATCTAATAATTAAAAGTCATTAAAAAACCCTTATTTAAAAAGAAGCATACACACAAACATACCATGCATAAATTATATAGGCAAGAGGAGATGTTTCAGTTCCCCCATGCCTGGCGGCAGAGGTGGGTTTTAAGAAGTTTACGAAAGGCAAGGAGGGTGGGGGCAATTCTAATCTCTGGGGGGAATTGGTTCCAGAGGGTTGGGGCCACCACAGAGAAGGCTCTTCCCCGGGGTCCCACCAGATGACATTGTTTAGTCGATGGGACCCGGAGAAGGCCAACTCTGTGGGACTTAACCGGTCGCTGGGATTCGTGCGGCAGAAGGCGGTCTCACAGATATTCTGGTCCGATGCCATGAAGGGCTTTATAGGTCATGACCAACACTTTGAATTGTGACCAGAAACTGATCGGCAACCAATGCAGACTGCGGACTGTTGGTGTAACATGGGCATACTTGGGGAAGCCCATGATTGCTCTCGCAGCTACATTCTGCATGATCTGAAGTTTCCAAACACTTTCAAAAGTAGCCATATGTAGAGAGCATTACAGTAGTCGAACCTCGAGGTCATGAGGGCATGAGTGACTGTGAGCAGTGAGTCCCGGTCCAGATAGGGCTGCAACTGGTGCACCAGGCGAACCTGGGCAAACGTCCCCCTCGCCACAGCTGAAAGATGTTTCTCTAATGTGCGCTGTGGATCGAGGAGGATGCCCAAGTTGCGGACCCTCTCTGAGGGGGTCAGTGATTTCGCCCCCCCCCCAGGGTGATGGACAGACAGATGGAATTGTCCTTGGGAAACAAAACCCACAGCCACTCCGTAACCCTTCAAAGAACAAACTTTTCTTCATGCCCATTTTAACTCCTTTTTTGATTCCACGGTTGTTGTCCTGACCTTAAAAGCACTTATATCAGAGCTGCCATGGATGACACTGGATTGTCTTCTCTTAAACCTCGGGATGGATTTTTCTTTGTGGGGTGAGATACTTTCAGAACTAGCGACTCAGTTTTAAAAACGTTCATTGCAAAAAAAATAACTATAATCAAAAAGCTTTAAAATAAATATTTCTCCATAAATGTAAAATGTTTGATCTTTTTTAATTGTTACTTTTACTCTAGATTGTGGTATCCTAGTTTTGTGTGTGTGTGAGTCTGGGCTCAGGAATTCTGAGGGTTGAAGTTTACAGGTTGTAAAAGGAGCATCGTTCCTGATATAATGGGTGGTGATTGTGTTTGGCAGACTTTGTACACATTTTCAGCAAATCCAAGTCAGCTTACTGCCTACACACCAGATGCAAAGATATTGTAAAATTAGAACTTACTGGAAATTAGCAATCAAAGGATTGCTTGCTGGCCTTGTCAGGCGATTTCTCTCTGAGATCTTAGTCAGATTCCATAGGCTCGTTTGTTTAAAAGCAGTTGGTAGCACCTTGTCTCTTGCTCAGCAAAATGCCCTACCCCCAATCTGCCTTTCTTTGGCTGCAAGAGCCTGAATGTGTCACTTTTTTCTTTTCACAGAGACATACGCCACATGTCACACAAAGCTGCTGTCCCCTTGCACATTCTGTATAAACAGTTTCCATAGTTTTCTGAACATACTGCATATTTCGCTAGCAAATTATACTCCTCTCTTAGTAAATGTTTAACATAAGAGCATGGCTATTGAATGGTGGTGATGGTGTAAACAGGTAGTCCTTGACTTACAACTGCAACTGAGCCCAAACTTTCTTTTGCTAAGTGACACATTGCTCCATTTTGCTCCATTTTATGACCTTTCTTGCCACAGTTGTTAAGTGAATCACTGCAGTGGATTAGTAACCTGGTTGTTAAGTGTATCTGGCTTCCCCATTGACTTTGCTTGTCAGAAGTTTGCAAAAGGTGATCATTTATTTTATTTATTTATTTATTTATTTTGTCCAATACACAATGAGGGTTTTAGTGGGTATATATCTATATACACATAGTAAAATACATGATGAAGGTTATAGAGGAGATACTCATAGTAAAATATATCTAAGAAATAATAGAAAAGAAGATATAGTAATGGAACATATCAATGAAAGAATAGAAGAAGAGATATAGGAATAGAAGAAAGGTATAGGAGATATAGGAGAGCAATAGGACAGGGGATGGAAGGCACTCTAGTGCACTTGTACTCGCCCCTTAGTACAAGTGCACTAGACATCTGACTTGCGACACAGTAACGGTCATAAATATGAACCAAGTATCTGAATTTTGATCATACAATCATATGGATGCTGCAAAAGTCGTAATTATGAAAAATAGTCATAAGTCACATTTTTCAGTGGTCTTCTAACTTTCAATGGTCACTAAAAGAACTCTTGTAAATCAAGGACTACCTGTATTATATTCCAGAGTGGACAGTTATGGCCCCTTTCATCCTGTGGACTTCAATTTCCAGAATTCCTGAGCCAGCATTGTTTTAGTCCTAAACTGATAATACAGTATCTTTATAGGATATTCGTTCATAAAATAATTGTGTTTCATTCTAATATATGTCAATGTAATACACACACACACACACTAGGGTTAGGGAGATGAACTATTGGAACCTGCAACCTTTGCCTTGTAAGGCAGAGAATTATCCTCTAGGCTGCAGTATCCAATCCCTTCAGCTCTGCACCAATTATATATATATAATTAAATGTATAGTCCGTCCTTCTCCAAGTGGACTCAGGGCAGCATTACAAGAATAAAAAGACATAATAATGAAAATACAATTATAAAAATACAATTAAAACCCCCACTTTTAAACATTCATACATTATGCATTCATAGCTACTGGACAGAGCAGAATATAATGCTCAATGGTCCCAAGCCTGCCAGCAGAGCCGTGTTTTTAAGGCCTTTCAAAAGGCCATGAGGGTGGGGCCCATATGAATCTCCAGGGGAAGTTGGTTCCAGGGGACCAGACCCACCACAGAGAAGGCCCTTCCCCGTGGTCCCACCAAGTGACATTGTTTGGCTGACAGGACCTGGAGAAGGCCGACTCTATGGGCTCTAATCGGTCACTGGGAAATATGAGGCAGAAGACGGTCCCGCAAGTATTTATTTTATTTATTTATTTATTACTTAGATTTGTATGCCGCCCCTCTCCGAAGACTCGGGGCGGCTCACAACACGTGGAAACAAATCATAAATAATCTAAACAAGTTTAAAATATTTAACGATTTAAAAAAGACCCCATATACTACCGTGTTTCCCCGATAGTAAGACCCCCCCGATTGTAAGACATATGGGGGGTTTCAGGGGGGTCGGCTTATATAAGCCATACCCCAAAAGTAAGACATATGTCTTACTTTCGGGGAAACACGGTAGTATAAAAGGAATTAAAGAGGGAAAAAACTAGACAAATACTATTGCTGCGCCCTCCTTCACCAGCCTCCTTTCCGGCAGCTCCCTGCGCGCCCCTCGCCTTCGCTCGCCGCGGCGCCACCGCCTCTTCCCCTGCCGAGGCTCAGCTGCAAGCGGCCAGCGAGGCCGATCGGCTCCGAGGCGAGCGGCCGGAGCTGCGCCCTCCTTCGCCCGCCTCCTTTCTGCTCGCCTCGAAGCCGATCGGCCTCGCTGGCCGCTTGCAGCTGAGCCTCGGCAGGGGAAGAGGCGGTGGCGCCGCGGCGAGCGAAGGCGGGGGGCGCGCAGGGAGCTGCCGGAAAGGAGGCTGGTGAAGGAGGGCGCAGCTCCGGCCGCTCGCCTCGGAGCCGATCGGCCTCGCTGGCCGCTTCCCCTGCCGAGGCTCAGCTGCAAGCGGCCAGCGAGGCCGATCGGCTCCGAGGCGAGCGGCCGGAGCTGCGCCCTCCTTCACCAGCCTCCTTTCCGGCAGCTCCCTGCGCGCCCCTCGCCTTCGCTCGCCGCGGCGCCACCGCCTCTTCCCCTGCCGAGGCTCAGCTGCAAGCGGCCAGCGAGGCCGATCGGCTCCGAGGCAAGCGGAAAGGTTAGTGGCGCGGTCAGGCGCCCTCCTTCGCCCGCCTCCTTTCCGGCAGCTCCTCGCGCCCGAAGACGAGCCGGCCCCGGTGCCCGGGACAATGTAAGACATACCCCCAAAGTAAGACACAGTGGGGCTTTTGGGGGTAAAAAGATAGTAAGACACTGCCTTACTATCGGGGAAACACGGTAACAGACATACACTCAGGCATACCATATATAAATTAAACATGCCCAGGGGAAGATGTTTCAGTTCCCCCATGCCTGACGGCAAAGGTGGGTTTTAAGGAGTTTTCGGAAGGCAGGAAGAGTAGGGGCAGTCCTAATCTCCGGGGGGAGTTGGTTCCAGAGGGCCGGTGCCGCCACAGAGAAGGCTCTGTGGCGGCACATGTAGGGTTTCATAGGTAATAACCAACATATTGAATTGTGTTTGGAGACCAATTGGAAGCCAGTGCAGCTCACGGAGTGATGGGGTTACATGGGTGTATCTAATTACACCCATGACTGCTCGCACGGCTGCATTCTGAATAAGTTGAAGTCTTTGAACATTCTTCAAGGTTAGCCCCATATGCAAAGAATGCTTTCTGATTTATATCAGATAGTTGCTTGGTGAAGGGCACAAGGAACCAGAGCAACTCTGTGGATAGGCCAAAGAACCTGATTGTCGATCACCTACTTTACAGGTATCTTACCAGACTGATTGAGTTCCTTTAGGAACACAAGTCTGACCCACATCATTTCTTCCATAGAGGGACTCCATTCTGCAATGCCTCTTGATTTCCCCCTCTCATTTAGCTGGAGATTCTACCAAAGGACACAGTAAACTTCACATGTTGACCTTATATGGGCCATGACTCCTTCCACCTGATCGTTCAACACCTCTTTCCATCTGATCGTTCAACACCTGTCGGAACAAATTAAGAATTCACTGCAAATGCAATCAGCCACTGCTAGCATTCAAATAGCTGTTTTGGTAGTTCAATCAGCTGGTGGAAACTGTACTACTGAAGTTTCATGTTGTGAATTAAAATCACCTTAAGATGAAATATATGTCCCATGATATCCTAGAGGAAGTTTGAAAGTGAGATAATAAATGTTAAAGGCTTTTTTCCCCCAGAGAAAGCTTTCAAGGAAGCAATGTCCATTTGAAAAGCTCTGTGCTGCAGTCCTATTATCACCATAGATAATTAATGTTTTTTACTGGGCAATGAAAAACGAAATACTGTTCCCTTTTAAAAGGAATTATTCATGCAATGCTACTTCCTGCCTTAATAAAACAGAATAGTTTTTTTCACTAGTCATTGTTGCTTTATGTTTTTGGGTTTAAAAAAAAAACCACCATAGAAAAGATGGTGGAATAATGCTGCATATAACTTGGAAGCCGCCATACACAGGCATAACAGTAATAAAAAGCTACAATTTGACAAAGTCCATGAATGGCTAATAAAATGAATGGAAAAAGGCTTTTATTTCACAGCAGGCTAAGCTGTAATAGGCACTGAGACAGTTTTGTGTTTTGAAGAAAACACTACAGACAGAAAAACTAACAGTGCCCTTGTTTTAAGTGCAGGAAGATTATTTTAAAAATAAATAAATAAATGTGAATGTGTTCAGAGTTGATTGATTTTTCCCAACCCAGAGGCCTTTCCTAATTTCAGGAAAAAAGTTGCTTGAAGCCCAGAGCTTTGAGGTCCAAACTGAGAATATTTTCAAGATCCTTCTCCTATATAGAATCAGCAAACCCATATCATTTACACACTGGCTCATTTCACACTTCCAGCATATACTTTTCCCATATGCTTTTAATGAGGTAGATGATTAAAATTTCACACGCCCACATAATTCTTGATATCTGGAGAGGGAATGTTTTCCAGCCATGATTAAAAGAAAAAAAAGTTTCTTGCTATATACAGATTTACATTATCACACCAAGATGATTTAGAAAAATAAAGCTGATTTTCCCTTGGTAATAATAAACATCAATGTTTTATGGCAGGTGGGGAACTATAGCTCCTTTATGATTTGTGCACTTCAATTCCCAGAATTCCTGAACCAGTTGAGAACTATGGCTCTTTTATGACTCAGGAATTCTGGGAGTTGAAGTCTACAAGTCATAAAAGGGCCATAGTTTCCCACCCTTGTGCTAAGGAAAAAGGCTAGTCTATATTTTAAAAGTGGTACCTCTACTTACGAACTTAATTCATTCTGTGACCAGGTTATTAAGTAGAAAAGTTTGTAAGAAGAAGCAATTTTCCCCACAGGAATCAACATAAAAGCAAATAATGTGTACGATTGGGGAAACTACAGGGAAGGTAGAGGCCCTGTTTCCTGCCAGGAGATTCCTAGAGAGGCCCCAAGGAGGCTTTTCCCTGCCTTTTCTGTCCCTGTTTCCTCCCAGGAGATTCCTAGAGAGGCCCTATGGAGGCTTTTCCCTGCCTTTTCCGGCCCTGTTTCCTCCCAGGAGATTCCTAGAAAGGCCCCATGGAGGCTTCTTCCCACCTTTTCTGGCCCTGTTTCCTCCCAGGAGATTCCTAGAGAGGCCTCACAGAGGCTTCTCCCTGCCTATTCCAGTTACAATTTCGGAGGCTCGGGTTTGTAAGTGGAAAATGGTTCTTGAGAAGAGGCAAAAAATCTTGAACACCTGGTTTTTATCTAGAAAAGTTCGTAAGTAGAGGCATTATTAGGTAGAGGTACCACTGTAATTAAATACAGGTTTGATACAAAATTCATAAATCTCCAATGGCTTTTCCACTCTCAGGTTCACATGAACAGCAATGCTCCATTTACCCACGCATTCCTCTTGCTTTTGTGTTCATGTACCAATCCATGAACTTACTTTCCTTCCCCATTGCTGTGGAATATTTATCTGCCACCAGGTCTGTATCTGCTGGAGAGTTGATTATTTTTCTTTCTGTAGCAGCTTCTACTTAATACTTATATTAATTGCTGTAATAAGTGAGCACCTCATTTAGGTGAACCTCTGTGGTCCCTAGAAACATATACATTCTTGTTAGGCAGAAGGCTTTCTACTTGTTCATCAGCATTTTGATAACAATAACCTCGTGGCACCGAAGCGTGCAATGCAAATTAAATGCAGACTTGTGTCCAGGGAACTGTATTTCTTGCCAGCCTCCATGTGGTAATTATGAGTCATGTTGCTCTGGGTCATCACCCATGAACACAAGTCACCATACTATTTCTGTCCTGTATGGAGATGCAAAGACAATCTGTTCTCCAAACTTTGCACAATACATCTGCTGTTGTCCATTGTGCACTGTAACTTATAACATTGCATTTGATTTGTATTTGTCCTGTCAGCAGGAAGGACATGATGCAGTGCCCATTGGTTCAGAACTGATTCTTATTCCTGTTTATTCTGCTATCCCAAGAAGCAAACGATGATAACTGACCATATGCTCTATATAACAAGAGTTGATTTTTCATTAAATAAAAATGCATTCTTTGCCTAGTCTTTTCTGTAGCTAATAGTACATGCACCAAAACGCCTTCTCCACATGCCTTACATACATTTTATTTATTTATTAGATTTTTATGCCACCCTGAGTCTACGGAGAGGGGTGGCATACAAATCTAAATAGATAGATAGATAGATAGATAGATAGATAGATAGATAGATAGATAGATAGATAAATAAATCGCAAATGCTGTGATTTCGCTGAGGCTTCCCTTGCTGGGAAACCCCAACTCCGGACTTCCGTTGCCAGCCGAAGCGCCCATTTTCATGCTAGTGGGATTTCCCTGCTGGGATTCCCCTGCAGCATCGCAAAATCTGGAGGTGGGGTTTCCCATGGAGGGAATTTTCCCACCAGTGCGAAAATGGGCGCTTCAGTTGGCAAAAGGGGTGAATTAATTGCTTTTCCATTGATTCCTATGGGAAACATTGTTTCATCTTACGAACGTTTCACCTTACGAATCTCTATATGTTTGTGTGTGTGTGTGTGACATATTTTTGCTGATAATGAAAAGGGAGACTACTATGGATATATATATAGTCTACTATATATATATACAGTATATATAAATTCAAAACCACCAATATCACTGAACAAAACTTAGCAACTTCCTTTTTCACCTCTCAGATGTTTCTGCCATCTAATCCACTTGCTACAGCAGTATCTAAATTAACGCTACAGAGAAAGATGCCCAGATTAGCCTGAAAGCAGTCCACCTCATTGTTACTACATTTCCATACATTATTCTGTCCTATCAGTTTCTGCAATTAAGAAAAGCAACTTGGAAAATCCTTATCTGATTTGGCTAGCATGGGTTAGGCTGACTGGCCCAAAGGATCTGGTTGAGGTATGTGTTAATATTGCCCAATTTCTTTGTTCAGCACTTTAGCTGGTACAACCAATTGGCTCACGGTGATTCAGTTTTGCCTCTACTGAAAGTCACCAAAAATTTTATTGATGAAACAATAAAATTATTTGAGGCCAACAAGGCTTCTTCGCTGAGATTTAATTTCATATAGGAAGTTAGTCATAGAAGTACAATTTGGAAGCAAAGTTGGAATTTTACTCTGTCTACCAATAAGGTATTCCATTTTTCAATCTGGAGGATTTCCATCAGACTTCTAATAAAGAAAAAAGTAAAGATCCTGTCTATGGCAGCCCACGTAATTGCAACCCCCCCCCCAACTGGTGTGTGTGTGTGTGTGTGTGTGTGTGTGTTTGTGTAAATGGATCTGGATTTGGACCATAAGCCAGTAGAAATATATATTTCTAAAATACCCAGAAATATATATAAAGAAACCTTTCTGTTGTTGTTATTATTCTGAGTGATGGAAATTTGGTTAGTATTTAATAAGATGTTGTTTAGCTACCACAGCTGAATCAGCTATTTACTTTCCTTCAAAGTAACTGGTCCCAGGAGATACCATGTAAGGCTTAGTAGGCCATACTTGCCCAGACTTCTTCAGTTTAATGATGTCACAATAGCTTGGTGTGGACTATATTGAAAAGTATCATCTTGAAAAATAACATTAATTGGCTTTTCAGAGGTCCCCTTTGGGTAAATTTTGAATACCCACTAGCAATCCTGGCTTGAATTTTATAAACATGTCAAAAATGTGGAAACACCACCCATGAAAGAATTAATGCACTTATTTTTGTTTAAAGATTGGGAGATGCTTATTGAATAAAAATATATCTGAGTTATACGTTATCTTTTTCTGCAGTGGGTTTCTACAGTGTTTTATAAAGGTTACAACAGAACAAAGAAGATCAGGAACCTTAGGAAATCCTGGAAAAGTATTTTAGGCTATGTAGCAGAGAAGTAAACTAGATCTGATCCAGGGGTTGGCCTGGCTGTTTTGCATAGTATCAAACGGTGTGGCCTAATGGATCCCCACCCAAAATCTGGCATAATAAGGTGTTCTGTTGTGAGCAGAAGAGTGGAGAACTCTTCTTGTGAAATATTTTTGGACTCTCTCAATTGTATTGATATCTGATATGCAGTGTGGGTTCCAGAGAGGCGAACTATATTCAAGAATTAGTCTAGCAAATGTTTTTTTTGCTCTGGTTAGTAGAGTAATATTGCCATAGAAGAAGCTATGCAGGATTAGATTAATAACTTTTAATGCATTTTTGTCAATGTTCTTACAGTGGGCTCTAGCACTTAGGTCATTAGATATGAGTACAGTAGTCCCTCGCTATACCGCGCTTCACCTACTGCGGCTTCACTTCATCGCGGGTTTCTGAGGAAGCCAATCGGCAGATTTAAACAGCCTGCCGAACTCGATCGTCAGGTTTTTAAAAAAAATATATACAGTATATCTAAAATTGTAAATACTGTATTTAAATACTGTATCTAAAATAAATACTGTGTGGGAAGGGTTTATAAACACTTAAAACAATGAAAACTACCAAACAATTACAATATAAATACTTAAATAAGTACTATCAGTCGATAAATTCCCCATCGCGGATTTCACCTATCGCGGCCAGGTCTGGAACGTAACACCAGTGATAGGTGAGGGACTACTGTACTCCAAAGTCCTTGACAGAGTGAGGGTCATTTATAAGGTCATGTTCTCCAAGTTTGTATTTTGTGTTCTGATTCTTTTTTGTCGATATGTAAGACAAAGCATTTATTAGTTGAGATTTGAAGTTGCCAGTTGTTTGACCATTCTGATATATGGTCAAGGTGTTTTTGAAGGGTAGCAGTATTGTCAGTAGTATGAAATAATTTAACATCGTCAGCAAAGAGGACGCAGTTGTAAAATGATCACAGAGGTCATTTATGTAAAGTCAACGAGACTGTGAATTCAATCCTAGGTAGAGACAGATATTTCATATATATATTATTTATTTATGTATTTGATTTTTATGCTGCCCTTCTCCTTAGACTCAGGGTGGCTTACAACATGTTAGCAATAGCACTTTTTAAGAGAGCCAGCATATTGCCCCCACAATCCAGGTCCTCATTTTACCCACCTCGGAAAGATGGAAGGCTGAGTCAACCTTGAGAAGTGTTATATGTATTTTTATGTTGGATCACCCTAGCACAGTGTTTCCCAACCTTGGCCACTTGAAGATATCTGGACTTCAACTCCCAGAATTCCCTAGCCAGCGAATGCCATGCTCTTCAAGTGGCCATGGTTGGGAAACACTGCCCTAGCATACCCAAATATGAGAGGAGCTTAATGTTTCCTTTTGCCTCTCGGTTCAATGTGTGTGTGTGTATGTGTACACACAAACACACACACACACACACACACACATAATTCAAAGTGTCACACATTAATTCAGTGTTACACGTTAATTAAAATGTGGGAGTGCTTTCAGCGTGTTAACCAACCCCATGGCTACATGCTACTCTGTGAGTCCCAATGCAAAACAGCAGAGCTATGCTTTCAAAGCTTTCTGAAATTAATATTTGGAACTTACCCGTGAGAAAATACCTGCATTGCCTCCAATTTTTGTTCTCTTGAATGAACTGAATACTCCATCTTCAGCCATATCTCTTAAAAACGAGATCTTATGCCAGGACAGGGCAATTCACCACCACAAATTGAGTTTATATGAGGAAATAGCTTAATAATATGTTTAAGATCCATAGATTTGAAAACCTTGCAAGTGCCTTAGGTGTTAGGCTGGAAGCTTGACCATATTTGAAGTGGTTCCTATAATGCAGGCATCCCAGCAGTATGATGAAGCAGGACTAGGAAGTTAATGCTTTCCTTTCACAAAGCACAATGGAGATCTCTGGAACTGAGGAAAAGAGTTTTCTGGTCTTTTCATAAATCCTTTTCATAAATCTCTCTTTCTGTTTTCATTCTTTGGGAGAATGGAGGGACTAGGCAGCAAGGAAAAGACAATTATTCACTACTCATACTAGGCCTTTAGCAAGTGATTTAACTTTCAACCTCTAACAAATCATTTTGAAGGACTAGGTACAGGTTCTGACTGCCATAGGATTTATTGGATATCCAAAAGATATTGATGCATGAATATCACCAAATGCTTTTAATGCTTGGTTCCTCGCTATGCAAAACAGTTCCCTTACTGACCTTAAGCTACCAAATCTAAATATTTAGCAAATAAAGTGGCTTTTTAATTGCTTTAATATAATTTTATTTATTTATTTATTCATTTGTCCAATACATAAATACATAGGAGGAAAATAGACATGTGATAATATAAAAGAGGGTGAAAGTGAACTTAGAGGAGAGGATATATGAAAGGAAGAGAATATATAAGATAGGTGAAAGAAAGGAAAGACAATTGGACAGGGGACGAAAGGCACACCAGTGCACTTATGTACGCCCCTTACTGGCCTCTTAGGAACCTGGAGAGGTCAATCGTGGAGAGTCTAAGGGAGAAGTGTTGGGGGTTAGGGGTTGACACAATTGAATCCAGTAATGAGTTGCACACTTCAATAACTCGGTTGTTGAAATCATATTTTTTTACAGTCAAGTTTGGCGCGGTTCGTATTAAGTTTGAATCTGTTGCGTGCTCTTGTGTTGTTGCGGTTGAAGCTGAAGTAGTCATTGACTGGTAAGACATTGCAGCATATGATCTTGTGGGAAATACTCAGATTGTGTTTTAGGCGTCGTAGTTCTAGGCTTTCTAGGCCTAGGATTGTTAGTCTATTTTCGTAGGATATTCTGTTTCGAGTGGAGGAGTGAAGGGCTCTTCTGGTGAAATATCTTTGGACATTTTCAAGGGTGTTGATGTCTGAGATGTGGTATGGGTTCCAGACAGATGAGCAGTAGTCTAGGATGGGTCTGGCAAAAGTTTTGTAGGCTCTTGTGAGTAGAGTGAGGTTGCCTCAGCAGAAGCTGCATAATACTTTTTCACTGCAAGCCTAATCCTGGAAACAAAGAAGTACCAAAACAGTTATACCTAATTTCATCCCCAAACAGCTGCCTAATAAGAATATGAATAAAACGTATCTTTAATTAGCATGATAGCACTGAAAACTGATTTGTGTTTGCAACTCACAAGCAGTAACTCCCAAGATGGGGTAATGGTGGAGATGAAGTTGATGATGTTGATGATTTCTCTATCATTTCAGTTTTTACTGTTTTTCTTTGTATTGATCGTGAATTTTTTCTTCTATTATTCAGCATAAGATTTTTTAAAATTTATTTATAGATTAAAGTCTGATTGCAGAGCTAAATAAGCTGTAGTGTTTGTTTTATCACACTGTATTCTAATTTGTGGTTATAAAACTGAATTTCTTATCTAACAAAGGCTTGCAGTCAAATTCATTTATTTGCTACATATACTGTATGCCGGGGCTAAAATAACTGGGTTTCAGAAATCTGGAGAAGCATTAGATAGCAACAAACAGATAACTAAGCTATTTGCACCCAAGATGCAGTAATCTTCGCTATATTATGTGCTTCTCTGGGATAAAATCTGTAATTGTAAGATAATGTGAATAGAATTGGGCTATTACATGTTTACAATACAGAAACTGCAAATTTAAAAGGGCAGCTGCATAATACACCTTGTACATATCATATACTTAGAGTCTGACTTTCAAATTTGTTTTTTTTTTAAAATCAGTAACATCAACAGTATTTCAGAATTTGGCATGAGTTTATTTTCAGAAAAACAAGACAATATTTTCTTTATTTCAGCTAGATATCACATTTATCAATCCTCTTTTGTGTTACTAGTGACCACCAAACAATATTGTTTAATTTATGGCCATAAACTGGTTCAAACATCATGTTAATTCGTTTTATTTTGCATTTGATATGGTTTAGTATAGTGTCTGAACTCAACCCTAAACCATAAATGTTGAACCTTGGATAATTTCAACAGTTTCCCAGCTGAACCTATGGTTGAGTCTATCCATGTGTTATGAGATTAAGAGGTTTTCATGATGACTCCGTCTGCTAGTTGGTGTTTATGTTTGTGCTCTGCTAGTTTTCTGCCCATTGGTCCTACTTTGTGGTTGTTACAGTCTTTCCACTATAAGTTGTAGATTTTGTTGTTGTTGTTGTTCTTGGGCTACTGAGTTTTTTGATTTGCATAAGATATTTTATGGGGCTTTAGTTGATTTATGTCAGGCATAAAGAATCTGAACCAATCATATGGCTGCAACATAGAATATTTATACCAGATAAGGATCAATGGAATTCAGGAGGGGTTGGACTTGGAGCACTTGTGAGAATGCAATGACTCTAAATTGATAGCACACTTAACTCTGCCACCCCAGCTCTGCATGCTCTTCTCCTACATCTTGTATGCTATGTTAATGCCCTGTAGTTGTCTTTAGGTTGCTTCTGTATTTAATGTATGGTCCTATTCATTTCCTAGCTTGTGTTGGTTGTACTGTAGTCAGTTGAATAGTCAGGAATTTCTTGATACTGTTGTGTGTTAAAAGGTGTTGTACACAGTTATCTGTTCTCCTTTTCTGCTTTTCTCAGTTGATGCAACACATTTGTACTCAACTGAATAATATTCTTATAGATCCTCTTATTAAAGGTTTGGTTGTTACTCTGGTAATGGAGCACATGGTACTGTGGGCTATCTTGATAAATTAAGAAGTCATCACCAAAACCAAAGTGGATTTTAAAATGGATGCGGGCCATTTTGTTCACACAGGCAAACTCTGGCCAAAGTCTGGGGTTTGATCCTGACAGAGCTCAAGATTAACTCAGGCTTCCTTCTTTCCAAAGTCAGTAAAATGAGAAGCCAGATGATCAGAGACAATATGTCGACATTGTAAACTGCCCAGAGAGTGACTAGTAGTATTATGGGGTGGTATATAAGTCTATGGTTCTGCAACCCAACAAGACCGACACAGACTTCAGAGGATAATCAGAACTGCAGAAAAAACAACTGCTGCCAACCTGCCTTCCATTGAGGACCTCTATACTGTGTGAGTCAAAAAGAGGGCGGGGAAAATATTTACTGACCCCTCGTATCCTGGACACAAACTGTTTCAACTCCTACCCTCAAAATGCCGCTATAGAGCACTGCACACCACGACAACTAGACACAAGAATAGGTTTTTCCCCGAACACCATCACTCTGCTAAACTTAATAATTCCCTTAATAATTCCCTCAACACTGTCAAACTATTTACTAAGTCTGCACTTCTATTACTACCAATTTTTATCTCATCATTACTATCACCCATTTCCTCTCACTTATGACTGTATGACTGTAACTTGTTGCTTGTATCCTTAAGATTTTTATTAATATTGATCATTTCCTGATTGCTTATTTGACCCCTATGACCATTGAAGGGCTACCAAATTTTTTACTACCACACTGTGGGTATGACTTATGCAGGACATCCTGCATTTTCTTTCAACATCTTTCAGTGCAAATTGGGTGCTCTGGGGTGGATCTCCATTTTCACTACCCCACTGCATTCCCTCTCATCCAGGCAGTAGCCCACCCCTGCCTATGAAAAATCATTAAATGTTGTACCGCATGATTCTTGACAAATGTATATTTTCTTTTTAATTTTTTTTTAAAAAAATTTAAAATTAGATTTGTATGCCGCCCCTCTCCGTAGACTCGGGGCGACTCACAACAATAACAAAGACAATGTAAGAACAAATCTAATAATAAAAAAAAACACTAAAAACCCCATTATTAAAAGCAAGCATACACACAAACATACCATGTATAAACTGTATAGGCCCGTGGGAGATGTCTCAGTTCCCCCATGCCTGACAGCAGAGATGGGTCTTAAGAACTTTACGAAAGGCAAGGAGGGTGGGGGCAGTTCTGATCTCCGGGGGGGGTGCTGGTTCCAGAGGGTCAGGGCCACCACAGAGAAGGTTCTTTTATGTACACTGAGGGTATAGGCACCAAAGACAAATTCCTTGTGGGTCCAATTACAGTTAACCAATAAATAATTCTATTCTATTCCATTCCATTCTATTCCATGCTATGTGCTATTACTATTGCTGTATATCTCAAATGCTTTGCTTTTTAGAAGAATTGCGAAACTACAATATATACTTTTCTCACAAATGAAAAATTGGGATCTGAAATTCATGAGCTTCTCTGTTTTATAAGGAAGAAAGGGGGAGGGGAAAGAGAGAGAGGAAAGGGAGGAAAGGGACACACACACAAACACACACACACACACACACAGAGAGAGAGAGAGAGAGAGAGAGAGATGCCAGACCATATTACATGGCACTTCACATATGCTAGCTGAAGAACTGAATAAACACAGCACAAGAATGTGTTATGGGTGCCTTTGGGCAACTTGCTGCTCATTCTGAAGTCTTTTATAAAGCTTTCCAACATTTTTCCCTTAAGCTGAAGCACGGGATTTTGAGTGGCAGAACAAATTTATCTTTCTGTACTTAAAAAAAAAAGTTTTTCACTTTGAAAGTAATCAGAAAAGTCATAACAGTTCAACAGTTATAATGAGAACAGGAAAAAAGAAAGAAAGAAGAAATATTCTGTCAAGGGCTTGTCTTTTCAGTTTTTAGGCTGGGAAGTAAAGGAATGATTGAGAGGTAAAAGAAATTGGTCCAGATCTAAAATGAATTGCTTGGCTTAAGGCTAAGATCTAGTTCTAATAAGCAAATACAGCATTCTCTGGTATTTCAAAGATAAAAATACAGCTCCTTGATTAACTTGTGCTATGGGCAGAAAAAGAAACAGATGCAAGTGGATCAGCAAAATCTAAATGTTCAGAATCTATAAGTATAAAATGTGATATAGATACCTACACAAGATCACAGCATGGGTCAAGTTATGCCTGACACGTCAAATAAAACCACATGACTTATTATTGTGTGAGGACACTATGTTAGATCCAATTTACAAGTAAGAAATTTTCAGTTTGATCTAGCCAATATCATACAGTGAGATGAGCTTTTGTTTTGGTTTGGTTTGCGTTTTGGGTTTTTTTTATGGTGAAGAATAGAAGAAAAAAATTGTAATATGGATGTTTGGAAAGGTTTTAGATGAAGAAACATTAAAAAAAATGCCACTTCCTATCAAACAGTAGAAGGTTTTAATATTATAAACCATAGCTGCTAGTCATCTTCTTATGATGGATGAAGTCACTGGCAACACAGCATACAATACAAAATTTTAAAAAAAGTTTGAGATGATGCCAAAAACAATGAATTGGCTCAGACTTTTCCAGTTTTCAATAGCAGGACATGGGAATTTTCCATATCCACCAGTATTTGAAATTTCATAGGATAGGCACCAGGTCTTATTTTCAGGAATGGGGGGGATGTCATCCACTGACTCACCTTACTTGCTCACATCACCCCCAGCCTCATTTTCACTGTCAGAAGTCTTCAAGAATTTATTCTGCAGCCGGCAAGACCAGCAAGGCTTTCCTGAAGGCCTCTCCAGCCAATAACAGAGCTCCAAATCAATGCAGAATTCTGATCTTGGCTGCAGAGGCCTTCAGGAAAGCCTTGTTGGTTTTGCCAGCTGCAGAAGAAGTGGGCCAGCAAGGCAGGTGACTGGATGTGCGAGACCTAAATGTCGCGCAAATCCCAGTGGCCGATAAGGTCACACAGAGTTGGCCTTCTCCGGGTCCTGTCGACTAAACAATGTCGTCTGGCAGGCCCCAGGGGAAGAGCCTTCTCTGTGGTGGCCCCTGCCCTCTGGAATCAACTCCCCCCAGAGATTAGAACTGCCCCCACCCTCCTTGTCTTTCATAAATTGCTTAAGACCCACCTATATCGCCAGGCATGGGGGAATTGAGACATCTCCCCCAGACTTATATAGTTTTATGTATGGTATGCTAGTGTTGTATGATTTTTAAATGTTGGGGTTTTATATGTTTTCTTTTAAATATTAGATTTGTCACATTGTACATTGTTTTATTATTGTTGTGAGCCGCCCCGAGTCTGCGGAGAGGATCGGCATACAAATCTAATAAATTATTATTATTATTATTATTATTATTATTGTTATTGTTATTAACTGTCCAAAGGTAAATACTAGGGAATCTCCATCCCCACCCTAGTTTAATTTTTACCCATGCACCTTGAAATGGGTAGGGTCTTAATTAGGGCTTATTTTGGGCTGTAGGGCTTATATTGGGTGCACATGTAAAAATCAAGCTAGGATTTATTTTGGGGAAACAGGGTGTGTATTTGTATGTGAGTGTATACACATACATGCATACAAACATACATGCATACATACATACATTCCACGGGTCGGTTCTAACTTACCTTGCTGTCGATTCACTTCCTACCACTCCATGTGGGCACAACTTGTGGGCGTGCTTTGTGGTTGGGTGCCAAACAAAATTCCAAGCAAAAAAAAAAGGCAAAAACAAGATGGTGCCACGTGCACAGTGCAGGAAACTTGGCTTCTGCACATGCGCAGAAGAAAAAAACTGAGAAAAAAATTAATCCAAAAAAATTCAAAAAATGATGGCGGCCTCCACAGACCAGCATCAACCAAACCAGTTCCATGACATCATCAGCAGTTTGCTACGGGTTCAGGGAAACCAGTCTAAACCAGGAGGAACCCACCTCTGATACGTACATAAAATATACCCCCAAAAAAATTCAATAACCTCTGAACTGGGTAGAAGATTTAATCAAAGATTTCTTTCTGGAAAAACTCAGCAGAATATCCACAGCTACCTAATATTCCAATGTGTTTTCGGTCAAATTATTCCTCTAAAAGGTCAATCAGCAAGTACAAGATCTGACATTTGGAGCAGTTCTCATTTCTTTTAGCTTTGCATTCTTCTACAAGATAATGTTCATTCTGTGTGACAAGAAAGAGAAAGAAGGAAGTTGGTAATATCACCATCGTTGTCAGGCTCATTTAACAGAACTTCTTATTTGTCTGTCTTGGTGTTATTATAGGAGAAGATGCATTTTTCCCCATGGAAATTTGCTTATATCTTTTCCTTTGGTTACAATAAAATGGCAACACATCTACAAAGGTTATGTTCCTTCTAATTTGCTGACATATATGAAAAAAGTAAAAGGCAAGTTTGCATTTGTGAGTTCTGTTGAAGATTAATTGATTTTTTTATCCCTTAAATTATCTATCTATCTATCTATCTATCTATCTATCTATCTATCTATCTATCTATCTATCTATCTATCTATCTATCCATCCATCCATCCATCCATCCATCCATCCATCCATCCATCCATCCATCCATCTATCATAACTCAGGGTGGCAAACCTATCCAACACATCTTCATCCTATTTTCCTCATAAAAACAACCCTGAGAAGTGGGCCAAAGTCACTCAGATGGCTTTAATGGATAAAATAGGAGTAGAACTTACCATCACCTGCTATCTACTCTGTGCCTTATACATTAAACCAGTGGTTCTCAACCTTTTCTTCACCTCAGATTCCCTTTAAATATCTTTTGTGACCATAGACCCATGATGGTGAATCTCTGGCACAAGTGCCACAAGTGGCATGTGGAGTCGTATCAATGGGCATGCAAGCCCCGGTCCAGCATGTATGCATGCTCCAGCCAGATGATTTTTGGGCCTTCTGGGCCTCCTGGAACTCAGGAAACAGGTGACTTGGAATGTCGATTTTTTGCTCTCCCCGAGCTCCAGAACTTTTCTAGGCGCCTAGGGAGGGTGAAAATGGTCTTCCACCTACCCCCTGGACATCCTATGGAGACTGGAAATGTCCCATTTGCTGATTTACGCTTGGATCAGAAGGCCAGTTGTTTGCTCTTGTCAGGCTTCAGAGCCTTTCTAGGAGTTTAGGGAGGGTGAAAAACAGTCTCTCTACCCCCCCCCCACCCGGAGGACCTCCAGAGGCCAGAAATGGCCCATTTCCCAACTTGAAATGGGATGTTTCTGGCCTCCAGGGGACCTCTGAGATGGGAAGGCCATTTTAGCCTTTCCTAGGCTCCTAGAAGGCTTTGAAGACTGAGGAAAGTGAAAAACAAATGTTCTATCACATGCTGGGAGTGGGTATGTGTCACATGCACATCCATGAGGTGGCTGCATGCAATTATGGGTGTTTGGCAAGTGCATTCATGACCCTTCTACTATACCCCCACTTTTGGCATGCAAGCCAAAAAAGTCTTGCCATCACTGGGCATGAAACTTCCCCCCACAACACTTAACTCAAAGTTTAAATAATACCATTTCTTAATGTCTCCACTGATACTCTTTGATGATATCTAGGACCCCCAGGAATACACATACCATAGGTTGAGAACCATTGCATTACACCAAGGTTTAGAAAGGTCAAGTAAATGGAAAGTAATGAATTGAAGCTGAAGCAGCTTCTTTAATGTTCCTTCTAAATTTAGGGCAAATTTGTAATTTTTTTTACCTCTGTCACAAGACACCTCCCAAGGTTGTCTCTATTCAATTATAGCAATTTGTCCTATTTAAACACACTCACAAATGGGTTCTCTTTTGATCTATTTTTAGCCAGGAATGGCAATAACATATCAGAGATCAGTTCCAGTTTAAAGCAAACCATACTCTACAAAGGTTTTTATTTCCTTTTGGTCTCTATCTACATGAGAATACTATATATTCTTCACCTTCACAGAATGGTTCTTCATGAAGACCAAACAAATTGCAGAAGAAGGCATTTTTTATTTCCTGGACTTAAGCTTTGGATCAAATTAAATTTCTTGTTAGGAGTGTTGGCTTTGAATGATATAAGAAAGGAATATCAGGCATACAAATCCAATAAATAATAATTATGTCTTCTATTCCAATTGTCTGTGTTCTCACATATCTAGTACCACCAAGTTAGCATGACTATTCCAATTGGAGTAATTTTCTCTTAACAACATATTGAAAATTCAAGTTACCAATTCCTCTTGGAGGGATATTGACTTACAGGTTTCATATTACTGGGTATGCGTATCTGATAAACCCTGTCATTGCAGAATTATGCAGACTGTATAAGAAAAGAAAAATATGTGTGTCACATATACATACCAAATGAACATTCAGGTCATTGAGAGATTCTGCCCCTTGCCCCCAAATCACTAAAATAGATTGGACAATGGGAATATGTTTAGTTATTTATGCATAGTGAAGAACAGGAAAAATAAGATTGACTTGACTCTCTTTGTTCACAGCAGCTCTCTGTGTAAGGATGTGAACTTTACTTATCATCCTTGTAAAGCAAATAAGCAAATAAACACACATTGTAAATTGACTCTGCAATGTTGAGGCTACACGGTGTTCTTGCCAATAGACACTAGTAAAATTTGTGCACTCGAGTAGATACTTTGTGGAGGTGGAAGTAAGAAAAATTCATGGAGAAGGAAACGGCCTCAATTTTCATCCTTATGGAGCAGAGGGTTCATGTCTATAGATTCCCACTCCAGACTTCTTAAAGCACCTGAACTCCATTCTGAAATATAATATGGCACCATCGTCTTGTACAAGCTGAATTATTTTGCTAGAATGTAAATTAATGTGATATAAGCAGTCAAGAAGTTGAACATATTTACCTTTTTATATATATTTTCCAATGCAGCTTATCCCTATTTCTTTGTAGTGCCAGGATACATGAATAGATGGTCTTTTCTACTTTGGCATTATGTTTCTAAGAAAGTTTCTTAGGTTTTTCTCTTTGCAGGGAGATTTTGTCATTTCTTCCATTATTTTTTCCCCGTTTTAAAATATAAACCCTTAAATAGCATGCCCAGGTTACTGCAAAATAGTTTGAAGTAATTTAAAACCTAGAATTTACAGTGGGGTCTGAGAGTACTTTTTCCCTTCTGTGACATAGCTCTTCTGAAATTGCATGTTCTCTGTTCTTACTAAAGTGAAATTTTGGCTCCTTTCAATACCTCCATAAATAAAGATCAAAGATGCCTTGTCAGCACAAACTGAAAGATTAATTTGCCAACCCATTTTAAAAAAACAAAAAGTCAACCAACTAGTCTATTATTTATTTATTTATTTATTTATTTATTTATTTACTTATTCATTCATTCATTTATTTATTTATTTATTTATTTTAATAGATGATAGATGATAAATGGCAGATGATATAGATGATAGGTAGAAGATAGATTGCTAGATTGCTAAATAGATCATAAGATGATAGATAGATAGATAGATAGATAGATAGATAGATAGATAGATAGATAGATAGACAGACAGACAGACAGACAGACAGACCTTGGACAAAATCTCAAAAGCCATACTATTAATGCCATTCTTCCCTCTGGTGCTCTAGAAAAGAAAAGCCAACTCAGCTTTTTCCAAGGTTAGAAAACCCATTAGGTACCTGTCTTATACCTGTGATTTATTTATTTATTTATTTTAATAGATGATAGATGATAAATGGCAGATAATATAGAGAGATGATAGGTAGAAGATAGATTGCTAGATTGCTAAATAGATCATAAGATGATAGATATATGATAGATAGATAGATAGATAGATAGATAGATAGATAGATAGATAGATAGATAGATAGATAGATAGAGATAGAGAAGTTCTTGGACAAAATCTCAAAAAGCCATACCATTAATGCCGTTCTTCCCTCTGGTACTCTAGAAAAGAAAAGCCAACTCAGCTTTTTCCAAGGTTAGAAAACCCATTAGCTACCTGTCTTATACCTGTGATAGCTTATTGTTGTGAAGGTACTATAGGGTTTAATAAACAATATAATGAACCTGAGATGGAAATGTAAGCTACCTGTATATGCCTGTGTATATCTAAGTCTGTCTGAACTGTTGCTACAACAAAAAAAATATGAATAGAACTTGACTCTATAAGTACCCATCAAATAGATTGTCTAAAATGTGTTGCTTCTTTATTTCTCAACTGGACATTGTTTTTCCACATTGCCTTCATTATTAAAACAGAATATATCTATTATTAAGATACAGAACTTTTTATTCTGGAAGCCATGCAAGCCATTGATTCAATCCGCCGTTTGCAAACTTATCTTGGTAACACCATGGTGAAATTACTTAAAGCCTTTTAATTCTTTTTCAGCATAATATCCAACCCCTTTTTGTTCTTTTCTTTTTTTTTAATTGTTTAAAACAGGATGAAAGTTTGTTAGTTAAGGTCCACCTTCCTTGTACACCTTGCATCAGAAACTGACACAATTTAAGTGGCAGCAATGCAATCTCCTTTAACACCTGGATTAGCCAGGCCCTTTGTCTCCTATTTATAGCCGATAAGAGGATTTGCATTTTTATAAACTAGATAGAGATCTCAGGACAAAGAGAATTTTCATTGTATAAACAAATGAAACATATTCTGGGTTCTTACACTTCTTACATCAAACATAATTAATTTTGGGTAACAGCTTTAGCAAGGTCTTTCCGGAGTGTCTATTTGTGAGGGTTTTCTTTTTCTTCTTTTTTTAATGTATCCTTCAGGCTGGTAAAGTTTATTGGAGCATTTAGAATCCTTGCTGCCAAACCTATGACAGATGTACAGCAGCACAATTTGTTACAAGAAACCAATCATGGTATATTTATATAACAGTAGACTTTTGCAAGGGACTACCACTGAGTAGCACTAAAAATACAGTGCTTGCCCCGGTTGCAGAATAACAACGCGGAGACCAGAGGTGGAATTTAAATTGGGTCACTTTATTTAAATAAATGTAACTTTTAAATTAACATAACTTTAACTGTTATAAACAGTAAACAAAAGGACCTGCAGAGGCCAATCAAACTAATGGGGTGGAAATTACGTAAAAAATATTCCTTGGCAACTATGGGGCATAACTCCTTGTTGAACCAGGTGAAGGTAGCCACCTTCACCTGAATCCAAGCAACACCCTTAAAGCATGTGGGAGAAGCTTACAATCCAATCCCCTATGGGAAATTGGGTTAGGTGAGTCCCATAGGCAGCCCCTCTCCAATCCCCGAGATCGTGCAAACCTACAGTTCCTGGTGAGAGGCGGCCCATCATCTTTGAAAACATACATGGGGCTACCTTTGAAAAGTGTTCGGAAACTTCAGATCGTGCAGAATGCAGCTGCGAGAGCAGTCATGGGCTTCCCTAGGTATGCCCATGTCACTCCAACACTCCACAGTCTGCATTGGTTGCCGATCAATTTCCGGTCACAATTCAAAGTGTTGGTTATGACCTTTAAAGCTCTTCATGGCATCGGACGAGAATATCTCCGAGACCGCCTTCTGCCGCACGAATCCCAGCGACCGATTAGGTGCCACAGAGTGGGCCTTCTCCGGGTCCCGTCAACTAAACAATGTCGGTTGGCGGGCCCCAGGGGAAGAGCCTTCTCTGTGGCGGCCCCGACTCTCTGGAACCAGCTCCCCCCAGAGATTAGAACTGCCCCTACCCTCCTCGCCTTTCGCAAACTCCTTAAAACCCACCTTTGTCGTCAGGCATGGGGGAACTGAGATATCTCCCCCGGGCCTATACAATTTATGTATGGTATGCTTGTGTGTATGTTTGTTTAATAATGGGTTTTTTTTAATATTTTATATTGTAAATTATTAGATTTGTTACAAACTGTTTTTATTGTGTTGTGAGCCTCCCCGAGTCTGCGGAGAGGGGCGGCATACAAATCTAATAAATAAATGAATGAATGAATGAATGAATGAATGAATGAATGAATGAATGAATGAATAAATAAATAAATAAATAAATACCCAAAAGGAGAACGTGCAGTTGCTACCACTGCCCATTTCCGCCCCTAACCTGCCAACCCCAGTGACCAGAGGAAAAGCCAAACTGAAGAAATTGTGACTAAAATTAGCGCCGCACCCCCTAACAAGCCCGTCAGTGTGGAATAGGTGAAAAAACAGCTGCTACCTAATGGGTGAGACTGCAAAAAAATCCTATTCGGCCCCAGAGGCGACTCCCATAGGCACACTGTAAGATAGAGGAGGGTGGGCGGGTGTTCGCTTCAGGATGGCCGGGGCAAAGAGGAGGAGGCCCCGTGACACAGTCCCTTTTATAGGGCACACCCAGGACCGCCCTTCCCCCAGAAGGCTGCATGCGTTGGCATGCGGCCAAAAGTTGACAGACTCGCTCTGATAGCGAGGCTATCGCTGGAGCTGCCTGCCCATGGGCAGAACGCCACATTTCCCGGCCCTGGAGCAACTTTCGGCCAGCGATAAGTACCGCCGGCTGTGCAATTCTAAGGAACAATCATAACGTACAGGTAGTCTTCAATTTATAGCAATAGCAATAGCATGTAGACTTATATACCGCTTCATAGTGCTTTTACAGTTCTCTCTAAGTGGTTTACAGAATCAACATATTGTCCCCAACAATCTGGGTCCTCATTTTACCCACTTCAGAAGGATGGAAGGCCCACAATTGAGCCCAACACTTCCATTGCTAAAAGCAAGGCAGTTGTTAAGTGAATCGTGTGGTTGTTAAGTGAATCTGGCATCCCCCATTGTTTTATGTCTGTCAGAAACTGGCTAGCAAGCTTGAAAATGGTGACCATATGACCCAGGGACAATGTGACCAATATAAATACCTTGCCAGTCGCTAGACTCGCTACCTTCCTGAATTTTGATCACGTGATTATGGGGATGTTGCAATGGACATAAGTGTGAAAGCTGGTCATAAGTCACTTTTTTGGTGCTGTTTTAACTTCAAATATTCATGAAATAAATGGTTGTAATTTGAGAAATATCAGAAACAGAATAACAGAATTGGAAGGGACCTCGGAGGTCTTCTAGTCCAACCCACTCCTCGGGCAGGAAACTCTGTATCAGTGAAGGTGAAAGTTTTCTTTCCCTGGGTGCCAAAAGGGTGGGCAAATACACGTGGCCACATCCATAATACAATGCCCTCCCCCATGCACGCACGCACACACACACACACACACACACTGCCTTCCCCGCGCAGGTGTGCAGGTCTCACTGAAGCCTCTGGACTTCTAGTAGGCCCATTGGACCATTTTTCACCCTCCTCAGGCTTCAGATGGTGAAAAACAGAGTCAATAGGCCTACCGGAAGTTCAGAAATGAACTTCCAGTAGGCCTATTGGGCCATTTTTTGCTCTTCCCAGGATCCGCCTTCTACCGCATGAATCCCAGCGGCTGATAAGGTCCCACAGAGTTGGCCTTCTCCAGGTCCCATCGACCAAACAATGTCATTTGGCGGGCCCCAGGGAAAGAGCCTTCTCTGTGGCACCCCCAGCCCTCTGGAATCAACTCCCCCCGGAGATTAGAACGGCCCTCACCCTCCTTGTCTTTCGCAAATTACTCAAGACCCACCTTTATCGCCAGGCATGGGGGAACTGAGACATCCTCCCCCAGGTTTTTATATTTTATGTTTGGTATGTATGTGCTGTATGGATTTAAATTGTTGGGGTTTTAGATATGTTTTATTTTAATATTAAAATCACTGTTATATTGTTTTTGTATTACTGTTGTGAGCCGCCCCGAGTCTTCGGAGAGGGGTGGAATACAAATCTAATAAATAATAATAATAATAATAATAATAATAATAATAATAATAATAATTCGGATGGTGAAAAACAGAGCCAATGCAAGGGGCAGCATTTTAGCGGCGAAGAATATTTATGTTGTAAGATCACAACCCATTCCTTATGGTGATGTTGGATCTCTTCTATTGACTCTTGTTAATGGAGAGATTTCTGTTATTATGGCTTCTCGTGAACACTATTGATTAAGTCAGCAGCAGATCTGATTTATAATGGAATCCTGACAGAGGGAGGAGAAGAGGGACACAGAAAAATGGTTGGTTCAATAATTTGGAATATTATTGATTGATGTGCTTGCAGCATTTCAATATTGCTGGCTTCCTACAGAAATCTGGTGGTTTACAATTTTACAAAATTCATACTATTGTGCAAGTGTGCCTCTCTCCCCCAATAAAATGTGCACATGCCTAGAATGACTGTGCCATTCTTTATTTCATTTATTTATTTATTTATTTATTTATTTATTTATTTATTTATTCATTCATTCATTTATTTGTTTGTTTGTTTGTCAAATATATACAAGATAGCATATATTAGTGTAAACATAAACATAAGCAAAGTAAGTACAGGTAAATGAGGACAATGGAACAGTAAGACAGGTACGATAGACACAATGGTGAGCTTATGCACACCCCTTACAGACCTCTTAGAAATGGAGTGAGGTTGACTGTAGACAGTCTAAGGCTAAAGTTTGGGGAAGAAACCAGAGTCAAGTAGCACATTTCATGCATTGATCTCTCTGTTGCTGAAGTTCTATTTTCGGCAGTCCAGTTTGGAGAGGTTTACATTAAATTTGTATATATTGTATGCTCTTTTATTGTTGCAGTTGAAGCTGAATTAGTCATTGACAGGTAGGACATTGTGGCAAATGATTTTATGAACTACACTTAGATCAGATTGAAGGTGATGTAGTTGTAAATTTTCTAAGCCCAAAATTTCACATCTGGTGGCATAAGGTATTCAATTGTGAGCAGAGGACTCTTCTTGTGAAATATTTCTGGACTCTCTCAATTGTATTAATGTCTGATATGCAGTGTGGGATTCAGACGGGTGAGCTGTATTCGAGAATTGGTCTAGCAAATATTTTGTATGCTCTGGTTGCATTGGCATCCTTCAGTCTTGAGAGACCATGGTATCATGCTCTGGATTCCCCAGAGCATGAAGCCTGGGTAGGTTAGTGTTCTGTCTGGGTTCCCTCAGACCTCAACACCAACTGGAAAAAACATCCAGACACGCTGGTAAAAGCAAATGTACTTTATAGCTTGAAAAATAAACACAGAGAAAAACCTGTTCTTCCCAACAGGCAGGCTAGGAGACTTTACAGCAGAGTCCTGATGTCCAAACAATACAGCAAACTTCTTGCTGGCACACCCACCACTGTAGAGCATAAGACCCCCACCTTTTTCCCCCAAGGTTTCAGTATTCAAAGTCACAAACCAGAATTCCAAGATGCCAAAGATCACAGTCAGGTCCCAGGACTCCCAAAGATAATACTCCACAAGCCAGGAAGAGTGGGTCTGCCTTTTAGCCTTTCCAGAGAGCACCACACCCAAACCCAGCTGTTGCCTCTTTAGTGCTGAAAGTACCTAGCCAATTGGTCCCTTCTTTGTGTTGCTCTTCTCTGTCGCAGATCGATTATTGCTTGTGCATTTTCCTCTAAGGAATCCAGGCTGCTTGCTGGGGAGAGCTCCCTCTCGGGGGCCTCTGGCTGTTCCCCCTCTTCCTCAGCCTGGGATTCCTCCTTCTCGTCTGCCTGCACCTCCTGTTCCTCATCCTCCCCCTCTGAGCAGGAAACCGACAGAAGATCAGCCGTTCCCTGAGGGGCCTCACAACAGGTTAGTATGTAGGTTAATATGCTCTGGTTAGCAGTGTAATATTGCCAGAGAAGAAGATTAGATTAGATATATATATATATTTTAGATAGATTGATTAACAATTGTAATTGTATGTATAAAAAAATAATAGTCTGGTGTTTATTTTATTTTAGTAAAAGATTGAAAAAAGATAGAAGGGCAGCATAAAAATCGAATGAATGAATGAATGAATGAATGAATGAATGAATGAATGAATGAATGAATATACGAAAACCAACCTATCTATTTATAATTTTTCTGATATTTCATACTCAACTTTATCTCTTATTTATATACAATGTAATTATTTAACTATACTATATCGGGATATTGAGAATATTCATAGCACAACTTATTATTATGGATCTGCCGTTCACCCGCCCAACCTTTTAAATGTATTTTCCATTGTTATTGTATATTGTATATTGATGTTTATATGTTGTTATGTTTTTTGTATATAATCTTGTAAATAAAAATTTATTTTTAAAAAAAGATTAGATTAGATTAGATTAACAACTCTTAGTGCCTTTTTGGCAACGTTGTTCCATTCTGCAACATTCAAAAGCCTCCAAAAAAAGTTCCATCTTGAAAAATGTAGGGAAGGGGCACCATCTGAGGAAGGGTACTCAACAAAATAAGGAGAAGGCTTCAAAAGCAATGCATAGCATTCTATACCCACGTCCCTGGTCTGTATTGGAGGATTCTCAAGATGATCCTTGGGACCAAGTGAAATAGATAGATCTCACCTAGATTATCAGGAGTGGGCTTCAAAAATTTTAGCAAGGGGTTCTCTGCCTAGTTCTGGGTGGGCATGGCCATGGTGTTAGACTGCCTCCCGCACCACCACAGGGGTGGGGGGCATTTTTCTCCTCCCCGGGCTCTGGAAGCTTTCCTCAAGCCTCTGGGGAGGGCAAACAGAGGCTCTCTGGAAGGGTCCATTTCCGTCCTTCCTGAACTTCCAGTAGTTCAGTTTTTCAGCCTTCCCAAGCCTCAGTGAGTGCCCTGCACTTACCTGCATCCAAAATGTACCATGTGGGGACTTCTGGGAAGGGTGAGGAAAGGGGGTGGAGTCCAGTAGTGGATTCCTACCAGTACAGTTGACAGCATAGCACATGTAGCAAAAATTGAGGTGCACACGCAGTTCCACAGCTCCAGTGTGTGCATGCATGCATCCGAGTGAGATTTTGCTTCTGTGCATACGCAGAATCTCAGGAGGCGATGCATGTGTGTGTGTGATTTTGGTGATTTTTTGCTTCCACACATGCGCAGAAGCAAAAATATCACTGAAATCTCACATGTGCGCGGGTGCCCTCAAACACACACACATGCCAAAAATGCAAAGCTGTGGCCGCAATGCACCGGGAGTGGCATGAGCGTCAACTCCCATTTGGCAGGGCCAGCTAGGAGTGGGATTTGTGGGTTTGTTTATTTATTTATTTATTTATTTATTTATTCATTCATTCATTCATTCATTCATTCATTTATTTGATTTGATTTGTATGCCGCCCCTCTCTGTAGACTCAGGGCAGCTAACAACAGTAATAAAAACAGCATATAACAATCCAATATTAAAACAGTTAAAAACCCTTATTATAAAACCAAACATACTTACAGACATACCATGCATAAAATTGTAAAGGCCTAGGGGGAAAGAGTATCTCAGTTCCCCCATGCCTGGCGGCAGAGGTGGGTTTTAAGAAGCTTACGAAAGGCAAGGAGGGTGGGGGCAATTCTAATCTCCAGGGGGAGTTGGTTCCTGAGTGCCGGGGCCGCCACAGAGAAGACTCTTCTCCTGGGTCCTGTCTGAACTGCAGAGAATCTTAGCTAGAGGTTCTCCCAAACCCTGCAAACCTCCAGCAGCCCACCTGTGCTGCCGATATCTGGGCACCAAGATATAAAAGGCTTTGTGGGTTAAAATCAAGCTGTTGAACTGTACTCAGAAGCTGATTGACAGCCAATGCAACACCCACGGAGCCTCTGTTATATGAAATTAGTGCCTCTGTCCCACATGTAAACAAGTTTCTGCATTCTGCATCAGAGGCAGCATCTCAGTCATCTTCAAAGGCAATTCAACATAAAATGCACTGCAATGGTCAATCTGCTTCACAATCAGGTCGCGAGTTAGTTGCCAGAGTTTCAGCATAAGTTTATTACAGTCAGACAGAGCATAAATTACATAAAACGGAGAAAAATATAATTTCTGCAAAACATACCATGTGAAGTAATACAACCCCCCCCCCCCCCCCAAACTCTGAGGGCTAACTAGGTGAAAATATTCAAAGTCATTCAGCCATTCCTAAACATTTTACTAGATGTACCTTTAGCTTGATAGCCACTGCTCATAGGTGGCGGTTACAACCACCATTTAGAGTCTTATAATATCAGATAGGTAGTCCCTGACTTACGAATTTCCATCATAGGTCATGACAGTTGTAAGTCAAGGAACTTACATGACTGATTTTATAATTTTCTTTGTCACAGTCATGAAGTGCCTTTCGTAAGCTACTTAAAACCCACCTCTGCCGTCAGGCATGGGGGAATTGAGATACTCTTTCCCCTAGGCCTTTACAATTTTATGCATGGTATGTCTGTATGTATGTTTGGTTTTTATATTAATGGGTTTTTTAATCGTTTTTAGTATTGGATTATTATTGTATACTGTTTTATTATTGCTGTTAGCTGCCCCGAGTCCCCGGAGAGGGGCAGCATACAAGTCCAATTAATAATAATAATAATAATAATAATAATAATAATAATAATAATGAATACTGCACTGAATCCATGTATTCTTATGGAGAGGGTAATTTTTTTTTTGCTGGAAACCAGCAAAAAATATTGTAAATTGTGGTCAAGTGACTATGGATACTGCAACTGGCCACAAAGGTGAGCCGGTTGCCAAGCAGTCCAAATACAATCATATGACTACTGGGGAATAGTGATCTGCAGCCATTGGAAGCCTGGAACTAGGTCATAAGTAATTTTTAAATTGTCCTTCGTAACTTTGTTTGCTAAACAATCAGTCAGTAAGCCAGGAATACCTGCGTTCACAATTAGATCTACTTGATATTATTTTTTTAAATCATTGGGCAGATCAAATACTTTTCAGGATATATGATGTTAGACATTCAAACTAGTCATATTTACTGTTACTGATCTGATCTCCTTATAGTCCAAGGGACTCTTAAGAGTCTTCCCTAATGCTATAATTCCAAAGCATCAATCCTTTGGTTCTCAGCCTTCCTTGTGGCCCAACTCTCACAGCCATTTCTGGAATGCTCCAAACTGCTTTGGATTTACGGATTGCATTTGGAAAACTCAGGAATAGTCAGTTTAATGTAGCCTGGCTAAGAAACAAAGCCTCTTCCAGAGACTAATAAAATTAATGGATCCAAACTGCCAGAGAAAAGCATCTCTTGGATACTGGGACCAGCTCGTTGCTTCCAGGGGACATTGATGTTCTGTAGAAGGTAATTTAAGAAAAAAGAAAAAAAGAAACTGGTGAGAATCATTTTGAAAAATCTATTAAAAACAAAAAATCTCACGGTAGCAAGAATAGCTCCAAAGTCACAAAAGACTAGCTGCGGCTTGATAGCCTATTTTTTTCATTCATTTTAAAATGTTTATAGGAGATTGAAGGGTGCTCTTTCTCAGCTGGAGTTCCAGAAAAATCATGCAATACACACAAGTAAAGGATTGAAAGACTCATTTCTGCAACCTGGAATGTCAGAGGAATGCAAAGCACTAATTTACCAAGTTCTCAGGTTCTCTGCCCTAAAACCTCAATTATTTTAATTAAGCAAACAGATAAGCAAATCATCCAAGCAAATAAATAAATAAATAAATAAGGAAGACACTGGAACACTTCAAGCAAAGCCTTAGTCTTTTTCAATATTTAAAATGTTAAAAAGTACCCATTTCATTATTAGAAAATAAGAACATGACCGCCAAACAATCACACTCTCAGCATTCCCACTGGACAAACTGGGATAGAGCATGCTGAGCTGGAGGAATGAGTGGATATAATATCAGTTATATTTTTATGGGTTCGACTACTGTAACGCTCTCTACATGGGGCTACCTTTGAAAAGTGTTCGGAAACTTCAGATCATGCAGAATGCAGCTGCGAGAGCAGTCATGGGCTTCCCAAGGTATGCCCATGTTACTCCAACACTCCGCAGTCTGCATTGGTTGCCGATCAGTTTCCGGTCACAATTCAAAGTGTTGGTTATGACCTATAAAGCCCTTCATGGCATCGGACCAGAATATCTCCGGGACCGCCTTCTGCCGCACGAATCCCAGCGACCGGTCAGGTTCCACAGAGTTGGCCTTCTCCGGGTCCTGTCGACTAAACAATGTCTTTTGGTGGGACCCAGGAGAAGAACCTTCTCTGTGGCAGCCCCAACCCTCTGGAACCAGCTCCCCCCAGATATCAGAGTTGCCCCCACCCTCCTTGCCTTTTGCAAGCTCCTTAAAACCCACCTCTGTTGTCAGGCATGGGGGAATTGAAATTTTTCCCCTTCCCCCTAGGCTTATAGAATTTATACATGGTATGCTTGTTTGTATGATTGGTCTCTTAAATTGGGGTTTTTTAGATTACTTTTTAATATTAGATTTGTTACATTGTTTTCTTTATTGTTGTTAGCCGCCCCGAGTCTTCGGAGAGGGGCGGCATACAAATCAAACAAACAAACAAACAAACAAACAAACAAACAAATAAATAAACAAACTCTGAGCTATCCTCATTCTCTGGGCTGTAGGGATAGCATGGTGGAAATTGAGAAAGGTAATGTTTGGAATCTAGTCAGCATATTAAAAAGCAGAGGCATCACTTTGCTGACAAAAATCTGCAAATCAAAGCTATGGTTTTCCCAGTACGAATGTAGGGCTGTGAGAATTGGACCATATGGAAGGCTGAGCACCAAAGAATGGATTCTTTTGAACTGCAGTATTGGGGAAGATTCTTTAGACTCCCTTGGACTACAAAGAGATCACATCGATCAATCGTTAAAAGAAATCCACTCTGACGGTTTTTTGGAAAGACAGGTATTGAAATTGAAACTCAAATACTGTACTTTGGCCACCAAATGAAGACTCATTGGAAAAGCCCCCTGGTGTTGGCAAAAGGAGAAGGAGATGGCAGAGGATAAGATGACTAGATAGTGTCATCAACATAGTGTCATTAACTTAAAGATAAACAAGACTCTGATTATTATAAAATTTGGGGGAAGTTTTATGATTGGATAGAAAATTAAGAGATACATTATGTATGTATTAGTAATTGATTAATTTTGGAAAAATAGAAACAAGTGAATTTGATTCAAGCTTTGCAAGCCAGATGGCAAAGATGAGAAATGATGGTAGCACTATATAACGCAAAATTTACTTATTGTTTAGATTTAAACATATAGAACTTTATTTTACGATGTAGGTTACATATTATGAATAGTTTCTATTACTAAAGATACATATATAGAGAGATAATTTTTAACCAACTATATGATATAAGATTAAATTTAGATAGAAGAGATTTATTATTCTTTACATTGTTGTAACCTTTAATAGTAAGACGGTGAGGGGGAAATTTTAACTTAGAATTTTAAGAACTGCTAATAATGTATAAAATTAACAGAAAATTTTATACCGGAAGAGAGATAAGACCCTCCATGGAGCGAGTGATGAGAAAAGAAAAGTTTGTATATGATTGATTTTAAGCATTGTTATTGTGTTTATAACCATATATTATTTTATGTCATGGTGGAGAAAAATAAAAAAAATTATATCGCGAACATAGTGTCATTGGGGCTGGGCAGACTCTGGTGGACCGTGGAGGACAGGGGAGCCTGAAATGTGTTCTGTCTGGGTCACTCTGGAAGCCAAGACCAACCCAAAAAGAGAAGCCAGACACACTGGTAAAAGGCAAAGGCAGTTTATACAATTCAAGAAAAACACAGGTAACAGAAAATGTCCTTACAAACAGGAAAACGCTGTATCTTCAAAGATATCCACGAAGGCAAAAGTCCATGCAGCAATACAGGATTCTTGCTGCCAAGACGAGGCTGTAGATAGCAGACCTACACCCCCCACGGGTCTTCCAAACTGCTGGGCCACAAGCCAGGAACAGAGACGCCGAGAACAAAGCAGGACACCGTATCTCCAACTGATAACACTCCACATGGCTTCAAGGACTTGCCTGCCTTTTAAACCCTGCTAAGGAGGACCACACCCAAGCCCAGCTGTTCCTAATTCAGTGCTGATAATACTTCTTTAATTGCTCCTTTCTCTGATCTGAACGTCTCTGTCGCATGTCGCAGCGACCGATTAGGTCCCACAGAGTGGGCCTTCTCTGGGTCCCTTCAACTAAACAATGTCGGTTGGCGGGCCCCAGGGGAAGAGCCTTCTCTGTGGCGGCACCGGCCCTCTGGAACCAACTCCCCCCGGAGATTAGAACTGCCCCTACTCTTCCTGCCTTCCGTAAACTCCTTAAAACCCACCTTTGCCGTCAGACATGGGGGAATTGAAACATCTCCCCCTGGGCATGTTTAATTTATATATGGTATGCTTGTGTGTATGTCTGTTAGTATATGGGGTCTTTTTTAAATCTTTAAATATTTTAAATTTGTCAGATTATTTATGATTTGTTTCCACGTGTTGTGAGCCGCCCCGAATCTTCGGAGAGGGGCAGCATACAAATCTAAGTAATAAATAAAATAAATAAATAAATGTCAATGACGGCTTGTACTTCATCACCTAATGACTCCAAGCTACTGGCTGGGGAGAGCCCCCCCCCCCGGGGCTCTCCTGCTGTTCTCCTTCGTCCCATCCCTGACTTTCCTCTCCCCCATCTGACTGTTCAGCCCCCTCCTCTTCGCTGTCATCCTCCTCCGGGCATGGAGCCAGCAGAGACACAGCCGGTCCCTGAGCAGCCTCAGGCTGAACCACAACACCATGCTGTGGTTCATGGGACTGCAAAGAGTCAGAAACAATTTAATAACCGAACAACCACCAACAAAATTTGAAAATCAAGCCTCCTTTCTGCTTTTAAAGGATGAAAGTGTTAGGGTTTCTCTTGTTGCACTTTGGAGAATATTGTTTCCTTTTATATAAGATGGAGTCAGTCATCCCATTTTAAATGTGTGCAGTACATTACACATAGCTTTCAACAGATATGGAATGAGTTGCCATGAACTGGGACTTAAGTGGAAATCCTGAACATATACTCCACTATAGGAGATATAGCTAAACACCACATATTTACACCCCATTTGTCTTTTTCCTCGATGACAGATTATCTAGATACTGTTGGTGTTGATTTTGCTCCTGGATATGAATTAGGAGGAAAAGCCATATCTGTCAAGAGCACCAATTTGTCCAGTGGACTCTGCATTTGTTGAAAGGAGCTAGTCACCTATCCTTTGCAGGTGATGATTTATTGCACAAAGCAATATGTGACAAGGAGTAATTTTTCATGTCAAATAGAGCCCTGGTGCCCAGCACTTAATTTCCTCTAAGTCCCTTCAAAACAACAACGATGCAAAGTGAAACAGGACTTCTTGCTGGTAATGGTCCTGAAGCTACTGGCATCCCATTGTGAGAAGCCATCACTTCCCTACTGGGAAACTGGATGTCCCACTACAGAAGCTATGATACTATGAGAATGAAACTTGGGAGATAGCATGAAAACTAATCTCAGGTGTTTGTCTAACAGTTGGATAGAGTCGTCTGTCGATAGCTCTGAACTGCCGGCAATAAAAGTTAGACCTAAGTTGTCATTTTCAGACCCCTAAGGGCAACAAAAGAAACTCTCGATTAGTTTTGACTTCACTGCTGCTTTGGAAGTAAAAATAATGGGAAAGTTAGATTTCTGCCTCTAACCTACACCTGTGGCCTGCCATTCTCTATTTCAGAAATCTCGAACTGGCATCGTAAACAGCTTCGGCAGTTAACTAATCCACTAAACCTTGCTATAAAACTCTTATGAATGTTAATGGACCAATGAATGGCTGGGCATTCATATCTATATCTATGGGCGAATTCTCCTATCTGGTGAATTAGTGCAGGGAAAGCGCCCAAGAGGAAGACCACAGCTGCGATATAAGGTTATCTGTAAGAGGGATTTAAAGGCTTTGGGAATGGACATTAAGATTTAATTAATTTAATTTAATTTATTAGATTTGTATGCCGCCCCTCTCCGAAAACTCGGGGTGGCTCACAACAATCATAAACAATGTACAAATCCAATGTTTAAAACACAATTTAAAAACCCTTATAATAAAATAATTACACAACGCAATCAAACCATACATAAACCAAGTAGTTAGGGCAGGTGTCAACTTCCCCACGCCTGGCGGCACAAGTGAATTTTCAACAACTTACAAAAGACAACTAGGGTGGGGACAGTTCTGATCTTCAGGGGAGTTATTTCCAGATGGCTGGGACCACTACAGAGAAGGCTCTTCCCTGGGTCCCGCCAGATGACATGGGACCTGGAGAAGGCCCACTCTGCGGGACCTAATCAGCCGCTGGGATTCGTGCGGCAGAAGACGGTCCTAGAGGTGGGAAACCTTGATATCTGATCGTTCAGCTTGGAGGCTAAGATGCAGCATGGCCTTCTCCATTTCGAGGAGACACTTGTTCGGCAGGCTGAGGCAAAGAGGCAGTCCCGGAACCAGCAAAATACGGGGACCAGGCAGGGGACAGAATGGATATGCCCTTAGTGTGGAAGGGATTGTCACTCTCGGATTGACCTTTTTAGCCAAATTAGATGCTGTTCTAGGAACTCTTTCCAGAGCATGATACCATAGTCTCTCGAGACTGAAGGTTGCCAATAATTTATCATTAGTTTTGCAACATATTGCTCAGTGAAAAGCTACCAAAATTTTTACTACCACACTGTGGGCGTGGCTTATGAAGGATGCCCTGCATTTTCTTTCAACATCTTTCAGTGCAAATTGGGTGCTCTGGGACTACACTCTTCTGACGTATGTACAAGAAGTCCTCGACGACTTACAACAGTTCATTTAGTGACCATGCAAAGTAACAACAGAACTGAAAAAAGTGACTTATGAGCATTTTTCATACTTGCAACCATTGCAGCCTCCCCATGATCAAAAATTCAGGTCCTTGGCAGCCGACTCATACTTATGACCTTTGCTTTATCTCAAGATCATGTGATGACCTTTTGACAAGCAAAATCAATGGGGGGAGCTAGATTCTCTTAGCAACCATGTTACTAACTTATCAACCACAATGATTCCCTTGACAGCTGTGGCAAAAAAGGTCACAAAGTGGGACAAACCTCACTTAACAAATGACTCACTTAACAACCGAAGTGTTGGGCTCAGTTGTGGTCGTAAATCGAGGACCACCTGTTTATGGAAACCCACAAGAACATAGCATATATATTGTGGTATCCCACAATAGGTCAGAAAGATACAGCCAGTGATGGGCTCCTACGGGAACAGTCAGAAATGCAGTCTGGGAGCAAAATTTGGAGCTCCAGCCCAGAGCACCCAATTTGCACTGAAAGATGTTGAAACAAAATGCATAAGCCACGCCCACGGCGTGGTAGTAAACATTTTGGTAGCCCATCACTGGATACAGCACACATTTATTCCATGATAGGAAGTGGTTGGTGCTTATTGTCTTTTGCAGAACTTAGTCCTGTTTATATAATGACTTATATAGTAAACATTATTTTTTATTTTATTTATTTATTTGTCATACAAATATAGTATTGTAGTATGTTTAACATAATATAAGTATAAAGTAAACATTAAACCCCTAACCCCCAACATTTCTCCCTTGGACTCTCCACGATTGACCTCTCCAGGTTCCTAAGAGGCCAGTAAGGGGCGTACATAAGTGCACTGGTGTGCCTTTCGTCCCCTGTCCAATTGTCTTTCCTTTCTCTCACTTATCATATATATTTTCTTTCTTTCATATATCCTCTCCTCTAAGTTCACTTTTACCCTTATATATATTACTACATGTCTATTTTTCTTCCTATGTATTTGTGTATTGGACAAATGAATAAATAAATAAATAAAATAAAATAAATTAGGACAGGGACGGTAGGCACGAAGGTGCACTTATGCATGCCCCTTACAGACCTCTTAGAAAAGGGGAGAGGTCTATTGTAGATAATGAAAGGTTGAAGATTTTGGAATTAGAGGAGGAAACAACAGAGTCCAGTAGTGATTTTGATATTACAAAGAAATACTGTCAGCACAATAATACTGGAAGAATGGAGTGGATTTTAGGACTGGTCTTCTTTTTAAGTGGTATTAATATACACTTTGGTTTTGAAGAATTCCAAACAAATGATGCTGTGGTTATACTTTATTCATGTGCTATTATTTTTCAGAATGTCTGCAGAACAATGGTAGGATACTTTATCGCTATATAGTGATCTAAAATTCTTATAGAAGTAGAATAATTGGGCCATCTGTCCATTCCATTCTGAAATATTTATAGCCATCACTCCATTTATATATTGCAATGTTAGCAATCTGTAGAACTTAATACTATTTTGCAATGCTCGGGAGGCACCATTGACCAAAATGTAGAGCAATGAATGACAGAACAGTTTGCACCCATAGATCTGCTCCTTTTGCTTTCTTTTGCAGAAGACAAAACACAACTCTGTAATTATACCAGGAAAGAAGGCATATTGTTGCATTAATAACAGGGAGAAGACAAAACCGATAATTGAACAAAAATGTGACCATAGCTCACTTATTTTCTATAGGAAACACATTTCTACAGATTTCTATGGAGATTCTCAGTTATCTAGGGGAGAATCTAGCAGGGTTGAAATTCAGCAGGTTCTGGAGAACCAGTAGTGGACATTTTTGTGTAGTTCCGAGAACCAGTAGAGGGAATTTGGAATAATTTGGAGAACCAGCAAATGCCACTTCTGGCTGGCCCCAGAGTGGAATGGGAATGGAGATTTTGCAATATCCTTCCTTCAAGAATGAGGATAGAATGGATATTTTGCAATATCCTTCTCCTGCCATGCCCAACAAGCCACACCACGCTCACAAAAATGGTAGTTAAAAAAAAATGGATTTCACTGCTGTCCCAAAGGTGCTTTTTGAAGAGGCAACGGGACTTTCTGGTTTTTCTTTGAAGACATTTAGCTTCTTGTTAAATATCCATTACTTGTTGTAAATAGTTTAAATGGAGATGCCTGCGTTTGATTGGTTGCTGGTTTGAGCGGGAGATTTGTTGGAGTGTCAGTTTGTTTAAGCGCGAAAACAAAACAGTATAAAAGGGGTGACGCAGAGCTGTTTATTCATTCCGCACTAACAAATACTTGGCTTACGATATAGTGACCCTTTTGTGAAGACAATAAAAGACGTTTGTTGGACCTCGAGTGCTTCAACTCAATTTATTTCACTGGCGACGAAGGAGGTCTTATCCACGCTCCATTACCATGGACAATCAAGGACTAGCGAAGGCGCCCGACCTTTTTGATCCCGAAAAAATGACGTGGGAACAATATATGGGAAAATTTGAAGTATTCCTGGAAGCGTCAGGTATAAAGGATGCAGACAGTGGGTGAAAAAGAGCCATTTTTCTAAATTACTGTGGGACTCAAATTTGCGACTTAGCCCAGACCCTCACTGACCCCCTTCCAGCAAACTCTGTCTCGTGGGACGCTTTAATATCCAAATTGGCTGACCATTTCAAGCCGACTAAACCGGCCATTGTATACAGACATCAATTCTCCCGAATGGCACAAGCCGATTCGCAACCCGATTGTGCACCGTATTGTCAAAGTGCAAATTTGATAATCCAGAGGCAAGACATTCAAGAAGCAGAGATGAAGAAGCTTCTTGGATGAGAAGTGAAACATCTTCATGGCATCGGACCAGAATATCTCTGAGACCACCTTCTGTTGCACGAATCCCAGCGACCGATTAGGTCCCACAGAATGGGCCTTCTCTGGGTCCCATCAGCTAAACAATGTCGGTTGGCGGGCCCCAGGGGAAGAGCCTTCTCTGTGGCGGCCCCGACTCTCTGGAACCAGCTCCCCCCAGAGATTAGAACTGCCCCTACCCTCCTTGCCTTTCGTAAACTCCTCAAAACCCACCTTTATTGTCAAGCATGGGGGAATTGAGATATCTCCCCCGGGCCTATACAATTTATGTATGGTATGCTTGTATGTATGTCTGCTTAATAATGGGTTTTTAAAAATATTTGAAATTGTAAATTATTAGATTTGTTATGAACTGTTTTATTGTGTTGTGAGCCGCCTCGAGTCTACGGAGAGGGACGGCATACAAATCTAATAAATAAATAATAATAATAATAATCTTCAAAGAAAAACCAGAAAGTCCAGGTGCCTCTCGAAAAAAGCACCCTTGGACATTCATATAGACCTTCTCATTTCTAAATGTCTGAAAAACAAAAGCGGCCAGGATGTAGTCATGTTTTTGAAGATGCTTTGCTTACCGAAGAACAGTTAACTTTGTATTTTTACATTACATTCAGGGGTGGGCTGCTGAGAGTTTGCAGGGTTTCAGGAGAACCTCTTGCTAAAATTCAGAGAACCCCCAAATCCCACTCCTTGCCAGCCCCACCAGCCTGCCCCTCCCTTCCCTGGAGTCCCCACGGAGCCCATTTTGGATGCATGTAAGTGCAGGACATGTGTGGAGGCTTGGGGATAATAATAATAATAATAATAATAATAATAATAATAATAATAATAATAATAATAATAATAATTATTATTATTATTATTATTATTATTATTATTATTATTTATTGGATTTGTATGCCGCCCCTCTCTGTAGACTCGGGGCGGCTAACAACAATGATAAAAACAACATGTAACAATCCAATAATAAAACAACTAAAAACCCTTATTATAAAAACAAACATACACACAAACATACCATACATAACTTGTAATGGCCTAGGGGGAAGGAATATCTCAACTCCCCCATGTCTGGTGGTATAAGTGAGTCTTGAGTAGTTTACGAAAGACAGGGAGGTTGGGGGCAGGTCTAATCTCTGGGGGGAGTTGGTTCCAGAGGGCCGGGGCCACCACAGAGAAGGCTCTTCCCCTGGGGCCCACCAAACAACATTGTTTAGTCGATGGGACCCGGAGAAGGCCAACTCTGTGGGACCTTATCAGTCGCTGGGATTCGTGCAGTAGCAGGCGGTTCCGGAAATTCGGGAAAGCCAGAGACAGGCCCATTTCTGGTCTCCAGAGGACCTCCAAAGCCCAGGAAAGCCATTTTCATCCCCACAGAGGCTTGAGAAAAAATGTCCCTCTCTGCCAGGGTGCAGGAGGCTGACTAGGCCATGCCCACCATGGTGATGCCCACCCAGCAACCGGGAAGGGAACCCCTTTGGAAGCCCACCCCTGATTATACCTAAACCTATACATGGGTAGCCAACAGTATCCTATTGAGTATATTCAGTTCTGTGAAATACAGGTGAGTTGTGATATGGCAAGTATCTCTTTGTATGGAGCCAATAGTAATGCCTTGAATGAACTGTGCCTCTGATTATTCTGAAAGTATAAAGAGCCAAAAAAAAATGGTGGGGGGGTGTGTGTTAGTGGGACATGAAAAACTGATTGCACGAAGTATTAAGACAAAGGCACTTTAAGCATAGGAACATTTAAATTTAAAAGACTTAAAGTTTCTCAAGTTTGCTGTTCATAGTTTTGTAGGTATGTCGTTGTAGGCTTCTTGACAACAATAGAAAAGTGGTTTACCATTGCGTTCTTCTACAAGGATTTTCTTTTTTTTTTGCTTCCCAGTCTTATTTATAACATGGATAAGTGCCACGGTGGCGCAGTGATTAGACTGCAGTTGTACTACAGGCTACTTCTGCTGTTAACCAGTTGCCAGCAGTTTGGCAGATCGAATCTCACCAGGCTCCATACTTCTGAGGTTGGTAAAATGAGGACCCAGATTGTTGGGGGCAATTTTTTGCTGACTCGGTAAACTGCTTAGAGAGGTTTGTAAGCACTGGGAAGAAGTATATAAGTCTAAATGCTATTGCTATTGCTATATTCTCTGATATCCTTTTACCCAGCTACCGAACAGGTTTGATCCTGCTTAGCCTTTTTTGGATAAGTGCTGTCACCTGCTGTAGGCCCTTATTCTCCTTAGGGTCTAATATTAAGTCAGATTGCGGAAATGTAATTGAAAAACAGAAGTTAGCTTCTCAACTACTTGTGTTGTTGTGGTGTTATAGAGAAAACTCCAGGCTTTTATCAATGCCATTATAATAATGACACTCATTCAGAAATAGCAAGTGTCTCTTGGAATCATTATCTGGCTCCCATTTTGACCTCTTGTGTTATGTGCACTTGAAGTACATAATATAGTCTCTATACTGCAGTACAGTACTTCCTATGTTTGGTTTGATTTAGCCTTGGGAACCCATTGCATAGGACTTCCCTTCATGCACAGGGTTTAAAAAGTGGCAGATGCAAAGCGGTGATGGGGAGGATAAAATAGACACACACACACCGCTGCCCAATTCTAAGCAGAGATTTAAAACAATTTATAAATCTGCAAAATGTTTATTTTTTTTATCCAGAGATTAATGATAAATCATATTGGCTACATGAATTGCTTATGTGAAAATATATAAATTATCCTTCAGATAATTTTTAGTTGAACAGAATGAAGGTCCAGCGAATTGATTATGTGAGATTGACATGCACAGTTTAGTACTCATTTCCTTGGCCTATTTGTGGCATTTAACCTAAATTAAAGAATAAAGATGTGTTACTTGTAATGAGCTTCTAACAAAGAAAGAAAGTCAAAATGAAAGTGCCCCAGCCATGAAAAGATCTCTTTGTGGCTAGATCACTATTGATTTTCTGGAATGCCTGACTGAAAAACACCATGAAATCATTGCTTTGTGGGGCATTCTTGATAATATTCCAACAACGTGGTGTTTGTAGTTATTAAATTTCCAAAGCTAATATGGTTCCAGTGGTAATAGGAGAAATGGTCTGATAAGCCCAAAAGATATCTAGCATTGTCTTGATTTTTTTTCTCTCCTTCTTACAGACTGCACAGATAGCAAATATACAGCAAGAGGTATGCCCTGTTGATAAAATGTGCACACATACATACTGAGTAATGTGCTTCCATAACATACATTATTGAAATGAATGTTATTTCTGTTCATTACCTCTGTTTGATCATGCTGCAATTAAGTGGGTGGCAAGGTGCAATTATTCATTTCTGCCTTTAAGTGCTTGCACACATGTGAAACTGATACATAGATTTACACACAGTAGAATAAATTGAATATATGTTTGCTATTATAAATTCTGCCTGCACTAGTTCATGGTGTTTGCATTAATATACTGAAAACTGTATACAGAGGAAAGAAGAGAATGCTTGGCTACATTTATGTAAGTGCAATTGCCAGTTACATACTATGATATGTTGTCTACTCTATAATATATCACAGTATCTAAAATATGATTTTAAAATTATTTTCCCCCTTCAGTGTAATGAAGATTGCAATTTCTAGGTAGCTACAATCTGAATGCAACTAAAGCTGGCAAAATAATTCCAACTAATCTCATTTAAATCAAGATTGCGTGTTAGGTATATCTGAAATCCAAATTCAAAGATTGCAATCCTATGTGATTATTCCAGGACAAATCTCATTGACTATGCTATGGTTGATTTCTGAGTAAACATGAACAAGATTGCCAAAACATCTTTTTAAGGATGGTCATCATTAGTGATGGGTGAACCCAACGGTGTTCGGGTTCGGTGAGTTCGGACGAACTTCACACAAAGTTCGGACGAACCCGAACTCCGAACACTATGTGACGTCAAAGATCCATCCCCGGAATCCCAGAGCATCCAATTTGCACTGAAAGAATATTTATTTATTTATTTATTTATTAGATTTGTATGCCACCCCTTTCCGTAGACTCGGGGCGGCTCACAACACAATAAAACAATTCATGATAAATCTAATAATTTACAATTTAAAATTTAAAATAGTTAAGAAACCCCATTTTTAAGCAGACATACCTACAAACATACCATACATAAATTGTATAGGCCCGGGGGAGATATCTCAATTCCCCATGCCTGATGACAAAGGTGGGTTTTGAGGAGTTTATGAAAGGCAAGGAGAGTGGGGGCTATTCTAATCTCTGGGGGGAGTTGGTTCCAGAGAGTCGGGGCCGCCACAGAGAAGGCTCTTCCCCTGGGTCCCACCAAACGGCATTGTTTAGTTGACGGGACCCGGAGAAGGCCCACTCTGTGGGACCTAACTGGTCGCTGGGATTCGTGCGGCAGAAGGCGGTCTCGGAGATAATCTGGTCCGGTGCCATGAAGGGCTTTATAGGTCATAACCAACACTTTGCATTGTGACCGGAAAGTGATCGGCAACCAATGCAGACTGCGAAGTGTTGGTGTGACATGGGCATATTTAGGAAAGCCCATGACTGCTCTCGCAGCTGCATTCTACATGATCTGAAGTTTCCAAACACTTTTCAAAGGTAGCCCCATGTAGAGAGTGTTACAGTAGTCGAACCTCGAGGTGATGAGGGCATGAGTGACTGTGAGCAGTGAGTCCCGATCCAAATAGGGCCGCAACTGGTGCACCAGGCGAACCTGGGCAAACGCCCCCCTCGCCACAGCTGAAAGATGGTTCTCTAATGTGAGCTGTGGATCGAGGAGGACGGTCAATAATTTCCCCCCCAGGGTGATGGACCCAGGGCATCCTGCATAAGCCAAGCCCACGGCGTGGTAGTAAAAACTTTGGTAGTCCTTCACTGTATATTGGCAATATGCTGTGCCAATAGGAACTGGTCAATCCATTCCTGCCCATTTCTTTGGTCATCCTCAATATTCTGCCTACTTGTGGTTTTTCCTGCTGGTTTCCAGCTATTAATCAGATCCAACTACAGTCCTTTTTTGAGATTAGTTATGGCTGACTACATATTCCCCCAAGCTGATCATCATAAAATAATTACCGGTATCCCAAAATAATTAAATGACCAACAACTTTGAGATATTATTTTGCAAAGGGAAGAGAATTTGAATACACCAATGACTTGCAGGGCCTTTCGGATCTAGTAAAACTCTGTGTGCAAATATTGGTTCGTTGCTCATTATTAAATAGTATATAGGAGCTTTACATTATTTTCTATTTGAGTTTCTCACATCTTCCTCCTGCAAGCAAGAGACTGCAAGTTTCTCCTAAAGTTATGTAATTTTATTCACATAATAGTACAAGATATTTATTTTATTTAACGTTTGTAAAAGTCTTTGCCAGTATATTCTAAAACATACATTCTATTGTTGTAATTTGTGTGGAATATTTGCCTGGGATATGAAGAGAAACTATATTTCTTAATTGAGAAGCCTGTGGGTTTCTTGCAGAACTATTTTCACACATCTTTGGAAACTAATTCTGTAGAATATACCTGCTGATATTGTCCAGTGGTGCGTTACTTCCACATATGCCACCAATGGAGAATTTCATCAAATCTTCATATAAGTAATTATTTGTTAATAGCATAATTGATAGTCATACCATATGGCAAAAGCATTTTTACCTGGTTGATGATACAAATGATTGAAAAATCACACCACATGTAGCTTAAAAAAAAAAGATACCAAGACTGCAACTTTTAAAGACTTTGTTTCTATGGTATAGAAATAGATGCTTAATCTTAATCTTTGCTTTCTAAGTTTTAGATAGCAAGCTAACAAAAATGTTCTTGGTTCATAGGTATATTATATTATACCATCTCCTCCCACTTATGACTGCAGGACTGTAACTTGTTTCTTTGTATCCTTATGATTTATATTAATATTGATTGTTTCCTGATTCTTATTTGTACCTTATGACTATCATTAAGTATTGAACCTCATGATTCTTGATCAATGTATCTTTTCTTTTTATGTACATTGAGTGCACATGCACCAAAAACAAATTCCTTGTGTGTCCAATCACACTTGGCCATTAAAGAATTCTATTCTATTCTATTCTATTCTATTCTAATAGCTGCTCTGAGTCATATGGGATTGGGCAGCACATATAAAGAAGCAAACAAACACACACACAAAAACCCCACACAAACACACAAACAAGAAAACAAAGATACAAACAAACAAATATTAGAACTACAAGTAGGCAAATCTGGGATATAGAGAGTGTTTGCTTTCTGGGACTAAAATTGTCAAAGTTTAAATCCCAGGAACAGTTTAAGACTTAAAATAGGGTGATATCAAATATGGGTGTGATAATAAAAAAACAATTTGATGCTTAGTACAAATTAGTTAGTGATGTTCTTAGACTAAAGGCACATCAAGGAACTGCCAACCAATTTGGAGGCTAAGAGCAGAATATAACTTTAAAAAAAAATATCAATATTTTCCTGGGCTTCTTTCATCTCCGGAGTGCCCATTGATTTACCCTGCAGCCCATTGCTACACACTGTTTTTAGATAATGTACAAAAGGCTCAGTAACTTCTAAATATGTTCTTTGCAATAAAAGAGGAGGCATTAATTTCTGAACAGACATTTGCCAAGGACTGTTATAAGAGAAAAGGAAGAGATCCAGCCAACAGATAAAGGAAACAAAACAATCTTCTTTAATATCATGCATATGTATATGAGTAATCCTTCCAGTGATTATTAAATTATATTACAGTACTGCTTAGATCAGATTCATTGTCATCCTCAAAATTGCTCCCCCACCCCGCCCGCAGTCCCCAACATGGGATTTTAATAAATATACTAAGATTATTACACAGGGTTGTTATATTCCCCTCTACCCAATTGGCAAGTGGTCATAAGAATATCCCCACCTGCACAGCTACAGTCTTATTTTTGTTCATATATGAGTAAAAGTGATGGGATGTAACTCAGTCTGTCTATCAACTATTTCAAGGGCGGATTGCCATTGCTGCCGCTACCGGTGTGCTGCATGCGCAGCTGCAGTTCTCTTGCCTGTGCATGCATGTTATGCATGCACATCCAAGTATGTTTTTGCTTCTGTGCATATGCGGCAAGCAGAAACGTGCTGAAATCTCGATAGGGGACGTGTGCTCACACAAGATGTTGCTGATTTGCTTCCATGCATGTGCGGTAGCAAAGAAATCACAAAAATCTCACGCACATGTGTTCCCCTCAAAGAATTTTGTTTCTATATAAATTCATGAAGCCAAAATACAAAAAATTGAAGAGAAAACATGATGGCGGCCATAGAACTGGCACCATAGCCGCTGCACACAAATTGTGTGATCTGGCGGCCATTACCGGTGCACCATCCCCTACAGTACCGGTAGCAACCCACTACTAATTTCTACCTATCTTCTATCATCTATCTATCTATCTCTATCTATCTATTGATCGACCGATCGACCTACCTACCTACCTACCTACCTACCTACTTCTCATCAGAGGAAATGTAAAAAACCACAGCACAAGGTTAACTGATCCTTTGCTACGCAATGTCTCTCTCAGAATTTATTCATTGGCTAAATCACTGAAAAATAGGATTCGGGTCATCTTACAAAATGGACAAAAGGACAACTGCACGTTTGGCTGTATCTTTCTGCTACTAGAAGGGTAAGAGGTTATCTCTCTTCATTTAAAAAGAAATAAAAGAGGATTGACAGATAATGGCTCATCCAAGCCCTACTTGGAAATGTTGCTTGTATCTTTTCAATTCCAATTGGTCATATGCTTGCTTGAAAAATGTAAGGGAACTCAGCGCTTCATATGTACTAGCAGATGCTTTGATCTGAGGGATTTGAAATTAATTTGATTGGTTTTCACACATGAAATGTTTTCTGCAGTTTCGTTTAATTTTTACAATGCTATTTTTTTCGATTTCCTGTTGAAAGCTTCATTTATCCCATGTAGATGTGAGAATATAGGTTCCAAAATAAAGCTGCAAGGCATCTTCTTATAAATTCATGTAAAACAAAATGGATTAATTCTTTGTATGTCTTTTTGGAACGAATTTATATTCTTTCATAGGCGCTACATGAGAGTTCACAGTCTACTAGATTATTTCCTATTGTTGCTTGGAAAATCAATATTTCTTTAAGCTCATGATATTGCCCCTCCCCCAAAAACGATGGTCAAAAATCTAAACTATTATAAACTATAAACTATTAAATTCAGTATCATATTGCTTGGACTTATCTAAATTAAGACTAACTTTTCTCTCCCCTAAACTTTATTTTTAAAATAAGAGAATTAGTTTTGACTTCAGTGAGAAAATTGGAAAGAAGATAGAATAGAAAGAGGATAGACTTTTCTGTTTGGTTTTACTTTTGGGGAAAAGTTGTTTTTACTTCCTTATGTCAACTTGCAAAGCTTTTAAGTTGCCATAAGAGGAGTGGGAAGAGCTGATGGAATGGCTGGTTGTAATAACTGAAACTACATTCCACAAATGTTTCTTTTACTGATTGTGTCCTAGGTTACCGGAGTCAGAAGGAGGGGTGTGAGTTCACCACCTACCAATGTGATTCATTAGAGAATGTTATTTTTGATATGTCCAGTGAGGAAGGGGGAAACAGGGTCATATAAGCTCAGTTCTGACTGTATCAGAGTTGCTGGAATGTTGCTCCTAACAAATTGTTATATTTCTTTTGAAGTTTGGCTCGTGGCTCATGAATTAAGGACATCTTTTGAAAACTTCACATCTTATTTTCAGAAAGTTTTTTCTTTCGGGTGGCCATGGTTTGACTTAGTATGAGATGGTATAGAAAAATTGGATTGTAGGCCGGTCTTGCCGTATTTTGGCAGATGGGTCGGTCCAGTCTCTTAAACCAGGAGGGGACAGGGAGGGAGAGGTATGTACAAATGTCACCCTGCTCTCTAATGTTAATCCCTTCAAATTCTATAATATAGGTTGGTCTGGTGAGGGTAATTGGTGGTGGCATCCTGTGTTGTTCTGGGACTGGTGACAGTTTTCATGGTTGGAATTTGTTTGTTGATTAGGGCTAGTTTTCAGATGCCTGATAGACTGGAGGTATTGTCACGTTTATTCATGCTGTTTGGGCATATCTCTATTTCAATGGCTTCCATAATTATCATTTTGTTGGAGTGTTCGCTTTTGGAAATTAATTTAGTTCTTTTAAAATCAATTTCATGTCCTGTTGTTTTGAGGTGTTGGAAAAGGGAGGAAGTTTTTTCTTCTTTTTTGACTGCTTTCTTTTATTCGTTAATTCTCCTATTAGTTTGTCCAATATATGTGGCTGGGCAGATTTTGCATGGTATTTCATAGACTCCTTGTCTTGTCTTTGGAAGTTAGTTAGAAGCTGGAAATATACTAAGGCCTAGTTTGGAATATAAGTGCTTTAATATTTTTTTTTTAGAATTCTCAAGAATTTATGTGTGGAGAAAACATTTGCTGGATGTGTTCTATGTTATTTTCAGCTGAAGTTATTTTGTGCATATTTTGAAGTTTTAGAAGGTAAGAATTTTTTCTCACCTGCATCTTCTCATTTTTGCAAGCTCACTCTTCGTTCTCTTGATTAAATGATTAACTTTCTCTTTCACCTCCCATTAATTAATGCAATAACAAGAATAATCAAAATGTGTGAACATCTGGTGTTTTAGATGTTCTTAAAGCTCACTTTCACTGTTCCATTTATGTGCACATGAATTAGAATATTTATACTGTGTATGCCTGCATATAGTTTTTATATTTAAAAAAATTCATATGCACATTCACTTGAAAGTATCTTTTTTGTTTTGTGAAATCCTTTCATTATCATTGCTTGTTAATTCTACAGATGACAAGGTTAAATAAGTATGTCTTCTTCATTAAACATCCCTCTGTAATTAACACAGTGCCTGTGGGTTCAAGGCCACTCAGAATATATAGTGCTTCAAAAATATTATTAGAGCAGTTTCTCTTAGCCATCAAGTATATATCTAACAGGTTCAGGCTAGTGAGATAGGACTTCTGTGTCTCGTTCCAAAAGGAAGTCTTTTGAAAACAAAGTTCGATAGACACCTGGAAGACCAAGAAAAGAGAAGCCAAATTTTGTTATCTTGAAAAGGCAGGAGGAAGAGGCTTTAAACTTTGGGATCAACTAGATCACCCTGTGACCCGTTGGGTCATACTTTGAAAGAAAGATAGTGGAGTGTGATATGACCATACTTTTTTCACCCCAGTGCTGGGCAGTCCTTATGAACTGAGAAAAGTAGAAACATAATTATAGTGGTAAATGAACTTCAACAATAAGGGTAAGAGGTTATCTCTTACATAATAAATATGTTCAATATTTATTAAACAGATAAAATAGAAAGACCAATGATTATTGAAAAGCAACGTGAGCAGGGTCTACAGCATTTCTGATTTCCTGCCAACTTCCCCATTGAATTTCCTAGTGGTAACTTTGCAGAGAGTACTGGAAATCATATCATGTAGAGATGCTTTAACATGTGGGACAGTAGTAGGCTGAGTTGGAAGGCAGAGTTAAATGTATCCTTAGTTTGGAATAATTGCTTTGCTACAAGAGCCCAAGTCCATGACTCTTATCTAGAAACAATTTAGCTTTGACCATTAATTAACTAGATTCTATAGTAGAGGTAGCAATAATAAATTCTTTTGTGCTTTGAATTCAGTACATGGTTCTGGTTATTGGCACCTGACAAATAGCAACAACATTGCAAATAAAACTGATCTGAATATTTTGGAAGTTTCAATTCCACAGGGGTAATGAGTTTTGGATTTTTGTGCATTTTTAGGTTAGCAGATTTTAGGTATTTTAATTCAAAAATTGTTGTGGTATAATGCACCATGTCGGCTAAACTGAGTGTACAACGGAAAAACATAGTGACAATTTTTGTAGTATATAGATTCACGTGCAAATTTTTTTCACCTGTCTGTTTTTCTAGTTCTCTGCAACAAATCTGTTTATTTAACTACCTTGGAACAGAAAATAAGCTTGAAAATATGGGTTTGATAAAGAAAAATAAAGAAAGAAGCCCTAGCAGAAAATCTTGCATATTATTATTCCTAACTCTGTCATCAAGATTATGCTTAATAATGTTTTGTTACAAAATTAGAATCATTTTTCTACCCTGGTGGACCAGCTAAGCCAGTGCTTCTCAATTACTTTCTGCTATAACACCCCCCACCCCCACCCCCGGAAGAAATAAAAATTTTGTGTGTCCCCAAACTCGCCGATCTTGGTGTCAATGGAATTTTAGTGTTAATATTTATTATTTTACTTATTATAAGCTGCAAGCAAACTTACCTGGGAGTAAGTCACACCGAATTCAATGGAGCCTGTTTTTGGTTAAGCAGGCATAGGCTACCATGGCTAGGGCCCTCTTTTGACACAGGGCCAGTCCAGCTTAAGTTGATGGCTACTGCAGCAGCCACCAAAAACAACAAGAACCCACGCAGCTGCCCCACCTGGATCCCTTCTCTTTTGGGTTTGGAGCAGCGTGCAACTGGGAAAACACCTCTGTCTGGGGAATCGATCAAGAGGGGCCACACATGTTTCCTGGGGCCATCCCCCCTGCATTGCTCTGTGTCCCCACAGGGGGGCACGCTCCACTATTTGAGAAGGAGTGAGTTAAGACCAACCTGCAGATGAAATCTAATTTGCTGCAGACTGAGGCTCTAGTGCTGCTACTATCTCAGTAGCATAAAAACGTAGAAGATTGATGGCAGAAAAAGACCTCATGGTCCATCTAGTCTGCCCTTAAACTATTTCCTGTATTTTATCTTAGAATGGATATATGTTTATCCCAGGCATGTTTAAATTCAGTGACTGTGGATTTACCATGTCTGCTGGAAGTTTGTTCTAAGCGTCTACTACTTGGAGGAAGTAATCCTCCAATGCTGAGGAGGTTTGTTTAACAAATATGATTGGAATGCTAATGGACTTATTACCTAAGGGCCGATCAACTGATGAGGCCAATGGCCAAGGAATCCAAAATGAGCAATACAGAAGACCCCCATTTGGACAACTATAATGTGTCACTCTTGGAGGTTGGTTTTGATTATTGTGCAAAAGGACAACCGCAACTGAACACAAAATCCATTGCTTATAAGAGTAAGAGGGAGCATGAACCTATACTATTTATAAATTTGTTTATTAAATATGCGTGACATATGTGGGTCCTTACATTAGTTAGCATTACATAAAAGAGATTAAATCAGGAGACTTTAATACAGCTCTGGCCCCATACCTTCAACTGTTTCTATAATATTTAAGCATGTCTTTTGTGCTGCTAGCAGAGCTACATTCTGTGCCACAATCTCATTAAAATCAGATGAAAAGAAACGTGTGTTTTTTCTTTCGTCTGAAGTGAGCTGAGAGAATGCCTGCCTTTTTAAAAACATATTACTCATAAACTGATAAATACAATGGGTGATATATAAAATATAATGAAGATAAAGCATTCTCAAAAAAATTGAGATTGACCACAAAGGTCTCTTTTTCAACTAAGATTTGTTGATATTTACATTTCTTTAGGCATCCTTTGCAACCTTGAGGCTGTCAATGATTTTTTTTTTTCAAATTTTATAGAAGGCTACATACTTAGCTCTTTTATGTTTCAACTTCAACTTGCCTTATGGTTGCTGAAATGAACTAGGTTGACTTGACCAATTTAAAGAGGGCCTATTGGATGAAATATGGTATAAACTTCATTGCCGGGACCTCCAGGAATGTTTGAATAAATTCCACTCTGTGCTTGGAAGAAAACACTATAGTTTCCCTCTACCCTGCAAACAACCACTTCTTTTCTGGCCACCTTTACATGCTCCAGCTTCCCTTGAAGACATTGAAATGGAATATATTTTGGATTTTTGACCCAGAAGAGGCAAGTTCTAATATTTCCTACATGGGAAGACATGAAAAGATTCTAGGGAGTGATAAAAACTTCTCGGGTGGTTCCATTTGCACCCACAGAAACCTAAACTACCTGACTAACCACCAAGTCCAATTTCAATGGCTGCTTGCAGGTTGTGCATGGGGAGGAGACATCACAATATCTGTTCACTTAGACCAGGATGTCAAACTTGATTTCACTGAGGGCTGCATCAGGGTTGTGTTTGACCTCGGGAGGCTGGGGTGGGTGTGGCTAGGATGGGTGTGATCAGGTTGATGTCACTTGTGTCAGGGCGCCTGTGGTGGCCCAAGTCCTCTGCCAGCAAAAACGGGCTACCAAGCTTTGTTTTTGGCTGCAACAGCCTTTTGCAACATTCTGCCAGCAAAAATGGAGCAAAAAGTGGGTCCATTTTTGCTGGCAGAGATACTGTGGGCTGGTCCTTTGCTGTTTCCAGGGCGGCCCCATAGGCCAGATCTAGGCACTTTGTGTCCCAAATCTGGCCCTCGGGCCTTGAGTTTGACACCCCTGACTTAGACTGAAAGGAGACAATTTGAGATTAAGGTCAGTGCCTGTAAAAGAGTATGAGGAATCGTTTCCGATTGCAGACAAAGAAGAAATGCACTGTTTGGAGAAGGACAATCTCCTATTTTTTTCCTGCATAGTCATGGTTTATGTCAGTGTTTCCCAACCTTGGCAATTTGAAGATATTTGGACTTCAACTCCCAGAATTCCCCAGCCAGCATTTGCTGGCTGGGGAATTCTGGGAGTTGAAGTCCAAATATCTTCAAGTTGCCAAGGTTGGGAAACACTGGTTTATGTAAATGTTTAGTCTTTGACATTCCTCTAGTGACGGTTCAAAGTTACAAAAGCCATTGAAAAAGTGATTTATGACCACTTTTCACACTTACAACTGTTTCAGCATCCCCATGGGGACCTTGACACTTGACACCTGGCATGTATGTGGTTGCAGTGTCCCGGGGTCATGTGATCACTTTTTTTTGCGAACGTCTGATAAGTAAAGCCCATGGTGAAGCCAGATTCATTTAACAACCATGTTACTAAATTAACAACTGCAGTGATTCACTTAACCACACTGGTGAGAAAGTTTGTGAAATGGGACAAAACTCACTTAACAACTGTTCTTGCTTAGCGATGGAAATTTTGGGCTCAGTTGTGGTCCTAGGTTGAAGACTACCTGTATCCTCCCAACCAGAACATCAATCAGTCATGTTGTTGATTCATAATAATTAGAATTGGAAAGAAATATGCTTTAGACCATGATTTGGAGAAGGAAGAAATTTAAAGTACTTGCATGAATAGACAAGACTGATGCTTGGTTTTTATGTTCCCACAGCAACGTTGTAGAAGTTGTCTGACTGAGCTATGAGACTTAGTTTGTGAATTCAGTTTGTTTCTCGTGTACCTTTAACAACTGCAGTAAAGTCAGCCATGAGTGCTTCAACAGCATCCGATCTGCAGAGAAATGTTCAATTTTCATAGGGAACCTTATTAAACTCACCCTCTAGCAACTCAGATGGTGGTACATTAAAACAAGCCCAGGAGAAAACTTGGCATTATCTTGACAATTCCAAGGTCGTTAAATAGTTAGCTGCTTGCATACTAATATTCATTTTCTGACATAAGATCACTGGGAACTAGATTTAAATTTTGCAGTTCTACATTGTTAACACATAGTTTATGAATCTCCCTTGCTGATTCATATTTCACTGATAACAAGAGCTTTGATGAAAGACAATGTGATTTAATTTGTCTGAGAGGACTTCTTCAAGTTTGATTGTTATTTCACAAGAATCATTGAGAGGAACAAGCCTAAGGTAAAAAAGCTTGGCTTTGTCATCAACACAAAATTGCCATCCAAGCTCAGGACTCTGTCCTAGAAAATCCAGGTTTTAGCTATAATGCATAGTTGGAGCATTGCCTCCAAAGATTTTGGTTGAACTGATTTCGGCATAGTGTAGTTGGAGTTCATGAAGTATACAAAGGGTAGTTGAACTACAAAAAGGTCCTATGCTCAGAATGTTTGATTCATGCATAAATGAAGAGGTGAGACTCAGTAACAGTTCAGCACCTTTATTGTCTATTAGGTAGAATGAATACAGATTGCTGGCTGGTTGCAGGGAAGCCGCTTTTAAAGGGCTTTCCTGAAACCTGCTAGCTACGGCTAGCTAGTTTATTTCTCCCACTGCCAAACTAACCAATCAATGGTGACTATATAATTCATACTCTTCATGTCAGTACGTAACAACGAATATTCAATGTTTTGCTATGAATAAAGTTACGGGAAACCACATATAATTTATTTATTTATTTTATTTATTTATTGGATTTGTATGCCACCCCTCTCCGCAGTCTCGGGGCAGCTAACAACAATGATAAAAAACAACATGTAACAATCCAATTTAATAAAACAACTAAAAACCCTTATTATAAAAACCAAACATACACACAAACATACCATACATAACTTGTAATGGCCTAGGGCAAGGAATATCCTAACTCCCCCATGCCTGGCGACAAAGGTGGGTCTTGAGTAATTTGCGAAAGACAAGGAGGGTGGGGGCCGTTCTAATCTCTGGGGGGAGTTGATTCTAGAGGGCCGGGACTGCCGGGGCCGCCACAGAGAAGGCTCTTCCCCTGGGGCCCGCCAAACGACATTGTTTGGTCGACGGGACCCGGAGAAGGCCAACTCTGAGGGACCTTATCAGCCGCTGGGATTCGTGCGGTAGAAGGCGGTTCCGGATGTATTCTGGCCCAATGCCATGTAGGGCTTTAAAGGTCATTACCAACACTTTGAATTGAGACCCGAAACCGATCGGCAGCCAGTGCAGGCCGCAGAGTGTTGCAGAAATGTGGGCGAATCTAGGAAGCCCCACGATGGCTCTCGCGGCCACATTCTGTACAATCTGAAGTTTCCAAACATTTTTCAAAGGTAGCCCCATGTAGAGAGCGTTGCAGTAATCGAACCTCGAGGTGATGAGGGCATGAGTGACTGTGAGCAATGACTCCCTGTCCAGGTGTGGCACAGTTGTTAGAATGCAGCACCGCAAGGCTACTTCAGCTAACTGCTAGCTATAGTTCATCAGTTAAAACCTCACTACGGGCTCAAGATCAATCAGCCTTCCATCCTTCCAAGTTGAGTAAAATGAGGACCCAGATTGTTGGGGGCAATATGCTGATTCTGTAGGCCACTTAGAGAGGGCTGTAAAAGCAGAATCAGGTGGGGGTTCCAACTTCCTGCCACTACCAATGCTGATGCGTGTGCAGTTCTGGGTGACCAGCGTGCGTGTGGGCACTTCGGAGCAAGATCTGGCTTCTGCGCATATGCAGGAGGCAAATCTTGCAAGAAGACATGAGGGCGCATGAGATTTTGGTGTTTTTTTTTGCTTCTGCCCATGCGCGGAAGCAAAAAATTGCTGAAAATCACCAAATCTCTCATGTGCACATCCTATCATGAGATTTTGCTTCCTGCACATGCGCAGAAGCCAGATACCTCTCCAACACATGCACCCGCCCATTGCTCACCCTGGTTGTGCATGCAGCTCCACTTCCACTGCCAGTGTGCCGTCTCCCCCCCTCCCCTGTCCAGGTAGGAATCCAATACTGAGCGATATATGTCTACATGCTAAATGCTGTGCTATAACAGAGTTGGAAGGGACCGTGAAAGTCTTCTAGTCCAACCCCCTGATCAGACAGGAAACTTTATATCACTTCAAACAAATGGTTGCCTAATCTCTTTTTAAAAGCCTCCAGTGTTGGGGCATCCACAACTTCTAGAGGCAAGTTGTACTACTGGTTAATTATTCCAACTACCGTGTTTCCCCGAAAATAAGACACTGTCTTATATTAATTTTTGCTCCAAAAGTTGTGCTACGTCTTATTTTCGGGGGGTGCCTTATATTTCTCAAATAAGACAAATTCACAGGCAGAAAAGCTGACACCCCCAAAGAAAGTGTACCGTACAGTACACTGATTACGGTACAGTACCTGTCAGTATGGCACCCACCCACACAAACGGCGGCACTTATATGGTACAACATTATACTCCCGCTATTGCAGCTTCCGGCCACCAGAGGAACTACAGTCTACGCACTTTAGTGGATACTGTAATGGCGGTGACACAGCAGCAGACTGTCTCTGCTGTACTGGATGGTACAAAGAGATGGAAGGGGCCAGCAGGGGACGCCACATTATTACGGTACCGCTATGAACAGCTTTGAATGGTACCGTATGTTTTTCCACCATACCGTATGTAAACTTGACTACGCCTTATTTTCGGGGGGTGCCTTATATTAGCAAATTCTGACAAACCTCTGACATGCCTTACTTTCGGGGTACGTCTTATTTTTGGGGAAACAGGGTATCAGGAATTTCCTCCTTAGATCTTGAGGTCTTTGGAGGAAGTTTGGCATGTAACTGCAACAGACAAATTAACAAAACAACAACTTTGGAAATCTGGAAAAAAATAAATTTCCCTGCTTGCTTACTCTTGCCCGGGGCTCCCTTGTTTATCACTGAATAATAACACTGACAGATATATATAAATATGACTATAGGTCTGAGACAGTTTATAAAACATGCAATATTCAGTCTTTTTCCCTTGGCACTCATTCTGTTCCCCAAGGGCCTAGAACGAATCATATTTCTTCAGCTAAATACAAAGTAGTACAAAACCAGTGTGCATCTTTATGTGTTTCCAAAAGATTTAACTTGTGCCATCACTTTAAATATTATGTACCATCTATCACATAATTTGGATCCATTTCTCTTTCTCCCAGGATAGGAAAGCAGCCCATGTGCTGTAGTTGTTGCTGAAAATAAAATTAAGGGTAGGGGTGGATAGGTCTCTCTAAGCTGCAAAGTTTCACGTTTATACAGCTATGTTCTGAAGTACTATGAAAGGTTTTTCATACATCCTTATCATCTCTGTAGTAGCATTCCTTACAGATGTTAACTGTAAATTTCAATTCACTCACATAAATGGAGCCCATAAATAATCCAGCCTTTGTAGTCTGCAATTAATTGCTTTGTGGTAGCTCTTTAATTATTCTAGGTTGAAATCTGCTATTTACTTTGTATTATGGATGTTTTTGTTTAGGTGACAATAATCAAATATGTACAACACATCCAAGGAAGAATGAAATAATTGAATATAGCTATAGCTGAATATTTCAAGAAAGCAAATTTCTGCAGGCAGATTTGAAATTAATTTTATTAAGGTACCAATTGTCCTTCTTTAGGGAGGACAGTCCTTCTTTTGTAGGTTCTGTCCTTCCTCGAAAAGTGTCCTCCTACTTGTCCTCCTTTTCAATATTTTAAAACTAATCCGTTAATCTCTGTATTCAGAGATGCTGCGCTGAACTGTTATGTGCCATGTAATGGTACAGATCGGAAAGACGCGATTATGAAACGCATGTGCAGGGGACAGGAGAAATTTCCAATATATTGTTAGAAAATGTTATATTGACAAAAATATTCATTCAATGGAAAAATACTCATTTAATTAAATAATTAAAAGGGATGTAAGCATAATTAGTGTATTTTTTCATTTATTTACATTGTACTTTTTTCTTAAATTTTTTCATCCTCCTTTTCATTGTAAAAAATTGGTCAACTTAATTTTATATTGTAGCAGTGTGGTATGCATAAGACCTAATTTCTACTTCTGCAGAAGTACAATATCTATGTCTATAATATTGTTCCAGATGTCACTATGTCAGTATTTTAAGTGCAGATTGTTCCTGGAATAGAAAACTGTCACTACATTGGGATTTTCCTCTTAATTTTCATCTGCTTTTGAAAGATCCCAAGGATATACCGTATATACTCGAGTATAAGCCGACCCGAGTATAAGCCGAGGCACCAATTTTTGCCACAAAAACTGGGAAAACGTATTGACCCGAGTATAAGCCGAGGTTAGAAAATGCAGTGGCTACTGGTAACTTATAAAAATGGAAAACAATAAAATTACATTAATTGAGACATGTTTTAGAATATTTATTTTAAAGAAAACCAGTAAACTAGCTCTGTAAATTTAAAAGAGGGTAAACAAATTAACAATATTAACAATAAATTAAAAAGTAAAAAAAGTAGCTCGATCAGCAACAAAGCTAAAACCTAAGAGTTAAAATCCTTCAAAACTGGATTCCTTCTCATCATTAATTGGATTTACATTATTGTTCTGTTTTTATATATGCTGTGAGCCACCCTGAGTCCTTGGAGAGGGATGGCATACAAATCCAATTAAATAAATAAACAAACAAACAAATAAATAAATAAGTGTATCCAAAGAAGAGCTTCAGCATTAGCTGCTGTGAGGTTATTAGCATAGAAAACCAAATAGATAGATAGATAGATAGATAGATAGATAGATAGATAGATAGATAGATTTTATTTATTTATTATTTATTTATTAATCAGATTTGTATGCCGCCCCTCTCCGCAGACTCGGGGCAGCTCACAGCAATCGCCATACAATGTAAACAAATCCAATATTTAAATTAATTTTAAAACACCACAAGTTAAAACCAATCATACACACTAGCATACCATACATAAATTTTATAAGCCTACGGGGGAAGGAACATGTCAATTCCCCCATGCCTGACGACAGAGGTGGGTTTTAAGGAGCTTACGAAAGGCTAGGAGGGTGGGGGCAACTCTGATATCTGGGGGGAGTTGATTCCAAAGGGTCGGGGCCGCCACAGAGAAGGCTCTTCCCCTGGGTCCCGCCAAACGACATTGTTTAGTTGACGGGACCCGGAGAAGGCCAACTCTGTGGGACCTAACTGGTCGCTGGGATTTGTGCGGCAGAAGGCGGTCCCGGAGATATTCTGGTCCGGTGCCATGAAGGGCTTTATAGGTCATAACCAACACTTTGAATTGTGACCGGAAACTGATCGGCAACCAATGCAGACTGCGGAGTGTTAGTGTGACATGGGCATATTTAGGAAAGCCCATGATTGCTCTCGCAGCTGCATTCTGCACGATCTGAAGTTTCCGAACACTTTTCAAAGGTAGCCCCATGTAGAGAGCATTACAGTAGTCGAGCCTCGAGGTGATGAGGGCATGAGTGACTGTGAGCAGTGACTCCCGGTCCAAATATGGCCGCAACTGGTGCACCAGGCGAACCTGGGCAAACGCCCCCCTCGCCACAGCTGAAAGATGTTTCTCTAATGTGAGCTGTGGATCGAGGAGGACGCCCAAGTTGCGAACCCTCTCTGAGGGGGTTAGTGACTCCCCCCCAGGGTGATGGACGGACAGATGGAATTGTCCTTGGGAGGCAAAACCCACAGCCACTCCGTTTTATCCGGGTTGAGTTTGAGTCTGTTGACACCCATCCAGACCCCAACAGCCTCCAGGCACCGGCACATCACTTCCACTGCTTCGCCGACTGGACACGGGGTGGAGATGTAAAGCTGGGTATCATCTGCATACTGATGATACCTCACCCCATGCCCTTGGATGATCTCACCCAGCGGTTTCATGTAGATATTAAATAGTAGGGGGGAGAGGACCGACCCCTGAGGCACCCCACAAGGGAGTAACCTAGAGGTCGACCTCTGACCCCCCACTAACACCGACTGCGACCGACCAGAGAGGTAGGAAGAGAACCACTGAAGGACAGTGCCTCCCACTCCCAACCCCTCCAGCTGGTGCAGAAGGATACCATGGTCGATGGTATCGAAAGCCGCTGAGAGGTCAAGAAGCACCAGGACAGAGGATAAACCCCTGTCCCGGGCCCGCCAGAGATCATCCATCAGCGCGACCAAAGCAGTTTCCGTGCTGTAGCCGGGCCTGAATCCTGACTGCTGAGGACCTAGATAATCGGCTTCTTCCAAGGACCGCTGGAGTTGGAGCGCCACCACCTTCTCAACAACCTTCCCCATAAAGGGAAGGTTGGAGACTGGTCGATAGTTGTTGAGAATGGCTGGGTCCAGGGAAGGCTTCTTGAGGAGGGGGCGCACAAGTGCCTCCTTGTAGGGATCCGGGAAGGACCCCCTCCCCAAAGAAGCGTTGACAATCTCCTGGACCCAGCTCCGTGTCACCTCCCTGCTGGCCGAAACCAGCCAGGAGGGACACGGATCCAGTAAACAGGTGGTGGAACTCACAGCTCCAATGGCCTTGTCCGCTTCATCAGATAGATAGATATAGATAGAAAGATAGATAGACAGACAGACAGATAGAAAAATAGATAGATAGATAGATAGATAGATAGATAGATAGAAATAGATACAGATAGATAGATAGAAAGAAAGAAAGAAAGAAAAATAGATAGATAGATAGAAAAATAGATAGATAGAAAGATAGAAAAATAGATAGATAGATAGAAATAGATACAGATAGATAGATAGATAGATAGACAGACAGATATAGATAGAAAGATAGATAGACAGACAGACAGACAGATAGAAAAATAGATAGATAGATAGATAGATAGATAGATGATAGATAGATAGAAAAATAGATAGATAGAAAAATAGATAGATAGAAAGATAGACAGATAGAAAAAGAATTCCTGTCTAGCTGTGCCTCATGACAAATACACACAGGGAGTAAAAAAAAAAGCCTCTGGGTTTCAGCAAGAGGTAGCTGGCTTTTTTCACGGTGGGGGGGAGAGGGGGCATGCACACACACATACACACGACCTCACCGGCTTCCCATTGCTTTTCCCCCCTCTCGGTTGGAGCAAATGGCTGCCTCCTTTGCTTGAGCCAGGGAGAGGAACTACGGTGTGCGAGAGGGGACAAAAGCTGGTGCCTCCTCGCTCTGGCTCAAGCAATGGCGCCCTCGTGTGGTGACTTTGTCAATGACCCAAGTATAAGCCGAGGTTGTGTTTTTCAGCCCATTTTTTGGGCTGTAAAACTCGGCTTATACTCGAGTATATACGGTAGATTTTTAATCCATAATTATGTCCAGGATCCAATTTGGATCGGTCCCCAGGACCAGAGGTTTATTCTTCCAAGCTTTCAGACTTGTGCTGGAGTCCATCTTCAGGAAACTTCTCCATTTCTGTCCATTCTAGTTACTGTATAAATCCAGAATAAATAATTCCATTCTGTGGTTGGGCGTCAACTCATTGTTTGAAGATCCCTTGGTCTTACTTGCTTTCTTGCCTACTCTCCGATCTGGGGCCCAATGAAATTTTAGTGTTAATATTTATTATTTTACTTATTATCAGAGCAAGCAAACTGTTGGCTGGGGAAGGCTGCTCTACCCACTTACCTGGGAGTAAGTCACACTGAACTCAGTGGAGCCTCTTTTCAGTTAGGCAGGCATAGGCTACTGTGGTTAGGGCCCTCTTTTGACATGGGGCCAGGCCACCTTAATCAAGCTCTGCCGGACACTCATAGCAAATTGAGTGGAAGGAGGCTTTAGCGTTCTGTTCGAAGCTTTTGCTCAGCTGCAGAGGATGCTTCCTTGCACAGGTCTACCCTCGTTCATGGCTACCACGGCGCCTGTTGAGAACAACAAGAATCCACGCAGCCACCCTGCCCCACCTGGATGCCTTCTCTTCCAGGCTCAGATTAGTGTGCAACTGGGAAAACACTCCCCATCTGGGGGAATCAATTCAATTGAGAGGGACAACACATGTTCTCCTGGGTCACACGTGTGTCCCCTCCCCGCATCACTTCACATACCCCCAGGAGGGCACGCCCCACTGTTTGAGAAGCACCGGGTTAGAGCAATCTGGTAGGACTGAATCATGATGGTAGAATTAGTTCCTTAAATGAAACTCTCATTCTTAGCAGTAAGAATTTCAGGTTTGTTTTTTTCTTCACTACAACGTTGCAGTTTCAGATCATACTATATTTCAGATAACATCTTGGTGAAACTGAAAAAAAATTAGTTTCCCATCTGCTAATCTTTTATCAGGTTATTTCCTTTTTCTAGGCATCAGAGGAAATAATGGTGTAATGTGATATGTTCTTCTGTGGAGATTCTTAATAGAAATTGGAAACTGAATTGTTCTTTTTTACCCAATATTTTAGGACATAGCATTCTTCCAGTCCTCCATTTTATCTCCTTCCCAATTTTCTTTGAAATCCTGCCTCTTCCTGTCTGCTGTAATGTCTACATAATGTCCACTCTAAATTACACTAGACCTTATAAGTGGAATCTTTATGAATATTAAGACAAAATAAAAGAAGCCCAGTAAGGATTATTTCTTCAATCTGAATTTGGGTCTGACATTTGGGAATAACACGTACTTGAATTGCAATGAACAAACTTAAGATAAGATCCATGATTTCATTTTAGTTTTATCACACATATCTGCAATTACTGTAGGTTCAGAAATGTGAAATATATCTCCTAATATCTTCAAATGTGTGTGTGTGTGTGTGTGAGAGAGAGAGAGAGAGAGAGAGAGCTAACCATATCCTCATTGGGACTTGAACTTGCAACTTTTGCCTTGTAAGGCAGAGAATTAACCTCTAGGCTACAATATCCAATCCCGTCAGCTCTGTACCATGGAAGGGTTACATGTTTTTTGTGTTGAATCATCCTGGTATATTGAAGGAACATCACAACTCCTTTTTTGCCTCTCGGCCCAACCCAGGGCCATTTCCAAGGCGGTTAATTTATTCATAACCAACAAACTATATTCTGTATGTGTCACATGTTTTTGCTGAATTCGAAAATTAAGGGAGACTAGGATAGATCTATTTCGACCTTATTTTGGCCTCATCAGCTAGCCATACCCTCACTGGGACTTGAACTTGCAACCTTTGCCTTATAAGGCAGAGAATTAACATCCCGTGTAAGATTCAGAAATTTCTGGCGACGTTTCAACGAGGTCCCACTCGTCATCTTCAGGCTGGTGCTTCTGTCCTTGTTCTAGGGCGAACACAGAGAAGAAAGCAAAGAAACAAAGTTGCTTGGATAGCATTTCACTACTTCCTGGATTACATAGTAAAATATAAAAAAGTCTTGATGTATTCTATTTTTAGATCAAAGGTGTTACAATAATTTAAATTCTGAGATTTACTCATCAGTCATTATTTATACATTATTTCTGAAAAAGAGTACAGTGATACCTCATCTTACGAGCTCCTCATCATACAAACTTTTCGAGATATGAACCCGGGGTTTAAGATTTTTTTGCCTCTTCTTCCGAACTATTTTCACCTTACAAACCTGCCGCCGCCGCTGGGTTTCCCCGCCTCCAGACTTCCGTTGCCAGCTGAAGCGCCCGTTTTCACACTGGTGGGATTCCCCTGAGGCTCTTCTCCATGGGAAACCCCACCTCCAGATTTTGCGATGCTGCAGGGGAATCCCAGCAGTGCAAAAACAGGCGCTTCGGCTGCCAATAGAAGTCCGGAGGTGGGGTTTCCCAGTGAGGGAAGCCTCAGCGAAATCGCATCATCACCTTGTCCTGGAACCAATTAAGTTAGTAAGACAAGGTATCACTGTATATCAATTAATTTTCTCATTTTAAAACATATATAAAATGCTTTCTTTTTGCTGTGGTATTGTCTTTTTGAAAAAAATCTGCAATCTTCAATTTCATAACATCTTGCAATACCACAGGATAACAGCTACATTACATGGAGCAATTCTGTCTTTATATGTACCGTATATACGCACATATTTGTACAGTATGTATGCATGTATGCCATATAGAATTCAAGGAACTAGCATCTATGTATCAAAACATGAAAAGACTGCTAAACTAAGCCCATTTTTGGAGAAAACAGTGTTTTATTTTTCAATAAATATTAGATTATTTTGTATGAAGGATATGTTATTCTAGACCAATTGACTGCTTAATTGGTTATGTGCTATCAGGCTCGCAATGAGACAGTGATCACATATATAGATTTCTTTTTCAAAAATATCTATTCTTAATCTGATCTTTCTGAGGCACCAATTGCCATTGTAATTGGATTTATCTATTGCTGGTGTTGTGTTTCCTTTAACTTTTCCTAGCATTATATACTTATAGAGTTGATAAAAATAATCCAAAAAAGAAGAAGAATGATATGTGAAAAATAATTCTGCTGCACATGCAAAAAAAAATTCACGCAGATGTCATTTCTCTTGTGACTGCTTCTGTATAATTGTATTTAAAATAACTAGTCTGTGCTATAAATGCCTGCAGGAATTGTCTGAGAACACTTCCCCTTGACCTTGGTGAGGCTTAATTCTAAGAAAAACATGTAAGATGAAGTTGCATTGCATTTCCCATTCGTCTAAGTCAGAACCGCTTAAAAATAAGTATGCTTAAATTTTCAATCTTGAAATCCAACATGTTTTATTCTTACATGTTGCTCACCTGTATAAATTCCCTTGGGAATAAGTTCGGTTGAAAACATTGGATTTGTAAGTGAACATAGCTCTGATCATAGGAAATTAAGGGGAAAATGTCTCTGTGGTACTCATTTTACTTCCATAGGTTGTGTAAATTTATAACAAGTAACTAAAAGCAATCCTAACTAATTTACAGTAGAATTCGTCCCTTGGTACTTTAGGATCTGTTCCTTTAACTCAAGTGATTTTATTACAGCCTCTTATCTAGAATGGAGGTTTACAGTAATAGCTTGACCCGACTGCTTTTCATTTAAAGACAGAGGTAGGAAATGATAATTGTCATACCCAATCATTATCAAAAGTCAAGAAAAAAGGAAGCAATAGGTTTCAGGAGTCAGAAATTCTTCCTATCTCCCTGTATTAGCCAAGGAGAGAGCAGACTAATCACGGCACTTCCTTCACAAGCGACTTCAAATTTGAGCCTGCTACAGGAAACACACATATAATTGATGCTTCCATATGCTTAATTTAACAGGCTTCTTCTAAAATTGTTTCCACCAGTTGCTCACATTGGCCACCTTCTGAGCTTCCTTTAATGTTTTGCGGTGCCTCTCCTAATTCTTTATTTCTTTCTTTATTTTTATTTATTTATTTTGTCCAATGCACAATAATATACAATGAAGGTTATAGAGGATATAGTAGAGAATATATAGGAGATATAGGAGAGACTATAGGACAGGGGACAGAAGGCACTCTAGTGCGCTTATGTACGCCCCTTACTGACCTTGAAGCTTGAATCTGTTGTGTGCTCATGTGTTGTTGTGGTTGAAGCTAAAGTAGTCTTTGACAGGCAGGACATTGCAGCATATGATCTTGTGGGCAATACTTAGATCATGTTTAAGGTGTCGTAGTTCTAAGCTTTCAAGACCCAGGATTGTAAGTATAGTTTCATAGGGTATTCTGTTTCGGGTGGAGGAGTGAAGGGCTCTTCTGGTAAAGTATCTTTGGACATTTTCGAGGGTGTTAATGTGAGAAATGTGGTATGGGTTCCAAACAGATGAGCTGTATTGTAGGATGGGTCTGGTGAAAGTTTTGTAAGCTCTGGTAAGTAGTGTGAGATTTCCAGAGCAGAAGCTACATAGGATTAGATTAACAACTCTTGAGGCCTTCTTGGCAATGTTGTTGCAGTGGGCTTTGGCACTTAGATCTTTAGCTATTATTTAGTTATTACCACGACAAGAGTCAATCCTGCTTGTCACCCTTCCCAGTTCTATTACAGTGTTTACACACCTCACTATATTTCTGGATTATATCCCATAGGACAGTGATGGTGAACCTATGGCCAGGCCAGCTGGTTTTTAGGCTTTCTGGGCCTACTAGGAGCTGAGAAACAGCCTGTTTTCAGCCTATGGATTGAGTGTGGAAGGCCTGTTTTTTGCTCTTCTCAAGCTCCAGAGCCTTTCTAGGAGCCTGGAAAAGGTGAAAATGACCTCCCACGACCATCCGAAGGTCCTCCAGAGGCTGGAAACATTCTGTTTGCCAACTGGAAGAAGTTGGCAAACTGACCATTTCAGGCCTCTGGAGGGCCTCTGGGGGATAGGCCATTTTCACCTTCCCCAGACTTCTAGAAAGGTTCTGAAGTTTGGAGAGAGCAAAAACCAGACATGCCATTACATGTTGGGAGTGGGGTGGGTGTCATGCATGCATGCGCAGGGCCCCCCATATGGAATTATGGGTGTGGGCATGCATGCACGTGATCCCTCACCATGCTCCCTCTTTTTGGCAAGTGAACCAAAAAGGTTTCGCCATCACTGCCATAGGAGAACATATATATTATGTCTTCGTAATATGGCCTCTCCTTTTAATTAGCTTAGCTTTAGGTACCTAAATCTCCTTAAATCTGTCCTGATGCTCCTGGTCATTTGTGGTTGCAAGATGTGTGCTACCATGCCAGGGTCATCTCATCTTGCAGAATATTAAGCCTCAGAAAGACTTTCGAGATTTTATGTACAACTTTTATCACCATGGATACCAAATGGTTCAGCAGTTTTAATCATGTTGTTTTTCTCCAGATGCAATAGAATTATATGTTATTGAACTAAAAAAAAAAGAGAGAGGCATAAGTTAATCTTTCAGTATGGCCACCTTCATTGAACTATTTTATATTTGTCATATAGCCTCTGGCTAGATTAGTGAATTATGTTAAAATGGATTAAAATAATTAGGGCTATGGTTTCTTTGCCATGATTCTTCAAATGGCATGTTTATTCAAACTAGGTTCTAACGGGTGGTCTTCTACTATGCCAGCAACTCTGACCACCAGCTACCAATCTGGCAATCTGCCATTACATTGACTTCAGGAATAATATAATCTATAAATGGATCCAGTAAGATCTATGCTGATGAGGACCTTCAAACCTAGTACATTTCTCTTGGTGGTTCTATCTTCTCTGAAATAATGAAACCTGTCTCCGAATAACCAGAATATATTTTGAAAATGATATATATATATGGTTCTGGGTTTCTTTCACACTGGATTTAAAAGAAGAGTAACTTTTTCAAGTAACTGAACAGTTCTCTGTCTGCTTCTTGAGCCATTATTTGGAGCTTTAATCATTAGTTTGATTAAGTGGTGCATATTTCTGTGGCACTTATCACTGTGGCAGTAAGATGCTTTAATTACAGAGATTAAAGTACTAAACAAGGCCAAAAAAGAACAGCTATAATTATTAAATCTGTACATCTGTGGAAAGCTCTTCATGAATTGCCTCAAAAAGGGGTGTTGAGTAAGTGTCGTATGTTTTTGTTTCCCATGCTAACTTCAGTAGCAAGCAAAAAGAAATGTTTAGTAGGTTCATGAAACTCCTGCCTTGTTGCTAAGATCTTCATCTATGTCATGGTATGTTGGGATACAGGAGGAAGAACTCCAGCCTACTGCAGACAACAGTCTGGTAAATGAAATTTGAGTCTGAAGAAGGAGGGGCCTCTCTCTAGTTTTGGGGAGAAAAAAGTGAAGGATAGGAAGGGTATACAGTAGTACCTCTAGATATGAGCTGCTCCACATGCGAGTATTCCAAGTTACCAGCCCCAACGCGAGCGAAATTTCTGTTCAACGCCCAAGCTCAAATTTGGGATACGAGCCAAGCTTCCGCTAGGTGGCGCAAGAATCTCATTGCTTCCGGTTATCTCTGCACGAAAAACAAAGTCTAAAGGCATTTGTTCGAGATGCGAGTTGATCGACTTACGAGCTCGGGTCTGGAACGAATTAAACTCGTATGTCGAGGTACCACCGTATAGCCTTCGAGGTACTTCATACAAGAAGCAGAACAATGAATACTACATTTATTGTAAGAGTACATTAACAGACTGATAGAAGAGAATATTTGTAACTCAAGCTTGATCTATAATACCCTTGGTGCTCTCTGAGCTTGGTGGTTTTCTTGCAGATGTTTCATTATCAAACTAGGTAAGGCTACTTCAGCTGACTGCTAGCTGCAGTTTGGCAGTTCATATGAGAACCCAGATTGTTGGGACTAATATGCAGACTCCAGTGACGGGCTCCTATGGGTATGGTCAGGTATATAGAACTGGTAGAAAAAAAATTTAATTTTTATTTTCCCCCCCTTCTGAGTTCTGGGTATGTCCCTTCTGAGTACAGTTGAAATAGAAGCCATTTTGCCACTAATTTCTGTTGTGAGTACTCTTTATCCACATCTGGTAATGTCAGATTCTGAGTAGTGATGGGCGAACCCAACGGTGTTCGGGTTCGGCAAGTTCGGACGAACTTTACGCAAAATTCGTCCGAACCCAAACGGGGAATCCCACCAAGAGATTCCGGGGGCAGAGCTTTGATGTCATGTATACCGGCAGGTTGCTAAGGACAACAAGGTGATCACTTCCTGGATTCCATGGAATCCAGGAAGTGATCACCTTGACGTCCTTAGCAACCTCACAGTGACGTCAAAGCTCCCAACACCGAAGGCGACCCCGAACTTTGCCTGGAGTTTCAAAACAATTTGTGTTCGTGTTCGGCATACCGAACACCGCAAAATTCGGTACGGACCCGAATTGTGTGGGTTCAGTTCGCCCATCACTAATTCTGAAGAGGATGAGCCAGGCCCCTCTGGATACCCTGGGCGAGTGGGGTTGCCAGCTGATGCAGAGGGTGAGAGGGAGGAAGAAGGTGGCCTGGATGAACCTGAGGAACCACCATCAGAGGGGCCTGATATAACAATGGGGGGAGTGCTCTCAGTCATAGGATGAAGCAGACATTAGAGGGGATAACCCACTCTTAGATGCTAGGTATCATAGGTTTCTGGGAAGACAACAGACTTGTATAGTAAAAGTAAATAAGCTTACAGCTTTACTCTTGGGGTTTTTGATGCCACTCCCAGCCAGTATATAAGCAGAGGATCTTGGGAAATTCAGGGTAGGGTTTCATGGAAGCTGTGTTAGAGTTGGGGTGTTCAAAAAATGCCCCCCAAAATCTGTTTCCTGTCTTGTTAAAAACTCTTTGCCAGATGCTCCCTGAATATTAGAACTTTGGTGAGCTGATTTATCTCTTCTATAATGAATTTCCCTCTCTTATTGCAATGGAATGTCATTAGGTCTAAGTTGGCCTTTTTCTGGAACTTTATCTGCTTTTCGCCTCAGAGGGAAAAAAAATACCCACTGACCCTTCATTCATACTGCTTTTGCTTTATGATGCATTTTCATAATAAAGAGTGTGATTTTAACATGAAATAATAAGTTTTGAGTCGGTGATTTCACTCCGATAGCCCGGGAATAGAACAATTTCCAGTGATGGATTACAGGTACTGGAGATCCCCAAATGAGATACTGGGTGACCTCAGTAGCCTAAAAGCCATGGGTAGCTCACCTACAAACCTATACACATTATACATTAAGATGCATAAGTGTATCTTAATATGTCTTAGTTTATCCAAAATAAAGATATACAGTGGTACCTCATCTTACGAACGCCTCTTCTAACGAACTTTTCGAGATATGAACCCGGTGTTTAAGATTTTTTTGCCTCTTCTTCCGAACTATTTTCACCTTACGAACCCAAGCCGCTGCTGCTGGGATGAAGGGGTTTCTTTTTTCCCCCTTTTTTGAAGAAAGAAAAGGGAGGGGCGTTTTGGAGAGGGAAAGAATTTGCATTAACAAAAGTAGGAGAACAGCGTGCTTGCAGAGGCACTGAAAGGGTGTCTTTTGAAGGAAGAAAAGGGAGGGCTGGCTTGGAGGGGGAAAGACTTTGCAGAGAACAGCGTGCTTGCAGAGGCACTGAAAGGGTGTCTTTTGAAGAAAGAAAAGGGAGGGCTGGCTTGGAGGGGGAAAGACTTTGCAGAGAACAGCGTGCTTGCAGAAGCACTGAAAGGGTGTCTTTTGAAGGAAGAAAAGGGAGGGCTGGCTTGGAGGGGGAAAGACTTTGCAGAGAACAGCGTGCTTGCAGAAGCACTGAAAGGGTGTCTTTTGAAGGAAGAAAAGGGAGGGCTGGCTTGGAGGGGGAAAGACTTTGCAGAGAACAGCGTGCTTGCAGAAGCACTGAAAGGGTGTCTTTTGAAGGAAGAAAAGGGAGGGCTGGCTTGGAGGGGGAAAGACTTTGCAGAGAACAGCGTGCTTGCAGAGGCACTGAAAGGGTGTCTTTTGAAGGAAGAAAAGGGAGGGCTGGCTTGGAGGGGGAAAGACTTTGCAGAGAACAGCGTGCTTGCAGAAGCACTGAAAGGGTGTCTTTTGAAGGAAGAAAAGGGAGGGCTGGCTTGGAGGGGGAAAGACTTTGCAGAGAACAGCGTGCTTGCAGAAGCACTGAAAGGGTGTCTTTTGAAGGAAGAAAAGGGAGGGCTGGCTTGGAGGGGGAAAGACTTTGCAGAGAACAGCGTGCTTGCAGAGGCACTGAAAGGGTGTCTTTTGAAGAAAGAAAAGGGAGGGCTGGCTTGGAGGGGGAAAGACTTTGCAGAGAACAGCGTGCTTGCAGAAGCACTGAAAGGGTGTCTTTTGAAGGAAGAAAAGGGAGGGCTGGCTTGGAGGGGGAAAGACTTTGCAGAGAACAGCGTGCTTGCAGAGGCACTGAAAGGGTGTCTTTTGAAGAAAGAAAAGGGAGGGGCGCCCCCTTGCCTTTCTTCCTTCCCACTCACCCTTTAGCCTAGCCTTGCTTCTTCCACCCGCCCCCTTTAGCTGCTCCTCCCTGCCCTCTGTTCGCCTCCCTTCTAAAGTTTGGGATTTTCCTGAAGGATTTGCACGCATTATTTGCTTTTACATTGATTCCTATGGGAAACATTGCTTCGTCTTACGAACTTTTCACCTTACGAACCTCCTCCTGGAACCAATTAAGTTCATATCACGAGGTACCACTGTATATTAACATCGGTGAGTCTCCTTTATGTAATATACACAGAGTTACTTTACAAGTTGTCATGAGCCCAGTCATATGACCTTTCCTTGAAAATTGGTTTATGCTATTTTCAGAGAACTTTAAATGCATGCTCATGTCATCAATGGAAAAACTCTTAATGCTTTTATTGAGCTGAGTTGCATTTATCTACTTCTGCAACCTCCCTGAATGATGATTCTTTATTATTTCTTTCTGTATATGAAAAACCAAATGTTGAAAAAGAATAGATGGCCTAAAGCCATCCTGGAAGATTCTGACTGAGTGTACATTTGAATATTGATTGTTCCTGATTCCAGACCAACCCTCTGTCTTCTGATCTAATTCTCAAGCTATGGATTCCCGTTTCTTTCACATAACTGCAATTCATGACCGCAGAGAGGATTTCCCCCTCTTCTACTATTGAATAAAAGTGAGTGAGTTGCCTGTGGCACTTCAATTTAACAACCAGAATAAAGGCACCTCTTATATAAAAGTATCACTTGGATGTTTTGCTTTATAGTTTGATACTTTCAAATACTGTATATTGCAAGAAGATAAGATTTTCTGATTGAAAAACTATACTTCACAATTTTAAAAGACTGAACTTGCTTCGGATGAATTGGCCAGTGCTTAGGTGGTCCAATAAACAGATTCAAAAAATGAGTGGGCAACTAAACCAAAGGAATCCACACCAGATATTTAATTAATAAGAGATATATGCAATAATAATTTTTCCTTTTTCTTCATTACAATATAATATACAAAATCTTTCAGCTGTGGCGAGGGGGGGCGTTTGCCCAGGTTCACCTGGTGCACCAGTTGCGGCCCTATTTGGACCGGGGGTCACTGCTCACAGTCACTCATGCCCTCATCACCTCGAGGTTCGACTACTGTAATGCTCTCTACATGGGGCTACCTTTGAAGAGTGTTCAGAAACTTCAGATCGTGCAGAATGCAGCTGCGAGAGCAATCATGGGCTTCCCCAAGTATGCCCATGTTACACCAACACTCCACAGTCTGCATTGGTTGCCGATCAGTTTCTGGTCACAATTCAAAGTGTTGGTCATGACCTATAAAGCCCTTCATGGCATCGGACCAGAATATCTGCGAGATCGCCTTCTGCCGCACGAATCCCAGCGACCGGCTAGGTCCCACAGAGTTGGCCTTCTCCGGGTCCCATCAGCAAAACAATGTTGTTTGGCGGGCCCCAGGGGAAGAGCCTTCTCTGTGGCAGCCCCGGCCCTTTGGAACCAACTCCCCCCCGGAGATTAGAATTGCCCCCACCCTCCTCACCTTTCGTAAGCGCCTTAAAACCCACCTCTGCCATCAGGCATGAGGGAACTGAGATATTCTTTCCCCCTAGGCATTTACAATTTATGCATGGTATGTTTGTTTGTATGTATGTTTGGTTTTACAAATAAGGTTTTTTTAATTGTTTTAGTATTAGTTTTAGTATTGGATTTACATGATGTTTTGTACTACTGTTGTTAGCCGCCCCGAGTCTACGGAGAGGGGCGGCATACAAATCCAATAAATAAATAAATAAATAATAAAAAAATAAAAAAATCTAAATTGATTGTAACTGATAATGACTCCTTGCCCTCCATTTTAATCTTAAGAAAGATTAAATGTTGTCAATGAGTAAACATTTTTTGTTAGTCCTCTAGATTTGAGGTGTCATATTTAAAGTGCAAGAATAAAGTTCTACGAACATGGTAAATTTAACACTTGTGGACTTCAATTCCCAGAATTCCCCAACCAGCCGTTGGAATTCTGGGAATTGAAGTCCGCAAATCTTAAAGTTGCCAAGTTTGGAGACTCCTGTACAAGGAGATAAAGTGAATGAGATAATTGTTGCTCCATCTTCAGTCTTAACGATTGTGCTCTTTTCCACATAAGTAATTATGATATATAAAAAACATATATATTACATTCACATAGCTTTTTAAAAATATTTGCTTTTATGTGCACTGGGAATGTGTAGCCACATTTATCATTTTTTTTGCCACTGGGAAGTAAAATATGTTGATAACATATATTCAGTCTGGATTGGTTCATATATAACCAGCAAATTCACTGTTGCATCCCTCCTTTCACAGTGATTCCAGAACCATTTTCACAAAAGCCAAACTGGTACTCAGGTGATGTTTACTTCTACTTTAACGCCTGTATTTCATTCTCTGACAAATGGATAACATTAATTTATGTCAAAAGCATGTCAGTAGCTCAGCTGTCACGTTTCATTTCAGATGTTCCTATAAACAGTGCAGGATTTTATACACACTAAACTGACCTTTGCCGGATTGCCTCAAATTAAATAAATTGGGCCCTTAGAGTGTTCCAACTGAATGCTTGAAAAACTTCATTTTTTAAATGTATTCCTGTAGAAGATCTATTGAGAGGCTGCTAGTTGTCTCTTGAACAGCGGTGGGTTCTTGCAGCTTTGGACTGCCCAAAACGGTAGCAACCTGCTGATGATATCAGGATGGTCTCACAGATCCAGTTCGGTCGGTGCCGATCCATGGGCTGAATTTATTTTACTGTTTTGAAGTTTTTTCCTCTACTGCTGCTTGAAAAAAGACCATCCTGCCCTTCTATGAAGGCAGAAGTCTGGAATTAGCCATCAAAAAGCACCATGCAGTTACTTTACTGCTTGTATTCCTTATTAGATTTTCTCTGGGAAACAAAAATGACAGAAGTAGTGGATAGAAAAGACAGGAGATTTACAAACAGAGGATAATGATCCTTTATAAAAGTCTATCAGCATTCTCCGGTATTCCAAGTCAAACCATTGGCTAGGATTCTCTGGATATTTATGTGTTCTGTCGGGCTCTCTGGTAGACTCCTCCCAAAAATTCACAGGTACAAATTTCAGACACACACACGTTTGAAAATTCAAAACAATGTTCTTTATAATGAAAATTCACTTAAACCAAGCCCTCTTTTGGTATAGCAAAGAGCACTCATCTCCAAACAAACTGGTAATTTGTACAAGTCCCTTATCAGTTCTGTGATACTTGGCTTGCAGCTGTGAGGCAATTCACAGTCCTTCTTCTTTCACAAAGTGAAACACACTTTGCTATGGTTTAGTTTCAAAGTGGGGAAAAATCAGCACAGAAAAGGTCAAAGTCAGTAAAGCAGTCACGAAACACAACGATCAGCTAATCCTCCACAATGGCCAAACCCACAGACTGCTATTTATAGCAGCCTCACTAATGACCACAGCCCCACCCAACCACAGGTGGCCTCATTTTCTTTGATAATAATCTCTCAGTTGTTGTTGCCTATGCATGGCTCTCCGCATGCGTGGCTGTATCATTAACTCTTATTCTGAATCCAAGGAGGAGCTAGATAATTGATCTCCTTCTGAGCTGTCTGCCACACTGTCCTCGTCCCTGTCACTCATGTCTTCTTGGTCAGAGGAGCCTTCATCAGCAGATTTCACCGGGGGTAAAACAGGCCTGCAGCATGTGAATGTCTCCCCCACATCCACAGTCCTTGGGGCAGGAGCTGGGCCAGAGTTAACCACAACATTTATATAGCAAAATTTTCCAGCCGTAATGTCAGGCATAAGCAACCAGCTGAAAGAAAGAACTTTATTGACTACTATTTATGTTACAAGAATCTCTCTGAAGTGATTACCTTCCTCTGGGAATGACCAGGTAAGACTTGATGGGTCTTGGGGAGATTAAGTTTATGCCTCTTATGGCTGTGCATGGATTCTAAGCTTAGACTTGCTTGACCCCTCCTCCCAGCCTAGCCTGCAGTTTCCTAACACTTTCTTAATAATATAAACTCTTGACTTTCAACTTCATAGCATCTGGTGGAGGACTTAGACATAAGGCCTTTAAAAACCTAGACAACTCTCCTGGAGCAATGATAGTAAACTTAAGACATGCGTGTCAATTATGACATACCACAACATGCTAAAATGCTAGCATTTGCCAATACCTAACAAATCATGAAAACACACCCTTTGCTCATTTGATTTCTGGAGGCCGTGAAGGCCACACAAACCAGGGTAATGTATTTAGGTGATTTTCTCAGGCTGCAAAGGCTGCATGAGAATAGAGTGTGCTCTCTTGCCTCTGCAGCCTCCAAAAATATCACAAAAATGAGGTATGGCTTTGTATTCAGGGGTCACAGGAAAATCTGCTTCAATAACAAAGGCCTCGTGCGATGTAGAGCTGCCTCACTTTCTCTATTTTTTTTAAAAAAAATAATGTGTAGAGAATTGGTTTTTTTTTGTTCAGGAGAGTGAATGTGACAACCTAGCCCATGTTACACCAACTTTCCGCAGTCTGCATTGGTTGATGATCAGTTTCCGGTCACAATTCAAAGTGTTGGTTATGACCTATAAAGTCCTTCATGGCACCGGACCAGATTATTTCCGGGACCGCCTTCTGCCTCACGAATCCCAGCGACCAGTTAGGTCCCATAGAATGGGCTTTCTCTGGGTCCCATCAACTAAACAATGTCATTTGGCGGGACCCAGGGGAAGAGGCTTCTCTGTGGCGACCCCAGCCCTCTGGAACCAACTCCCCCCAGAGATTAGAATAGCCCCCACCCTCCTTGCCTTTCGTAAGCTCCTTAAAACCCACCTCTGCCATCAGGCATGGGGGAACTGAGATATTCTTTCCCCCTAGGCTTCTACAATTTATGTATGGTATGTTTGTATGTATGATTGGTTTTTAAAATAAGGGTTTTTAGCTGTTTTAGTATTGGATTGTCGCATGTTGTTTTTATCACTGTTGTTAGCCGCCCCGAGTCTACGGAGAGGGGCGGCATACAAATCCAATAAAATAAATAAATAAATAAATAAATAAATAAATAAAATAAATCAAGTTAAGTATTATCAAATTTTGGACATGCCAAATCCAAAAAAGGCTCATCGTCACTGCCCTAGAACAAATGAAACTGATCACAATATGGATTTTGGTCTTGGTTTCTTTTTTCTTTTTTAATTAAAATGTGCTCTTAGTTTAGATGACGATGCTTCAGTTATTTATTTCCTTTTGAAGTTCTGAGAACTTTTTTTTATAGTCAATGATTCTGGTTGAAGCCAGCTCAACAAAGAATATAACCAAACAATGCTTTGAGTCTTATTCTTTTTGTCTTTATTCACCTGAGTTCTGTTTTTCCATTTTAAAAAATGTTTGTTTCTTTGGCATTCTGCTCACTCTTGGACTTTATGCCTGAAGCTAAATTTAGTGCTTTCAAAAGCAGTTCAACAGTGGAACTAATTACTCAGAGAGTTGGTAGATTTCTCTTCACTGGATGTGTTCCAGGAGAGGATTCCTGCACTAAGCAGGTCTGAGGTTTAAATAGCTCCTTGAAAATCTATGAGCCTATGCCTCACTGGAGCAATCAGGTTAAAAACAAATCTAATCTTCAACAGTTGCATATCACAGAAGAATATAACTAGAATTGTGTTGTATCTGACTAATGGCTTAGTAGCTGGCGTCTTTTGCCCTCTGATTTAGATTTATGGGCATGTTATTTCTGATTTACATTTTACCAGATTTGCCCCATGCCCCATTTTTAGCTAAAACAGAGTAGGACTAGCAACCCAGGCCGTCAAGTTCTATAGAACCAGTCCAAACCAGGAGGAACCCACCTCTGGTCATAGGTGGCTAGGAAGGCTAGCAACATAGGAAGAAAGGAACAAGGATTCAGAATAAGGAGAAACAAAAGAAACACTTTCTCAGTATATATTTTTTTCATCTTTAAATACACGTTCAAAATAAATTTATATGGTTCCCCATCATTACTAAATTGATTGATTTCAATTGTGAGTGGATTTTTTTCTGCAGGGCAAACCCTTTTGTATTCTTGCATTGCATATATTAGGCAGCTTTAGAAATAAATTGAAGAGTAGAGTTCAACTGTTTTCTCTGGGGATTGATTAAAAAGACATAGCTCTATTGTAGTAAATGCAAATATTGTATTCACTACTTTCCCTTCTTGAAGCTTATAGATAAGTGAACATTAAGTGAATTAGCCCTTGTGTTTTATCAAATTGTCGCTTAAATTCATCTTCTTTATGCTTTGAAAAATTATATTTTCAGTAATTGTGCACTCCATAAGATTATATTATAACATAATATTTCTACAATGTGCATGGTCAAATCCAGGCAAAATACAGTCTTAAGCACTTCTAGTGAATAAACTGTCTAGAAAAAATTAAAGCAAATAAATGTAATGTCCAGTTGTGTCCAGGGGGTGGTGCCCATTTCCTTTTCCTAGTCAAAGGAGCCAATGCTGTCCAAAGACATTTCCATGATATTGTGGCTAAGGTGCATGGAGTAATTTTGCTGTCAAATTGGTACTTATTTATCTACTCGCATTTACATGCTTTCAAACTTCTAGTTTGATAAGAGGCTGGAGCTAGAATGGGATCTCACCCCCTCTCACAATGCTTAGGTCATGAACTACCAACCTTCTGGTTGACGAGCCCAATGTCTTAACCATTACATCCCTGTACCCCCATCATCAAAATTTACTTCTGAGTAAATATTAACTAGGGAACTTAATTCAGAATATATTGTGCTTCCTTATCTCAATCCTTGAGATAGCCAGGCTGACAGAAGCTGACTAATGCTAGAGTGAACCTGGCATTTCCTGATTTCGCTCAACATTTTAATCCTTACTCAACTCTGGATCTTGTGCATAGTCATGCTGATAAGCCTACTTATTTCAACTCCATTTTCAATTCCATTTTTAACACACTGAAATCAGTATAAAATTTGATGATTTAAAATTGAGTGAACTGTGACCCTACATTTGAGGAAAATTCATTTAGACATAATAATAATAATAATAATAATAATAATAATAATAATAATAATAATAATAATAATTTATTAGATTTGCATGCCGCCCCTCTCCGAAGACTCGGGGCGGCTCATAACAATAATAAAAAACAATATTATAGCGAAACAAATCTAATATTTTAAAAGAAGCATATAAAAACCCTATCATATTTAAAACCAAACAACACATACATACCAAACATAAAATATAAAAAAGCCTGGGGAAAAGGTGTCTCAACTCCCCCATGCCTGGTGGTATAGGTGGGTATTGAGTAGTTTGCGAAAGTCAAGGAGGGTGGGGGCAGTTCTAATCTCCGGGGGGAGTTGATTCCAGAGGGCTGGAGCCGCCACAAAGAAGGCTCTTCCCCTGGGGCCCGCCAAACGACATTGTTTAGTCGATGGGACCTGGAGAAGGCCAACTCTGTGGAACCTTATCGGTTGCTGGGATTCATGCGGTAGCAGGCGGTTCCAGAGGTACTCTTGTCCAGTGCCATGTAGGGATTTAAAGGTCATAACCAACACTTTGAATTGTGACCGGAAACTGATCGGCAGCCAATGCAGGCCACGGAGTGTTGTAGAAACGTGGGTGAACCTGGGAAGCCCCACGATGGCTCTCGCGGCCACGTTCTGCACGATCTGAAGTTTCAGAACACTTTTCAAAGGTAGCCCCATGTAGAGATACATAATTTTTGACATACTAAGAAACACTGTTTGAAATGTCCAAGAAGTTCTATTTCAGATATTGTGAGACAAAGTCAATCATGCTGTGGTTACTGTTGGTTACAGCAATCCTGTGTTGAATGACCACAATATGTAAAGCATATACAGTTTATCTCATTCTTTTAAGACTAGGCTTTCAGGATTGGGGGGAAGGGGGAATCACATGTATTATGACAGCCACTATCACTAACAGTAGTGTACTAAAATCTTCAAGTTTTTCACTTATTCCAAAAGGATTATTATTTGAATCATTTTTAAAGGCACAATAACAGAGAGCAGTCCTGAGACACCAATCTTGACATGACTTTACAAATGGTAAATGGTTGATTTTTGAATTATTTAATTTACTATAGAGGGATTGTTGAGTTGCCTATTATTGCTCCTTCATAATTATTTCAATATTTCATCTGGAGTTCTATTTTAATAGATGCTACTTACCTTTTTTATGAGTCTGATTTTTCTCAAAGTCTTTAATATGTACAATACTGTTGGTTATAGAATCTATTGGCTTTTATTTGCTTTAATTTGGAGACACTTTCATCAATTGCAGCATACTTTTTTACAGATTTAGCGATGGCATGATCACCTTCCAAACATTTGAATATGCAGCATTATGAAGGGGCTACAACACTCTGTACACTGTCCCAAGTATATTTATGTAATTATTTTCCTTCCTTCCAGCAAAGCCGACCAACTCCAAGTTTATGACAGTCTCAGTTTTGAGACTGTATTTATTGTTAATATTTCATCTTGCATTTTCCACAAGCAGCTTAGGTCTTCGTATACCACAGTCTTGTCTCAACCACACAAAAGCTATGTCGATTCGCCTTCACATTGGCGCATCAGTGTGAATTGGTGGTGGTAGACTCGAACTGGAGTTGTTGGTTGGAAGTGTGCGGCAATCTTGGTTTGTAGGGTGGACCAAGCGACGGTTTCTAACGTGTCCGGGTTGACCAGAGTGGAGGCTAAGCTATAAATTGTTGGTCCGCAATAATTTAAAAATATAGCTCGCTTTCTGTCGTCATCAGCGTCCTGCAGGTTACTTGCTTGCAAAAAAATGCAAAATTTGGACATGTAAGATGTCCATGACTCTGTGTCTGGATTGAAGAAAGGCAGTGGTGAAGCCATGACCGAGCTCATGGTTGGTCAGCGGGAGTTCGACCTCCTCGTCGCCACTGTTAAATCACTGCACCGGAGACTCTTGCTGTTCAAAACACATTTATTTCGGAAGACATAACATCCAACTGATCCTCACAATAATAACTCCCAACAAGGGCAACGGCTAATCCGTTGCCCTATTTATACCTTTCCTTAAGCGTGCGAATTTCCTCTGACAACCGTTTATTTTTGGTGGCAACCTAGAACTAGCCGCATCTTAACCAATCAGTGAATTTCTCTTATTTCTTTAAACGAACATAACAGCTATGCATAAATAAGAATGAGAGCTTGTGATTATTTCAGTGTTGCCCAATCCTTGGCAACCCAATTGCTGTAGGATTCACATCTTATAATGCAAAAGCTTGCAAAAGCTTTGACTGGGCTTCCTCCTACTATGTGGCAAGCATTTGCAGGCAGCTTTCCTATGAACATTCAGGAGTCCTCATGGAGTTAAAACTGAGCACAAACTAACAAAAGGTCTTATCCTCAGAGCCATTTTTGGACGCCAAACATGTCTCTGATCTCTATGTCAGGATGGATGACAGCTGCCACACACTTAAAACCTGAATACCTGACTGGCATGTTTGAGACTAAGAAGCTGGTAGAGATTTGAGTCCTTCTGATTTTAGCCTATTGTACATTCTTTGCTGATGACAGTGATGTACGAGGGTTTATTTCACAAGATCCCTTTCAAATCCTATAGCAACAACAGCAACAGAACTATTCTTGAATATGTTGAATGTCTTGGTAGCTATAATTATATAGATATGGACGTGCACATCCATGTGCACAGAATCAAGAATATCAACAGAAAGCAGAAAAAATTATGTAGAATGTGTATTATATCAGTTTTTGGAAAAAGCAATAAGAGATGGCACACCGAGCTTTCCATGGAATATTTAATTAACAGAATCAGTTCCAGAAATGAAAAATAGCAGCTAAGCAATTATAGGGTTCAGTAAAGCAACTCTCTTAGGATGGAGCAGTCATGGATTAAGGACTGGCATTTAAAGATGTTATCAACCAGTTAAGGAGACTAGAGTAGATTTGGTGCCCCAGGGACTGGACCAACGCAATGTGTTATAGTCACATTACGGTTAGTATTTGCTCTCCCCCAGACAATAAACCGAATTACATAGGAGATGGTGAGGCCACTTGGGGTCCCAGCTTGAAATATCTAGGAACACACTTCATTTTGCTGGACAGAATATTAGGCTGTGTTCCAGCTATGCCTTGAGTCTCTTTCATCCATTCATCATGCAGAAAGTCAAAATAAATGCATGTTTTAGTAAGTGAGAAAGAGAAACTGGAAATTGTATAATTTAAAAAGATGGAAGAGCATGCTAATATTTGGACATTTAAACTGAACACTGAATTGAATCCATCTTTTCTCTGCCTCCAGGGCCATGGATATGGAGAAGCAACATTCATGGGATAATGTCTTTTTATTTATTTGATAGCAAAAAAAGCGGTATATAGCAATTCCACAATCTTCACAATCTTTTCCAAGTACAGGGTTTTTTTGTTATTTCTTGATATATATTCACTGACATAAAATAGCAAAGCCTTCATTGCAATGGAGTGGCAATGTTTATTGTCCGCCTTTACAGGGCTTTTATGTTCTGATTTGTAAACAGTTATGTAAAATTTGGGCACTGATCAGATATATTAAGACAAGGGGTACTTCATTTCTTGCAGTTTGGGATGACCAGGAGAGACATTCTGGGTTTCTCCAGGTAAATTGTGGCTTCCCCTGAAGTACCTAGAACTGAATTTGAGACTATGGTCTAATTTTTTAATGGAAGAAGGATGTTCCTATAGCTGCATGTTGGAAGAATCCTATACACTTTGCATCATTTTGTTGCTTTCAGAGTGGGCATTTAAGTGACTTCTGCCCAGAGATATTTGAAGAGATCAGGGAGTTGATTTTCTCATCCTTCTCATTTATCCTTTAGCAAATTCAAACAAAATGTTATTCCTTTTTTAAAAAATTTTTTTAAATTAAATTGCATAGACAAACATGACATACATAACATGTAACACTTAGTGGAGCTACAGTCGCTCTGCTCAGAGTAGAAGTCATCTTTATATTTTTTTTAAAAAGAAAAGGTCTTATCGTTGTTTAACACCATCTATAAAATACTTGAAAATATCAATTGTAAGGTAATAGGTAAAAGCGGAGAGGGGCGGCATACAAATCTAAATAATAAATAAATAAAAGTATTTTAAAACATATATAAAAATTTTAAAATTATGACTTAAATTGAACTAAAATAAGATAAAAAAGAAAAAAGTAGAAGAAGAAAAAAGGCGTTTACATTTATATTGTAAGTAATCTCCATCTAATACAACATAACTACTAAGTACAAGTATATTTAAGGTAGTAAATATTACAAACAAAATGTTATTCCAGCTTCCTTTTCAACCCCATTTTTTCATTCTATAACACCTTTTATGTTAAGTTGCAGTTAAATATTTCATTCTTCCTGTTAAGTTCGAAGAACGGGTACTGGACACGTGGCTGGCTGATTCTTCTTTATTAGGAATCGGCCCATGTGTAACAAAACTTATACAAAGTAACAAACGAGGTTTGCGATTAGAGAGGGTGAGTGCCGCTCGGGTTCTTCTTTATAAAGGTCTTTTTTCCTTGTAGGCGTGGCTTTGACAGCCACTCGAATTTCCTGGCCGCAGCTTAGCCAATTCACGTCCGACATGTAAATGGTACAAATTTACATATAGTATTACTATAACCTACTTACATCCTGACTATTTACATAGGTACACAACACTTCCCATGCAAGTAACTATAATGATTGGGGGATAGGGCAGGGAGAGTGGAGGAAATGGCTTTTAATTTCCTCCCTTCATATTCCCAAATAGACGCAAAAGCCCCAATAAACCTGATTAGTTTCCCATCAAGATGCCTACTAAGAATCTCAATAATGCACTGGAGTTAGCAAATCTGTACTTATTGCCTCAAGAAAATTAGCACCGATTTGTTAATTGTGCTTGTGACAAATCTCTGCTCCAATCTGTCAAGAATTTTGTGGGATTGTTAAACATAATGGATCAGCCCTGAAAATGTCTAATTCTTTCATCTCTGCCCTGTTGTGAGCACATTTCTGTCTGTATTTATTTATTTTTGTTTTTGTTATCAGATCTGGAGGCTGGTAATTTCCCTCACAGAACAATGTTCATACATAAAGTGTGTGTGGGGGGGGGGGGGAGAAAGTATTTAGTCAGACACCATTTGTGCAAGTTCTTCCACTTAAAAAGATGAGAGAGGCATGTAATTGACATCATAGGTAGATCTCAACCATGAGAGACAACATGAGAAAACACATCCAGAAAATCACATTGTCTGATTTTTAATGAATTTATTTCCAAATTATGGTAGAAAATAAGTATTTGGTCAATAGCAAAAGTTCATCTCAATACTTTGTTATATATCCTTTGTTGGCAATGACAGAGGTCAAACATTTTCTGTAAGTCCTCACAAGGTCGGCACACACTGTTGCTGGCATGTTGGCCTATTCCTCCATGCAGATCTCCTTAAGAGCAGTGATGTTTTGGGGCTGTCGCTAGGCAACACGGACTTTCAACTCCCTTCAAAAGGTTTTTTATAAGATTGAGATCTGGAGACTGGCTTGGCCACTCCAGGACCTGCTATTTACGAAGCTACTCCTTCATTTCCCTGGTGGTGTATTTGGGATCATTGTCATGCTGAAAGATTCAGCCACATTTCATCTTCAGTAGAAGACTGATGGCGGAAAAAGACCTCATGGTCCATCTAGTCTGCCCTTATACTATTTTCTGTATTTTATCTTAGGATGGATATATGTTTATCCCAGGCATGTTTAAATTCAGTTACTGTGGATTTACCAACCACATCTGCTGGAAGTTTGTTCCAAGGATCTACTACTCTTTCAGTAAAATAATATTTTGTCATGTTGCTTTTGATCTTTCCCCCAACTAACTTCAGATTGTGTCCCCTTGTTCTTGTGTTCACTTTCCTATTAACATATGTTTCGATCATGTCCCCCCTTTTCCTTCTGTCCTCCAGACTATACAGATTGAGTTCATTAAGTCTTTCCTGATATGTTTTATGCTTAAGACCTTCCACCATTCTTGAAGGTGGTTTGCACTCAGAATCTCACAATACATGGCCCCATTTATTATTTCATGTGCACAGTCGTCCTGGTCCCTTTGCAGAGAAACCGCCCCAAAATATGATATTGCCACCCCCATGCTTCACAGTAGGTATGGTGTTTGTTTGGATGCAACTCAGCATTCTTTCTCCTCCAAACACAACAAGTTGTGTTTCTACCAAACAATTGTACTTTGGTTTCATCTGACCATATGACATTCTTCCAATACTCTTCTGGATCATCAAAATGCTCTCTAGCAAACTTCAGGCAGGCCTGGACATGTACTGGCTTAAGCAGGGGGACACATCTGGCACTGCAGGATCTGAGTCCCTGGCAGCATAGTGTGCTACTGATGGTAGCCTTTATTACGTTGGTCCCAGCTCTCTGCAGGTCATTCACTCGGTCCCCCCGTGTGGGTCTGGGATTTTTGCTCACCGTTCTTGTGATCATTTTGACCCCACTGGATGAGATCTTGCATGTAGTCCCAGATCAAGGGAGATTATCAGTGGTCTTGTATGTCTTGTATGTCTTGCATTTTCTAATTATTGCTCCCAGAGTTGATTTCTTCACACCAAGCTGCACACAAAACTGAATATTGCAGATTCAGTTTTCCCAGCCTGGTGCAGGGCTACAATTTTGTTTCTGGTGTCCTTCGACAGCTCTTTGGTCTTCACCATAGTGGAGTTTGGAGTGTGACGGTTTGAGGTTGTGGACAGGTGTCTTTTATACTGATAACAAATTCAAACAGGTGCCATTACTAAAGGTAATGAGTGGAGGACAGAGGAACCTCGTAAAGAAGAAGTTACAGGTCTGTGAGAGCCAGAAATCTTGCTTGTTTGTAGGCGACCAAATACTTATTTTCCACCATAATTTGCAAAGAAATTCATTAAAAATCAAACAATGTGATTTTCTCATGTTGTCTCTCATGGTTAAGGTCTATCTATGATGTCAATTACATCTTTTTAAGTGGGAGAACTTGCACAATTGGTTTCTGACTAAATACTCTCCCCCCCCCCACTGTATATAGTAAAACTTAAACAACTTACCACCATAAAAGGAGAATATATGTATTAGGTATGTAGGAAGAATTTGCATAGCCATTGCTGATTCGTTAATCAAGTGGCAAGCGAAATGAATAGCTATCAATGGCTGGCTTGATTATAAGGAAGCTCATAGAAGCAGTTTCTCAGCAGCCTATCCCATCCTATACTATACTATTAACTGCCTGAATGGAGAATGGAGAAAGAGATATGTTAGAGATGACAACCATAAATGACGGAAACTTGTCATGTATTCATCTTACAAATGGCAGAGGCTTATCTTGTATTCATTGGTATTCAAAGCAGCATTCTAACTATCAGAAAATTACATTAATTCTGGTGCTGGTTTAAAAAGATTGAATTGCCATTATTGAATGTGTTTATCAATACTGGAATTCTAGTCTTGTTCTGAATTTTATTTCAACAATAGAAGATATATGTAGAACTATCAGGTGTCATCAGTGTGTGGTACCATCAGTTTTATTCCCACCAACCAGATTATCGCAGAGGAAGCAGGTGGTTTTCACTAAATTTCCCTTCTCATTGCAAAACCCTGAAGAAGTTTTCCCATAATTCTAAAGGATATAAGAAATGTCCTTTAGAACACAAAAGCTATAAATCAGGGCTGTCAAACTTGCGGCTTTTTGGCCATTTTGGCAAAAGGGGAAAAATTCAGGATGTGAGTTTAACACCCGTGCTTGGGGAAAATAATGCACTTGGGGAAAAGGAATCCTCAATCTGAATATTGTATTGGCAGTTCCGTGTTAGCAAAAACTTCAGAAGAGAAGGATTTAGGGGTAGTGATTTCTGACAGTCTCAAAATGGGTGAACAGTGCAGTCAGGCGGTAGGGAAAGCGGGTAGAATGCTTGGCTGCATAGCTAGAGGTATAACAAGCTGGAAGAGGGAGATTGTGATCCCGCTGTATAGACTGCTGGTGAGACCACATTTGGAATACTATGTTCGGTTCTGGAGACCTCACCTACAAAAAGATATTGACAAAATTGAATGGGTCCAAAGATGGGCTACAAAAATGGTGGAAGGTTTTAAGCATAAAACATATCAGGAAAGACTTAATGAACTTAATCTGTATAGTCTGGAGGACAGAAGGGAAAAGGGGTACATGATCAAAACATTTAAATATGTTAAAGGGTTAAATAAGGTTCAAGAGGGAGGTGTTTTTAATAGGAAAGTGAACACAAGAACCAGGGGGCACAATCTGAAGTTAGTTGGAAAGATCAGAAGCAAAGTGAGAAAATATTATTTTACTGAAAGAGTAGTAGATGCTTGGAACAAATTTCTAGCAGATGTGGTTGATAAATCCACAGTAACTGAATTTAAACATGCTTGGGATAAACATATACCCATCCTAAGATAAAATATAGAAAACAGTATAAGGACAGACTAGATGGACCATGAGGTCTTTTTCTGCCATCAATCTTCTATGTTTCTATAAAGGAAAGGGGGAGAAAACAGTTTTCTCACTTATTTAGCTATTTTAAAAAAACATTGGATCAAAAATCTCCCACTGATGGAAACTATTCTTCTTGGTCTAGGATGCTATCCTGCCCCAACCCCTTCTGCTGTGCCTTCACATCTGCAAGCTGCACAGCTGCATGGAGTTAATATTGTTGGAGGTTTATTTAAACAGAAGATTAATGATTGTTTGGGCTTTTAGATCATTATCTCAGGGTAAGGAGAGCAGCAGTCTGGAGAGTTTCTATGTTTTGTAGCAGGAGATTTATAGCCACATTGTGAATGAAAAGGCACGCAAATGCCCCAATTTTCACCCATTAAGAGGTGCAAGTATGTCTTGTGTTTTGCTTCCTTAAGGGACAGCTTCTAAGCACTCAAATCTTTCTTCCATTTGGCTGCTGTTTGCCTCTTGACAAAGGATGAATTGTTCTCCTGTGATCAGGTGTTAATGGATAATATTAGCTGGTTGAGAAGCATCTGCAAAAAATGCTTGCAGATCCACTTGAATGTTACAAGCTTGTCATTTTCCACCGAGAGCAATCACAGCCTATTGTTTTCCCCACCCCCACAACAGCCTTTTTCATGTTCATCTAGTGATAAAAATAGATTATTAATTGCAGAAACTTAAAGCAATTAAAAAACATCAAATTGTGAAATCCACATTTGCTACTCAATTGAAAAGAGAGAAAAAAAATGGATTCCTTAGCATTATGCATTGGCATTCCTTTAAAAAAAACGTATGGCTTTTAAATAGAACTGCAGATCTCTGAATTGAAGAATCATTATCCTATTAGTCATACACCCTACCTCCTAATATGCAAAAGGGTTTTCTATGTTTATTTTGCATATTACTTTAGAGAAATTGAAGTGTGCATGTCCTAAAACCCCCCAGTATTTTCAAAAGTTTGTGGATTGCTACTATATGTATTTTATACCCTGTTTTCCCCAAAATAAGTCACCCCAAAAGTAAGATATAGGAGAGGTTTCGTAGAATTGCCTAATATAAGGCATCCCCCGAAAGTAAGACTTAGGAGACGTTTCGTTTCGCAGCATTCCCAAACAAAACATATATAATACTGTTGTCCATAAATTGTGTCCCAAAACACTGCATCAATCAGATTTAAAACACATCCAACATGGTAGTAGTACATAATGGTAAGGTAGAAGTAAGAAATTCTTGATAGGATTCACAGTTTGCCTGGTTATGCTGGTTTGTGATGACAACTACTATACAGTATATAATAAATGTTCGGGTTGTTTGTTCAGCAATAACTGTGAATTCTTCTTCATTAAAAAACATAAGACGTAGCACATCTTTGGGAGCAAAAATTAATATAAGATGCTGTCTTATTTCCGGGGAAACAGGGTAGGTAAGAAACTGAAGTTGTAAGGATATGAGTGAGGTTCAGTCTACCTTTCTTTAAAAAATACTTGAGTCCAGTATTTACTTTTAGAGAACAATCTGATTGAAGTACTTATAACCATCCTTCACTTGAACATTCCTCGAACATTGAAATCAATCAATTTATTTATTTAAATTTATTTAAATTTATTAAATTTATAGGCTGCCCTTCTTCTCGCAGACTGAGGGTGGCTTACAGCAATAAAAGCATAATATTTTTTTTAAAAAAAATACCCTAATACATTATAACAACACTAAAAAGTTTATCTATTATTTCTATTATGTTTTTAATTTCATGTGACTGTATTGTCTTTTGTATTGTCATTATGTATTTATATATGTAACTAAAATTATAAATAAAGAAATAAAAAGTTTATCCCAATAAAACAACAGACAACCAAGATTAATACATACTAATGGCCTGGGTGGAGGAGAGTCATTTAACGCCCCCAGGTCTTCCGACATATGTGTGTTTTAAGCTCTTTTCGAACTAGGACAGTGGGGGCAGTACGAATCTCTGTGGGGAGTATTAGCTAGAAGTTCCAGAGGACTGGGGCCATGACAGAGAAGGCTCTCCCCCATGGCCCGCCAGCCAGCATTGTTTGGCCGAAGGGACCTGGAGGGGGCTGACTCTGTGTGACCTAATCGGTCACTGGAACATGTGAGGCAGAAGACAGTCCCGTAAATAATCTGGCCAATTAACATATTCATAATCATAGAGTGTATCTTTGCTAAGAATCACAATGGAGCAATGGTCCTCCTGGAAGAAATATCCATCAGGGTTCAGTTCCAAAGGGGGAGAAAGACACTAGAAACATGGAGGCTTGGAAAGATGGTTTAGTGGTGAAGCAGAATCACTAGGCATGTGTAATTCTGGTGGCTGTCCCCATGGAGTAGAGAATGAGTTTTATTTATATCCTCTCTGGACATAGGTTAGTTGCCCTCCTGCACCATGGTGGGAGGCATTTTTGCCTTTCCGGGGCTCTGGACATTTTTCCTGAACCTCCTGGAAGGTGGAAATTGCCTTTCCAGGCTCTGGAGGCCAGAAACAGTCTTCCCAAACTTCCAGTAGGCCCATTTTTCACCTTCCCATAGCCTCCATGTGCTCCCTGCATTTACCTGCATCCAAACTGTTGTGTCCAGAGGACAGTTAGGCCTTGTACCCGCCCCACAGTCCTTGGGCGGGAAAATACTGCAAGGTGATTGGTTGGCTCAGCCTGGCAGCCCGGGATATATATAGCTGCCAGGCACAGCCATGTTTTGTCTTGTTCTGTTCTGTAAACCGTTACCTCTTGTTCAATAAAGAATCGTTCTTACCCATTGATTGCAGTCCTTCATTCCAGTAAGGATTTAACACAAACCAGGCCACCTGGGGAGTAATGGGTTATTTATTATTATTATTATTATTATTATTATTATTATTATTATTATTATTATTATTATTTATTAGATTTGTATGCCGCCCCTCTCTGCAGCCGTTATGGCTGGTATCGGGGTTCTGGTGGTGGAAATTGAGATGTGCATGCATCTCTGTGCCCTGATGCATACACGAATGTGCATGTGCAAGATTTGGCTTCTGTGCATGCTCAGCAAACAAAATCTCACATGAGGATGCTCTTGTGTGTGAGATTTCACCGATTTTTGGCAGTTTTTGCTTCCACACATGCGCGGAAGCAAAGAAATCACCAAAAATTGGTGAAATCTTTCACACAAAAGCAATTTTGTGCTGACAGGCTGAAGCGCACTGCTGGACGTACGCGTGCCCTTGACAATCCCAGAGGGTGTACGGGCAATAATGGGTAGCCAAAATTTTTACTGCCACACTTTGGGTGTGGCTTATTTTGTGGGTGTGACTTAATGGTCATGTGACCAGATAGGAGTGGCTTGCTGGCTATGTGACCAGGTGGGAGTGGCTTGAACGATCATCATCGTCCAAGTGAACTGTTAAGTCCTCGACTTACAACCTTACCAGTGTCGCTTGCTGGGGTGACAATTTGCTTCACGTTTCCCACGCTCTCCTTCTTGGGTCACACATACCCCGCCTCAAGCTGGGTAGTTAGGCAAACCGATGCTGCCAGAAGTATAAATGCTGCCAGCGCCGCTTCCACCCATTCCTTCTTCTTGAACCTCAGGGGGGAGGTGGTCACGTGAGGCAGGAAAGAGGGAAGCTTGTCCGAGGCCAGGAAGGAGGAAAGAGGAAAAAAGCAAGGAGCACAGATACAGCAGCAGCACCAGGGGGAAAAAAGGAGAGCCGAACCGAGACCAATAATCCAGGAAGTGACATCTGCCGATCAGCTGGAGCTGCGCATGCATCTTCATTTCCGCTGGTGGAACTGTGTTCCACCCCGTCCTGCCTGCTGCCCATCCCTGTGTACAGGTAGCAGCTGGCAAGTGGAACCCCCACCTGTGGGGAGGGGAGCGGTGAATGGGGCCAGGTTCCCCGAACTGCACAGAGTATTAGCTAGAAGTTCTCCCGAACCCCTGAGAATTCCCATCAGCCCATCCCTGAATAGCTCTTAGACTTATAAACCATTTCATAGTGCTTTACAGCTTTCTCTGAGCTGTTTACATAGAAACATATTGCCCACAATAATCTGGGTTATCATTTTATCAATCTTGGAAGGATAGAAGACTGAATCAACCTTGAGCTGGTCAGGATTGAACTGCTGGCAGTTGGCAGCATTAGTCTGCAATACTGAATTCTAACCACTGTACCACCATGGCCCTTCATATGTCCCTTGTGGATGAATTGCTGAAATCAACTCCAGTTCTTTTCAAATAGGTTGTACTATTTTTTATATGCTGTACCTTATGATTACCAACTTCCCTTTTATTTACTTTCTACAATTTTTGCTTATTCCTTATAATTCTCATTGGATTATTCTTTCTACAAGAATAAAAGAAGAAATAATATCAATAACAATATCAAAAAGCAAAAGGGAAACAGCCTAAGCAAGCCTGGTAGAACAGGCTACCACCCAGGAAACCTTACTCCCCGGTTGACTGATAATTAGTGATGGGCGAACCCAACGGTGTTCGGGTTCGGCAAGTTCGGATGAACTATAGGCAAAATTCGGCCGAACCCGAACCGAACCCGAACCCGAACGGGGAATCCCACCAAGAGATTTCGGGGGCGGAGCTTTGACGTTATGTATACCAGCAGGTTGCTAAGGATGCCAAGGTGATCATTTATTTTTACATGAAAGGACTGCCCTTTGCTTGGAGCACCGCTGCGGCGTCCTTTTTCAGAAAAATAACAATGTTTATTTTTACATGAAGACCTCCCTTTGAAGGAGCTGGGAAATCCCTCCCACGAAAGGATTCCGGGGGCGGAATCCAGGAAGTGATCACCTTGGCGTCCTTAGCAACCTGCAGTGACATCAAAACTCTGAATGCCAAACACAACCCCAAACTTTCAAGAAGTTTCAAGAAGTTTAAAAAAAAAATCGGGTTCGTGTTCGACGTATCGAACACCGCAAAATTCGGTACGGACCCGAATTGTGCAAGTTCGATTCACCCATCACTACTGATAATGTCACCTAGTCAGGTAATGAAGCATCTGCAGGAAGAGAAGCAAGACCAGAGACCTTAAAAATGGAACAGTCCAACCCTGGACAATGTATGCTTTTTCATGATTGTTTCCTACAGTTCATACAGTAGGTTCCTAGAATTGATCATGGCAACTTCAGAAAATACCTCAGTAGATAGATGAAGTGCAGTATGCTCTGTTTATACAGTCTACTGTATATAGCATGTTTGATATACTTTTGCTACTTCTACTTCTTTGCAGTTATATGCTAATAATTGCCTATCTTTATATCTCTGTGCAATCAATGATCAATTTTAAGTCTCAGACTTTAAAACTGAGTCAAGATTTGAGATTCAGTCTGGGAAGAAATAGATAATACTAGGCTAGGATGTAAAAACCTGCACCACTTTAATTTTTGGCACAATTAAATGAAAATAGCTGGGTAGTAAATTTGTTTGGCAATAGCAAGGTTCATTGGAAGGCTTCATTTTTTCAGATTATTTATTTATTTTAAATGGCTATATTATATGGCAGCCATATAAATTAAGTATTTATTTAATTTATATGACTGCCACCTCATATGCATCATTCATATACACATGTCAGCTAATAATTAATAAAACATAATAAAACAGAGTACAAACCCAATCAGTAATTAAAAATACAAATAACACAACACAGCATGAAATAATATAGACTAGCAGCTGAGAACAATTGCAACATCTCATATGCTATGTTAATGCTTTTGATGTCTGAAAAGCATGCTACAATGGATATAAAAACATCATTCTATAAAGAAGCCATCTATATTATAAATCAGAGGTGGGTTCCTCCCAGTTTGGACTGGTTCTATGGAACTGGTTAGTAACATGGTGACCTGAGTTGCTAGAACTAGCAGTGACCCAGGCCTACCACGCCCCCTACTGGATCTCCCATCATCTTGTTTAGGCATCACCATCTTGTTTATTATTATTATTATTATCATTATTATCATTATTATTATTATTATTATTATTATTATTATTATTATTAAGTAGATTTGTATGCCGCCCCTCTCCGAAGACTCGGAGCGGCTCACAACAAGAAAACAATACAAATCAAATAGTTAAAAACAATTTAAACCTGGTGTCCTGTTCGGGTCTGTGAAACCCGAAATCAAAGTTTGAGACCCTGTAAAAAAAAATTCCATGCACATCTGAAACTTGAAATTTCATGACTTTGCATCATTTTGGGGGTTCTCTCTATGATAATTTTTTGGGGTGGGTGGGGGGCTTCTTTCTTGCTGAAAAAAAATGTCCCTAAAATTCTGTTCCCGGGTCACCCTGACCTGGACCGAAAATCCTTCATTTGAGGTGCTTATGTTTGGTCAATTTGAAAAAGTTTTCCACTGGAAGGTAGTTTGAACATTTCTGCACACAATGATATGAAAATTGAACTGAAAAAAAGAGATGCTTATTGGTTTTTTTTTATCAGAAATAAGCCCCCCCCCCGGGCTGCTTGCAACCATTTTCACTTTAAATTTTTTGAGTATAAGCCTATTTGAGTATAAGCATGGATGCCCTTTTATGAGCAAAATAAACCAATAAGCATAATTTTATTTCAGTTCATTGTGTGCAGAAACTAGTTTCCAAGTGAAAAAAGCTTTCAAAAAGACCAAATATAAGTACCTAAAATGAACAATTTTTGATCCGGGTCAAATAGACCCGGAACAGAAGATTAGTGAGTTTCTTTGAACAGAACAACAGGGTTTTAAAACCCCTTTATATAAAAAACAGTCATACATCTCAGACAAACCATACATAAATGGTAGCTTCTACACATGCACGTGTTGTGGTTGGCTCTGGCCCAGCTCCTGCCCCAAGGAATGTGGAGGTGGATGCAGGGGAAACATCAACATGTCATAGGCCTTTTTTATTGCCGACAGAGGCAGGTAGTGCAGTTTCCTCGGACGAAGAAGGTGGGGGTGACTTGGAAGAGGGGGGCTTGGCACACAGCCCAGGAAGCCAATCTCCATTATCTTAGGTTGATTCAGATGAGGAAGTGTTAGACCCACGCATGCGCAGAATTATGCATCGAAGAGACCAATTGAAGAAATATTACAGGAGATAAGAGAGGCCACCTGTGTTTGGGTGGGGCTCCAGTAATTAGAGCTGCTGATATAAATAGCAGCGTGCTGGCTTGGCCATTGTGGAAGATTATCTGATCGTTGTTCTTCAGGACTGTGCCTTGCTGTTTCCAGACTTTGTTGATTTTTCACGACTTTGAAACCAAAGCAGAGCAAAGTGTGTGTGTGAGAGAAAGAAAGAAACCCAGCAGAGGTGTAATTTTCCAAGTGCTTTGATAGGCAGACACTTTGTAGAGATGATAAAGTTATTTGGTTAGGAAACCGTCTGAAAACACATCATCCTACTCAAATTTCAATCCCTAGCCAGTGTTGCCAAATAAATCTGAAACAATATCTCGTCTATAATCTGTTCAGTGTAATGCCAACTTTATTCAAGGTACTCAGAATAACGTATGTGGCATGATCCTTATGCAGCATAATCCTAAATTTAGTTGTTAATTTAATGAGAGTAGAACATAAATGCTTGGCTGTCTTCACAATAGGGTAAAATTCTCCTCCATTCAGAATGACAGTACATTATACAGTACTTAGAGATGGTATAGCTCAGTTAAAGACCAGCATGGTTAATATAATAGAAGGGATAGGAATAGGATAGCAATTAGAATTGGCTGCATAGCTACAGGTATAACAAGCAGGAAGAGGGAGATTGTGATCCCACTGTATAGAGTACTGGTGAGACCACATTTGTGTTCAATTCTGGAGACTTCACCTAAAAAAAGATATTGATAAAATTGGACAGGTCCAAAGACGGGCTACAAAAATGGTGGAAGGTCTTAAGCATAAAACTTATCAGGAAATACTTAATTAACTCAATCTGTATACTCTGGAGGACAGAAGGGAAAAGGGGGACATGATTGAAACATTTAAATATGTTAAAGGGTTGAATAAAGTTCAGGAGGGGAGTGTTTTTAATAGGAAAATGAACACAAGAACAAGGGGGCACAATCTGAGGTTAGTTGGGGAAAAGATCAGAAGCAAGGTGAGAAAGTATTATTTTACTGAAAGAGTAGTAAATGCTTGGAACAAACTTCCAGCAGACGTAGTTGGTAAATCCACAGTAACTGAATTTAAACATGCCTGGGATAAACGTATATCCATCCTAAGATAAAATACAGGAAATAGTACAAGGGCAGACTAGATGAACCATGAGGTCTTTTTCTGCCATCAATCTGCTGTGTTTCTATGTTTCTATGTTTCCATCAGCATAAAATAAAACTTTATTGGCCAAATGTGATTGGACACACAAGGAATTTGTCTTTGGTGCATATGTTCTCACTGTACATAAAAGAAAAGATAAGTTTGTCAAGAATCATAAGGTACAACACTTAATGATAATTCAGGTACCAATAAACAATGAAATCATATTAGAAACCAGTCAATATAAATTGTAAGGAAACAAGCTAGTCATACAGTCATTTGTGGGAGGAGATGGGAAAAATGAGAAGATTAATAGTAGTACAGACAATAGTTGTGTAAATAGTAGTGCAGACAATAGTGCGTAAATAGTTTGACAGTATTGAGGGAATTATTTGTTTAGCAGAGTGATGACATTTGATGAAAAAAACCTGTTCTTGGGTCTACTTGTTCTGGTGTGCAGTGCTCTATAACATTGTTTTGAGGATAGTAGTTGAAGCAGTTTGCATCCAGGATGTGAAGTGTCTGTAAATATTTTCACAGCCCTCTTTTTGACTCATGAATTATACAGATCCTCAATGGAAAGTAGATTGGTAGCAATTGTTTTTTCTGCAGTTCTAATTATCCTCTGAAATCTGTGTCTCCCTTGTTGGGTTGCATTAAACCAACTAAGTAGACTAAGGGCATTCCATACGATTCACAGCTTACTCACTGTTAGAGTCATTAGTATGCCGTGAAATATTGATTTTGGCCATGTGACATGTAGTCCTCGACCTACAACAGGTTTTTTTTAATGACTGTTCCAAGTTACGATGACACTGAAAAAAGTGACTTATGACCAGCAGCGGGTCACTATTCCTGGTGCTACCAGAATGGCCCACTCTACCACACCATTGCCCCTTACCTGGCTTGAATGCTCTGCTCTCCTGCCGAATAGATGGGCCATTGCGTGGGGCTCAAGCTCCATCCATGCGGCCTGTTCGGTTTTCTCCCATGCTGCAGGCATCTCTCGGTGCGATGATGGTGCCCCGAGTGAATCATGGCCTTTGGGAGCACAGAGCTGCTGCTCCCAAAGGCCATGACTTGCTTGGATCGCCGCGCCAAGAGATGCCTGCAGCGTGGGAAAGCAGAAAGCCGGCCATGCGGGGGAAAAAAACCCAGTATTTTTTACCGGAATGCACCGGTTGCATTTGCATGACATGTGCATGGTCAGTGGTAATGGAGCGAGGCTATGTGCTCTGTTTCTTCTGCCAGAGCAGTGTTCCCAGCATACCGTCATGTGGCCCATCCCTGCTTATGGCTGTTTTTCACACTTTACAACCATTGCAGCATCCCCATGGTCCCAGGATCAAAATTCAGATGCTTGGCAAGTGACCCATGCTTATGACGGTTGCAGTGTTCTGGGCTCATGTCATGCCACCTTTTTATTTATTTTTTATTTTATTTATTTTTTCATTTGTCCAATACACAATACATATGGAAGAGAATAGACATGAAGTAATATATATAAAGATAATATGTAAAAATAGAGGAGAAGATATATGAAAGGAAGAAAATATATATGATATATGAGATAAAGGAAAGACAATTGGACGGGATGAAAGGCACACTAGTGCACTTATGTACGCCCCTTACTGACCTCTTAGGAACCTGGAGAGGTCAGTCATGGATACTCTAAGAGAGAAATGTTGGGGGTTAGGGGTTGACACTATTGAGTCCGGTAATGAGGTCCATGCTTCGAAAACTTGATTGTTAAAGTCATATTTTTTACAGTCAAGTTTGGAGCCGTTAATATTAAGTTTGAATCTGTTGCGTGCTCTTGTGTTGTTGCGGTTGAAGCTGAAGTAGTCATTGACCGGTAGGACGTTGCAGCATATGATCTTGTGGGCAATACTTAAATCATGTTTTAGGTGCTGTAGTTCTAAGCTTTCTAGACCCAGGATTGTTAGTCTATTTTCGTAGGGTATTCTGTTTCGAGAGGAGGAGTGAAGGGCTCTTCTGGTGAAGTATCTTTGGACGTTTTCAAGGGTGTTGATGTCTGAAATGTGGTATGGGTTCCAGACAGATGAGCTGTATTCAAGGATGGGTCTGGCAAAAGTTTTGTAGGCTCTTGTGAGTAGTGTGAGATTGCCGGAGCAGAAGCTACGTAGGATCAGGTTAACAACTCTAGAAGCCTTTTTGGCTTCTTTTGGCTTCTGACAAGCAAAAGTCAATGAGGAAGCCAGATTCACTTAGCAACTGTATTACCAACTTAACAACTGGAGTGATTCACTTAACAAATGTTAAGTGAAAATGAATGGCAAGAAAGGTCATAAAATGAGGCAAAATTCACTTAACAAATATTTCACATAGCTCAGTTGTGGTCATAAGTCAAGAGCTGTCTATACACAGTTTCTTGCTTGCTCTCCTTTGTTCATGTAGTTTTTTTTAAAAAAGAGTAATGTCTGAAGCTGTTTCGTGAGGCATTATCCAAAAGGAAGGCAATTGTAGTTTAATACGATGCTTTTTCGGCAAAAAGGGACCGTTTCTTATCATATCAACAAAAATGAAAACATCCTTAATAGGAAACAATTTCCTTTCCCTGACACAGTTTGTTGTTTTAGCAGATGCCCATCTGCTGGTAGATTTGCCATTATAGGTTTGCTCACATCCCCAGCAGCAGAAAACTTTCCCCCTGGACTCAAATTGTTTAGCAATGAACAGCTGGGATGGCCCGAATAACGCATGCAAAGTTCAGAGAAATGTTGACAGAATCTGGACTGGGAGCACCTTGCCTTGAATCTCCCTGCCCAATTACGGGAGCTCTCGTTCACCCACCGCTAAATTGGCAAGGAGCCATACAAGTCATTACAATGCTGACATCTTTTGAAACGATATCCTTAATTGCTACATTTCTCTGCATTAGAATGAAATTAAGCAAGCCTTCTCTGCCAAGTGTAACTTGTTCTGTCTGGGTCACTCCGGAAACCAATACCAACCCAAAAAGAGAAGCCAAACACACCGGTAAAAGGCAAAGGCAGTTTATAAAATTCAAGAAAAACAGAGGTAACAGAAAATGTCCTTACAAACAGGAAAATGCTGTATCTTCAGATATATCCACGAAGGCAAAAGTCCATGCAGCAATACAGGATTCTTGCTGCCAAGCCGAGGCTGTAGATAGCAGACCTACACCTCCCACGGGTCTTCCAAACTGCTGGGCCACAAGCCAGGAACAGAGACGCCAAGAACAAAGCAGGACATCTTAACTCCAATTGATAACACTCCACATGGCTTCAAGGGCTTGCCTGCCTTTTAAACCCTGCTGATGAGGACCACACCTAAACCCAGCTGTTTCTAATTCAATGGTGATAATATTTCTTTAACTGCTCCTTTCTTTGCTCTGAACGTCTCTGTTGCATGTCAATGACAGCTTGTGCGTCATCCCCTAATGATTCCAAGCTACTGGCTGGGGAGAGCCCCCCCCCCCCCCAGGGCTCTCATGCTGTTCATCCTCATCCCATTCCTGGCTGTCCCCTCCCCCATCCGACTGCTCAGCCCCCTCCTCTTCGCTGTCATCCTCCTCCGGGCATGGAGCCAGCTGGTCCCCGAGCAGCCTCAGGCTGAACCACAACAGTAACTATTGTCACTGGGAGAGAGCTGCAAGTTTCTGAATAGGTCTAGTCAATTTTTTTTTTAAAAAACCCACCCCAAAACAAACAAAAACAAAAACAGTTTTATATTTCCCAACCTCTATTTCCTGAAATGTCATTCAGAAAGCCAGACAAAACAAGGGCACCAGAGAAGTGGAGCAGAAAATGCAAAGACAGCCTTAAAATAAATAAAGAACAAAGGAAGAGAATGCTGTGTTATTGGGGAGGTCTGTTATTATAGAGAACATGCCACAGATGAATTTTAATGCCTCTTCCTTTCCCAGCCTCTGGTCCCAGCCCTGCTATGCCATGGTTGCTACGATTTATAAGAGTTTACTGGGGCAAATGCTAAATTGGTTTGCTTGCAAACAGCAATATAATATATCATTCCGGAGATATAGTGTATCTATTTGTCAAAGCAAATTTACCCTATTTTCTCTCTCTTTCTTCAAAAAGAATGAAAGAAAATAAAAGCAGGGAAATATCACAGTTTTCTCCACCCCCCAACACCACCTTTCCTGCTTCCAGGCATATTTTAAAAGAAAAGGCACGCATAGGAACCAAGTTATAGGTTGGAAGCACCTTGTAAATGCAGTTTGGTATTTTTCCACAGATGTGTTTTCTAATTGCTTTTCTTGCAAAGTTGGGAAAAGCTTTGATGTCATTATATGAAGATCAAACGGTCTCTCTTTTTTGGGGAAGGGGATCATGTAAAATGTAGAGACGAGAAAGCATTATTAAATGCTTTTGCAAAATCCTTGTTTTAAAAACGGCTAGAACAATGAGCTAAAAAGTAAGCAGTTTCTAAAATATATTTACATACTTCTATTAATGATTGACTGGGAAATCTTTTGGTCAGAAATCTTTTGCTGGCATGGAAATTTCTATGGTAAAAATGTTGCCTTTTCCTTTTTAGCTGCGTGAGCCCCATGGAGGGAACAACTGCATTGTTTCGTTTCTTGGCAAACCCCTTCAATATCTATCTCCTTCCTTCTCTCTGTGTCAGCGTTCTTTCAGGACCTTCTTACAGCTTTCTCAGGCTTATTATTTTTTATTATTTTTTATTATTATTATTATTATTATTATTATTATTATTATTATTATTATTTTATTATTCTTTGTCAAATATACAATACATATGGAAGGGAATAGACATTAAGTAATATATATAAAGATAGAAAGTAAAAAAGAAGAGAATATATATGATATAAGAGATATGGAGAGAATATATATGATATATATATATATATTATAGATAGATAGATAGATAGATAGATAAGGAGAGAATATGTATGATATATGAGATAAGGAAAGACAATTGGACAGGGGGCGATAGGCACATCAGTGCACTTATATGCGCCCCTTACTGGCCTCTTAGGAACCTGGAGTTATAAATCGGACACTTGATGAAGCGTGACTAGTTGGAACTGAACAGGGGGGAAATGGCTTGGTGGAGTAAGATTGTTGAGAACATTCAGCCAACTTTATATTAGTTGTAGAAGAAGGCAAGTTCTGAAATAGAAAATAAAAAATTAATCTAATACTGTAAAAAAGCAACTAACCAACAACAACAACCACTGCCAGTATCTGAACATTAATATTTTGCTAATCATGGTATAACCATACCTGGAGTATTGGACAGTTTGGGTCATTGGATTTCAAAAGCATATTATATATCTGGAAAAGGTGCAATTATGAGATAAGTTCCTGGCTCTCTAGCTTAAGGGAAAAAAGGAAATATAAAATTATGTATGGTGTGGAAAGATTTATGGAGTCGAAATTTCTCAATCAACTGGCCCCATGCTATGAAATTAGGTAATGAAAGATTCAGAAGACGAATTGATAGTAGACTATGGTTTATACAATCCACTTCTATAGTATGCAACTTGAGTGCTCTTAAAAAAAAGAATGAGACAAATTTGTGGATGATCATGAAGAAGCCTGTCCCATGGGCTTATTTGAGATCATTAAGTCTGAACAGTTATGCATAATATATGGAGTAATGGGGTGATGTGTAAAAAAGTTAAACGGAACAAAAAACAACAACACACTAGTTTTCTCTTTACTATATGCAAAAATATGAACTAAAAAACATTTATTTCTCTTTGTACAGTTCCTCTCTGTCTCTGTCCCTCTCTCTCTTCCTTTCTCACCCCTCTGTTCCCCCTCTGTACCCCTTTCCCTTTATCTCTGTTATTCTCCCCTCTCTCTGTCCTTCTGTCTCTGTACCCCCTCTCTCTGTCCCCCCTCTGTCCCTTTCTCTGTCATTCTGTTTCTCTCTGTGTGTGTGTCCCTCTTTCTGTGTCTCTGTCTCTCTGCCTCTATACCTCTCTGTGTCTCTGTCTCTGACTTTGCCTGTGTCCGTCTGTCTATCTGTCTCTATCTGTCTGTCTCTCTCTTCCTCTATCTATCTGTCTGTCCATCCATCCGTCCATCCTATCTATCTATCTATCTATCTATCTATCTATCTATCTATCTATCTATCTATCTATCTATCTATCATCTATCTATCTATCTATCTATCTATCTATCTATCATCTATCTATCTATCTATCTATCTATCTATCTATCTATCTATCTATCTATCTATCTACTTATCTATCTTATGATCCCCAAAAGGGTTTGACTCCCTTCAATTTTATTGGAAAATTATTCAAAAGGAACAAAGTAAATTTTCACCCTAGATTACTACAGGGAATAAAGTACTTATGTATTCACTGGTTGAAATTCCTGTAATCCTATCTTATTCAGCTCAATAAATCCTACGAACAAATACTCTCTTGAAATCTTGCTTTCGCTAGGAAGCCACTGCAATCACACAAAATTGTATAATAGTGCCAATTTATCTGGAAAGGTTGTTGAACTCTGCTCTAGAAGTTGCTAAGAAAGGCAGCAGCAGCAGAAGCCACAGCATGAGGTGGAAGCTGTCAAATCCACATTTCAATTAGATCTCTGTTGCTATAATCATCCAAGCATCAAAAGGAAAAAGCATGTTCCAGATTTCCCAAGTCCTCCTTAACACGAAACATCGACAGAGTTACTAATTCCAAGCAAAATGAAAGAAATGGACAAGATATTCAGAAGGAATCTTGAGTTGTTTCCTGCTCCAAGTAATTCAGACACCAAAAAAGGGATTCTGGAATTCTCAATAGACTTGAAAATAAATATATTTTTGATTTCTATGATATCTTAGATAATTGAGGGCACAAGGTGTGCTTATTCTTGAATGTCTAGTAAATACAATGGTACCTCTACTTACAAACTTGATTCGTTCCGTGACCAGGTTCTTAAGTAGAAAAGTTGGTAAGAAGAAGCAATTTTTCCCATAGGAATCAATGTAAAAGCAAATAATGCGTGCGATTGGGGAGACCACAGGGAGGGTGGAGATTCCTAGAGAGGCCCTGTGGAGGCTTCTCCCCGCCTTTTCCGGCCCTGTTTTCTCCCAGGAGGTTCCTAGGGAGGCCACCCTGCCTTTTCTGGCCCTGTTTCCTCCCAGGAGATTTCTAGAGAGGCCCCACAGAGGCTTCTCCCCACCTTTTCCAGTTATAGTTTATAAGAATTAGTTTTCACACTAATAGTAAAAACAAAATGACAACAACATCAGCAGTGGGTTGTTCTGATTCGGTCCAGTTCGGCGAACCGGTAGCAGTGGCAGGAGGCTCCACCCACCAACCCAGGACACTTCTACGCAGAAGTGATGCAAACCTGTGCCAGCGTGCATGCAAAACAGTAGCAACAGGATTTAGAACCCACTACTGAACAACATGATAATAAATCTGATGAATCCAACAAAGAAGAGTAATGAGACAAGCCATTTCTTTTTAAAGGGAGTCATGCAATCCGCTCTGTAAAGTGGAAAAGAAAACCAACATAAGAAATTTTTAACACTGTTTCCATGAAAACACGCACATACAATGTATACATGATTGTTTTTTTGGTCATGACAATTGCTGAAATTAATATCAAGCTTCACTTCCCAAGCAAGAATACATCACTTGGCAAGCTTACAAGGAATCCAAAAACTTCAGGAAAGTAATACTTATTAAAGAAAGTAGGAAGTTCAGCAACTATTTTAAGACAAAAGAAACACATGAAATCAGAAAAACCTAAGTATGCTTGATTTATTCTTTTCTTCCAGATTATGTCCAAAAGCTATGTGGAATAGTTTGATAAACAAAATATTGAGATAACAAAAAATTTAAAAGTGATGGAAATGTTAAATGTAAATGTAATACAGTGATACCTTGTCTTACAAACTTAATTGGTTCCGGGACAAGGTTCTTAAGGTGAAAAGTTTGTAAGACAAAACAATGTTTCCCATAGGAATCAATGGAAAAGCGATTAATGCGTGCAAGCCCAAAATTCACCCCTTTTGCCAGCCGAAACGCCCATTTTTGCACTGCTGGGATTCCCCTGAGGCTCCCCTCCATGGGAAACCCCACCTCCGGACTTCTGTGTTTTTGTGATGCTGCAGGGGAATCCCAGCATCGCAAAAACAAGCACTTTGCTGGCAATGGAAGTCCGGAGGTGGGGTTTCCCAGTGAAGGGAGCATCAGTGAAATCGCAGCATCACAAAAACACCAAAGTTTTTGAAACCCCACCTCCGGACCTCTGTGTTTTTGCAATGCTGCAATTTCGCTGAGGCTCCCCTCGCTAGGAAACCCACCTCCGGACTTCCATTGCCAGCAAAGCGCCCGTTTTTGTGCTGCTGGGATTTCCCTGCAGCATCGCAAAAACACGGAATTCCGGAGGTGGGGTTTCCCATGGAGGGGAGCCTCAGGGAAATCCCAGCGATACAAAAATGGGTGCTTCGCTGGCAATGGAAGTCCGGAGGCTGGGCATCCCAGCGGCGGTGGTGGGTTTGTAAGGTGAAAATAGTTTGTAAGAAGAGGCAAAAAATCTTAAACCCCGGGTTTGTATCTTGAAAAGTTTGTATGATGAGGCGTTTGTAAGACAAGGTATCACTGTATATCTGTATAGTACTTGGCATTGACTTTTTAATTGATCTAGTCTTCTATATGCTTCTAGGTTGGCCTAGATTGTGTACAGGGATGGGTTCCAATTTTTTACTACCAGTTCTGTGGGCGTGGCTTATTTTGTGGGTGTGGATTGATAGTCCTGTGACAGTTGGCTTGGCTTTGTGGTCATGTGACTGAATGGGAGTGATTTGACAGTCATGTGACTGGGTGGAAATGGCTTTGCGGTCATGTGACCAGGTGGATTGCTGGGTGATCATGTGACTGGATGGTCATGTGACTGGGTGAGCATGGCCAACTTGACATCACTCACATCAAGGGTTAGGGTTAGGGTTAGGATGCCTGTCCTCTCCTTGCCTCTAAGGCCTCAACGAGATACATTTTCCCTGTCTATTTACTACTACTGAACATCAAAAATACACTATGTATATACGTGATATGTGTACATACATATTACACAGGCACACAAAAAGATACATTATCTACTATATATACGTATGTATACATAAACACACAGCTCTTTTAAAGCTACATATTCAACCTCACTTACTGCATTTAGAAAAACATACCCAGTGTCCACTTTCTGCCACATATTTAACCACAACTTCTGTACATTAGAACATTACACATGCCTTCAGATGTTCTTCCCTACTTTCCACATGACTGTTAGAGCCAGGAAATGTCATGAATTGTATGTCATGGAATAAAATGTGGTGAAACTCACTTAAGAACTCCCTTGTTTAGCAACCAAAAATTTGGGTTTAATTGTGGTCATAAGTCAAGGACTATTTCTGCCATCCTCTGCATAGCAGTTTGTATTTGTATAGGTGCTGAAAGTAGCATTTGGCTCTGATATCTGAACCTAGACTAGAACAAAAACTATATTTAATTTAAATCAAAAGAATGTATTAGAATGAATAGTATGATTATTTTCCATGGGTGTAATCTTTTTTCTTTCTATCCCATTACAAATAAAATTTTTGTGATAATTTCTGAAGAGACTCTGAAAGCATATCCAATACCTCGATCACCCCTATTCTAAGATACCTCACTATTTTTATGTAGTTGTTCTTCGCCTTTAATATGTAAAAACCTGAAAAATATTTACCTAGCGTCAAAACTTCAGTGAAGGAGACAAAGTGTTAATTTCTGTCGTAGGTATATACTTTTTTTAAAAAAACCAAGAGGTTTGTTTGCAATATATATACACACACCTTTCTAAATTTCTATATCACATCTTATGTTTTGCTGCCTAACCCAAATGTTTGTTTGTATGTTTATTTTAATTAGTCTTGTCCAATGACTTGACAATATGGTTTTACCATTTTTTCTTAAATCTCATTTATCATAGTAAAGTACACCTGTCAGCCTCCAACAAATACTGCATTGTAATATTCAGCATTGTTGCTGAAAAGCTCTGCTCCTTTGTTTTATCCTGTGCCCTTTTCTTAAGGATTTCCCATTGGTTTTTTTTCCTCAGCCATCTAACACCAGTCTTTAACCACCAAGCATTCTTATCCCTTGTTTATCTTTCTGAAGTCTCCTCTAATGCATGGAGGTTTCCAGAAGTTTATTATTTTGGTTTTGGTATCCATGTACTAGAATTTTCATGCTTTCCCAAGTCTGGCTATATTTTGCTACTGGTTTTATTCAAGTTTCAGTCTTACTGCTATGCTGGTGTTGAAGAGAACAGTCATTAAGTGTTGCACCTCACGATTCTTGACAAATGTATATTATCTTTTATGCAAACCGAGAGCATGTGAACCAATGACAAATTCCTTGTATGTCCAATAACACTTGGGCAATAAAAATTCTATCCTATCCTATCCTATCCTATTCTATTAGCAGTAACACTAGCAATAGCACTTGAATTTATATACCGCTTCACAGTGCTTTACAGCCCTCTCTAAGCAGTTTACAGAATCAGCATATTGCCCCCAACAATTTAGGTCCTCGTTTTACTCATCTCGGAAGGATGGAAGGCTGAGTCAGCCTTGAGCCTGGTGAGATTTGATCTGCCAAACTGCTGGCAGCCGGTGATCAAAAGAAGTAGCCTGCAGTACTGCGCCACCGCAGCTCTTATTCCATTCCATTCCATTCAGCAGTGGGCTACGAGCTGGAATGCTAAATTGCGCTTGCCGTGGCGGCTCGTAAGTTCTTGTGGGATCACCGCGATTTTGCTACTGCACCTGTGGAGGAAGCAAAATCGCTCACAGAGCCATAGGTGCATGTGTGTTTCAGCATGCACAGAAGCAAAAAAACCTCACCGGAAAACGGGTGCACCTGGGGTTCCATGCGCGATTTTGCTTCCTCCACAGATGCAGCAGCAAAATCGCACTGGTCCCACAAGAACTTACGAGCCGTGGCAGTGAGCGTAATTTACCATTCCAGCTCTTAGTCCATTGCTGATTCCATTCCATTCCATTCTAAACAGAATTAGAATTTGAGGCTTCTAAATTTGCAAACCTTGATTACAGTAGTCCCTCGCTATATCGCGCTTCACCTACCACGGCTTCACTTCATCGCGGGTTTTGAAGTCAGCGTTGGCACAGATACGGTGCTTACAAGTTTGGAAGGGCAGGACAAGCCAACCAGCCCGCGGCTGGGCGAATGATGAGCGGGGCGGGGACTGAGCTCCGGCGGAGGCCCGTCCCCTTGTTCAACCCGCCTCGCCAGTGCCGATAAGGCAGTCTTTGGAGGCGCGCTTAGTGGTTGGCGGCGGTGTGCTTGGGGTTGTAGAAAGAGCTCCCGGCAGCGTGCGAACGAGCGAGCATGAGCAAAGAAAGGAATGCAACGCGGCGGGGATTTCCAGACTGGGCTCGAGGGCGGGAGAGGAAGTGCTGGGCGGGTGGAGGGGGGGGAAAAGGAAAAGAGAGAGAGAGAGAGAGAAAGAACCAGCCGGGGCAGCTCACCAGGGACTTTCCAGCCGGGGCAAGGCAAAAAAGACAATGTTTGGCCGAACTGCTGCAAAGAACAGCAGTGGGTCGGGAATGCTCGGGGGCGGCGATTCTTTTGCCCCCCTCCCCTTCTTTTCCTCAGGCGCAGAGTAAGTAGTAGTGGGGGGGAAAGGTTAGCCGGCCGTTGCTCGCCTCCAGGCATCCGGAGCTGGTGGGAAGGAGGAGAAAGGGAGCAGGGAGCGTCCCCCTAAAGTACTATCAGTCGATAAATTCCCCATCACGGATTTCACCTATCGCGGCCAGGTCTGGAACGTAACACCCGCGATAGGTGAGGGACTACTGTATAACCTTCTCCGAGAATAAAAATGGGCTATTATAGATGACAAAACAGCCAGCCTGGAGTAGTGTTTAAGGCACCAGGATAGAAATCAGGGGACCTAAATTCTATTCCTAACATAGGCACATCATAGCTGGACCAATCACTATCTCTCAGCCCTAGGAAAAAGGCAATAGCAAACCATCTCTAAAATCCTGCCAAGAAAACTATAAAGATGACTCTAGGAGCTGCCAGGATTCAGTTGTGACCTAAAGGTGAACACACACATGTACACAGGTGCAAAATCTATTAAAATTTGGAGTTGTTTTTTTTTTTTAAACACAAAACAAAATAAAATTTGTCTGAAGATTGTCTGCATCCACAGCCCAGTCATTTCTTACCAACCTGCACACTAAACGGGCTGCTCTCAAAACTCCCTTGATACAAGATGTGCCCACCAGCATATACACCTCTCCTGTGTAATCACATCTGCCGAGAAAGACACAAGGCAGGGAAAGAGGTTAAAGCATAATCTTCCACAGAAATAATTAAAGCCCATTACTAATAGGGAGGATTGCAGCTGCTGGCAGAGTGGTTAATAAAACTAAATCCTTTGAACTATCCTTTGAATAAAGTGAGTGTTTGAAGTGAAGGTCATAGGTAAGACCCAGAAGATAATATTGTATACAGAATGAATGAATGAATGAGTCACTGGTTGTAGCTCGGTAGTGGGAGGGACGGAATGCTGGTAATTTGTTCTGGCAATGTGCCAGTTTTCTTCCTTTACTGATAAACTAGATGGACTCCAATGAGGCAAAACTAACCGGAAACACAGAAATGTCTTTTTTTGTTGTTATTTAGCATGTATTCTATTTATTAAAACCAGGCCAGGAAGATCCATTTTCAAAACTATGCGTCTTGTTACATTAAAAAAAGCATTGAGAGGAATTGAGAACGGGTCCAAAGACGGGCTACAAAATGGTGTATAAAAGCATAAAACTTATCAGGAAAGGTGATGAACTCAATGTGTATAGTCTGGAGGACAGAAGGGAAAGGGGGCACATGATTGAAACATTTAAATATGTTAAAGGGTTAAATAAGGTTCAGGAGGGAAGTGTTTTTAATAGGAAAGTGAACACAAGAACAAGGGGGCACAATCTGAGGTTAGTTGGGGGAAAGATCAGAAGCAACGTGAGAAAATATTACTTTACTGAAAGAGTAGTAGATGCTTGGAGCAAACTTCCAACAGACGTGGTTGGTAAATCCACAGTCACTGAATTTAAACATGCCTGGGATAAACATATGTCCATTCTAAGATAAAATACAGGTAATAGTATAAGGGCAGACTAGATGGACCATGAGGTCTTTTTCTGCCATCAATCTTCTATGTTTCTATGTTTCAGTTTGGGCACTCAGTGTCTAAAAGGTTCACTATCCTTGGTCTAGAATGTCAGAACCAACGGGGAGATGAGCTTGCTCATGTATATACATTTCATGCATATTATATATTGAGATAAATTATCGATGATCTGATATATTAGAAATGTTTTATTATATTTAAGATTGACTGTAAGCGGTTAAAAGCACAACAAAATAGCGAAATAAGTGAATAACCAAAATTAGCTTTTTTATATTGCCGTCTGTATTAGCCATGGAATATATTCAGTATAAGATGTGTTTAATGGATATGTACTGAAGGATTAACTATTTGATATATTCTTTTTGTTGTTATTGTTGTTGTTTCGTTCTTTGTTTTGTTTTGTATATTTATATGTTGCATTTCAATGTATTTTTCTTTATGTTTTGTTTTTAATGTAAATAACTCAATAAAATTTATATATAAAAATAAACATATATCCATCCTAAAATACAGGAAATGGTATAAGGGCAGACTAGATGGACCATGAGGCCTTTGTCGCTTGGCAGGGCCAAGGGGAAGAGCCTTCTCTGTGGGGGGCCTGGCCCTGTAGAATCAACTGCCCGCGGAGATCCACACTGCCCCTTCTGCAAGAGTCTCACTTATGCCTGGTAGTGACTGATTTTAATATTATTGGGGTTTTAGAGTAAATTTTTTAAATTAATTGGGTTACTGTTCTGTCTGGGTCCCCCCAGACGCCAACACCAACCAAAAAGAGTATCCAGACACACTGGTAAAAAGCAAAGGCAGTTTATATAATTCAAAGCAAACACAGATAAAAAAAACCCTGTTCTTACAGACAGGAACACTATGAAGCTTCACAGAGGTTTCACGAAGGCCAGGCAATAAAACAGGATTCTTGCTGGCAAAAACAATGCTGGCGATAATAAAACCCATGCCTCCCCCAAGTCTTCCAGACTTCTAGGCCACAAGCCAAGATCAGAGACGCCGAGAATCGAAGCAAGGTCACAGGACTCCCAATTGATAACTCTCCATAAGACTGTAAGGGCGGGCCTGCCTTTTCAATCCTGCTGAGGAGAACGACACCCAAACCCAGCTGTTGCCAATTCAGGGATGGAAATACTTTTCTAATTGGCCTCGTCTTTGAGCTGCTCGTCGCTGCCTCATGTCTATTATAGCCTGTGCGTCTTCATCCAATGAATCCAGGCTACTAGCTGGGGAGAGGGCCCCCCCCGGGGTCTCAGGCTGCTATCCCTCCTCCTCTTCCTGACGTTCCTCTCCCCCGTCTGCCTGGTCCTCCCCCTCCTGTTCACTGTCCTCCTCCTCTGGGCATGGATCCGGCAGAGCTCCAGCCGGTCCCTGAGGAGCCTCAGGCTGAATCACAACAGTTACGATGTTGCATTGTTTTATATGTTGCGAGCTGCAACATATTTTCTATGTTTCTAAGATCTACTCTGCCTTTATTGCTATTATTGTGTTTAAAAAGAAGAAGTGATAGGTTTTTGTGTGTATATCATGGAATTTACAAATTGGTACAGATAGTCCTCAATTTACAACTTGGTAGTCCTCAACCTTATCATCTGGTGACCACTCAAAGTAACAACATCACTGGGAAAAAGTGACTGATGACCATTTTTTCACACTGCAGCCTCCCCGTAGTCATGTGATCAAATTCAGATGCTTGGCAACAGGTTCACGTTTATGATGGTCGCCGTATCTCAAAATCATAAGACAAGCAAAGTCAATGGGGAAGCCATCTAAGTACACTAGAGATAGGTAGTAAGGGAGAGTGACAACAATTAATCAGTGGAATGACTTGCTTCCAGAAGTTATTCCATCACTGGAGATTTTTAAAAAGAGAAGAGATGGCAATTTGTCTGAAATGGCACAGAGCAGTGATAGCAAAACATTTTTTACTTGGGTGCCAAAAAGGCGTACGTGTCCACTCCAATAATAAAATGCCCTCCCCCAGCGCATGCACGTGCAACTCTTCCCCTATTCTCCCCTTCCCTGTATGCGGTCAGGGCTCACTGAAGCCTCTGGATGATGTTAACTTCAGAGCAGATTTGTTAGATCAACCAATATTTCACTTAAGCCAACATCAAGGACTCAGATAAACAAGGCCTTCTATGAGGCCTTAATCACAGCTCTGAATTGCTTTTTCCTCACTGACATTTAAGAAATCCTATAAGATCAAAGTCTCCATTCGGACATCAGTGACAATATTTCTCTATAAGAAACCAGTAAGCATATATCCATTTTTCTTTTTGTCAATCCCATACTGTGATTTTCCTAGCTTAACCCTCTGTCTTGTTTATATGCATTCTATTTCCATAATCTGATTTCCTCACATTTAGCATATTTTTAAAATCTTTCCATACACTCACAAGAATAAAATATTTATCTCGAGTGATTCGGGAACCTTTTCAGATCTTTAGACAAGATGTGTTACACAACTAGGGTTGAGTTCCTCCTGGTTTGGACCAGTTCACCTGAACTGGTAGCAACCTGCTGGTGATATCACGATGACCTCACAGAACCAGATTGGTCGTTGCCGGACATCGTTGCCGCCATCTTTTTACATTTTTTAATTGCATTTTTTCCTTCTGAGCATGTGCAGAAGCCAAGTTCCAGCACTATGCATGTGGTCACCAATTTTTTTCCGGCTTTGGTTTTTTTGGGAATTAATTAATTAATTAATTAATTTATTTATTCATTCATTCATTCATTCAGTCAGTCAGTCAGTCAGTCAGTCAGTCAGTCAGTCAGTCAGTCAGTCAGTCATTTATTTGATTTTTATACCACCCTTCTTCTTAGACTCAGGGTGGCCTACAACATGTTAGCAATAGCACTTTTTAACAGAGCCAGCATATTGCCCTCACAATCCATACCAATTCTCCCAACAGAGCTTTAAGCTGATTGGCAGGAAGCTCAGAGGGACACACCGCACTGTCAACGCCTGATTGGTTGGATGGTAAAAATACGTTCCAAGGTGCCAGAATAGAAGCTTTAGTTCCTAACACCATGGGAAATTCGACTTTCCCAGGGTCTTAGGCGACCCCTGTGAAATGTTATTTCGACCCCCAAAGGGGTCCCAACCCCCAGGTTGAGAACCACTGATCTAACCTATCTTCATTTTTAAAAATGCCAAGAATGCATAATTTCTCAAAAACCAGATAGACTGACAATAGAATTACTCTTGCTTTCAGAGGTGGGTTCCTCCTGGTTCGGACCAGTTCTATAGAACTAGTAGTAATTTAGCAGACTGGAACGCTGGATCTGGCAGTGTCCCAGGCCTGCCACGCCCCTAAGATGGTTCTCTCGGCTATGCTATAGGCATCTTGTTTTTCGTGTTTGCGCATGCACAGAAGCTTTGTTTTAGCACTGTGCATGGGCACACTCCTGAACAATGCACCCCATCACGCAATACACATGCACCTGCGCAGCATGTCCCTGAGTGAACCAGCAGTGAAGAAAACCAGAAACCCACCCCTGGTTGGATTCACTTGCAAGTTTTAGGTCTTTTACAAATAGTTATATGTTTCATGTTTTCTAGAATGACATTAATATAGCTCCTCGATCCACAGCTCACATTAGAGAAACATCTTTCAGTTGTGGCGAGGGGGTGTTTGCCCAGGTTGGCCTGGTGCACCAGTTGCGGCCCTATCTGGACCGGGACTCACTGCTCACAGTCACTCATGCCCTCATCACCTCGAGGCTCGACTACTGTAATGCTCTCTACATGGGGCTACCTTTGAAGAATGTTCGGAAACTTCAGATCGTGCAGAATGCAGCTGCGAGAGCTATCATGGGCTTCTCTAAGTATGCCCATGTTACTCCAACACTCCGCAGTCTGCACTGGTTGCCGATCGGTTTCCGGTCACAATTCAAAGTGTTGGTTATGACCTATAAAGCCCTACATGGCATCGGACCAGAATATCTCCGGGACCGCCTTCTGCCGCATGAATCCCAGCGTCCGGTTAGGTCCCACAGAGTGGGCCTTCTCCGTGTCCCGTCGACTAAACAATGTCATCTGGCGGGACACAGGGGAAGAGCCAGCTCCCCCCAGAGATTAGGATTGCCCCCACCCTCCTTGCCTTTCGGAAACTCCTTAAAACCCACCTCTGCCATCAGGCATGGGGGAACTAAAACATCTCCCCCTTGCCCATGTAGTTTCTGTATGATTCGACTGTGTGCTTGTTTTTTATACATTGGGGTTTCTTTTGGATTTTTTAACCTAAAAGTATAATTTAGATTGCTAAATATTAGATTTGTTACTATGTATTGTTTTTTACCATTGTTGTGAGCTGCCCCGAGTCTACGGAGAGGGGCAGTATATAAATCCAATAAATCTAATCTAATCTAATCAGAATGGCAATAAATTCTTTACTGGTTAACCATTAAACCAGGTAGTCAGAAAAAGTTTCACACGCCATTAAAATTCTATCCTCTTTTTGTGTGTTTATTTTTTAATATACTGCCTGAGGAAGAGCTCTATAAAATGCTAGAACAAGAAATCCAGCATATTATTCCAATATTTGTTTGTTCAGGTTACTTAAAAAGCCCCATCTCTCTTCCTCCCCCCACTTCTTTTCTTGGCAGCAAATTCAAATATGAGATAATCAAATGACATTTCTCTCAGAAGATCCCATTCTATAGACAGAAGAGATAATGATGACAATTTCGACTGCAGTGCTGGGAAGCATAATTTATTTTCAATTAGGGATTAACAGCATCCATGCTGCGTAATATCTGTGGAATAAAATTCCACCCTTCAACCACAGCAGCAAGACAACTGCAGGTCAGGAGCTGAAAATCTGCATAAAAATCCTAACCAGAACCAATAACTCTGTTTATTGTCCTTGAGAGGTTGACTTGTCTGACTTCCTGATTCAGAATAGAGACAGTTACTGGTTAATTAGATGGCAAACAGAGTTGTTCAGATGGGGAGTTCTACTTGAATTTGTGATACCTTTAGAATGAATGGAAATTGCAGCAGCAGGAGCTTTCATGAATAAATGTTCATTTTTATGTAGTACTGTATATGTCTGAAGTAGCTGGAGTGGGTCACAGAATAATAATTACCCAGATTCTGTAGTTTATCTTCTTCTCACCGTAAAATGTAGGCTAGGTTAGGAAAAGGAGAAAGGACTTGTTGGTGCTTTGCGTAACATTATTAAAATGCCTCATTTCAATTTATTTGGAATGGGGAAGTGAGCACTTATTTTTACTAACTGTAAGAAGAGCTGATTACATTTCCAAAACATTAACACCCCACCAGCACCACCATTTATATTTCTCAGCTGTGTTTAATAGTATTAGTACTACCGTAGCATGCAGAGAAAGGTTTACTGATATTCCCTTCTATTTAAGAGCTTTTGAACTTCATGAGATTTGAAAAATGGGAATAGAGAAGGGTGGGGAGTGTCGGTATTAGTGTTAGTCAAAAATTTCAGCTAAACTGGAAGACGTTCTTTTCAGTCAGGGAATAGAATCTAGGAAATGGGAGTATTTATTCTTAGCATTGTGAAATGTTTCTTTCTATCTCATCTTTATTTTTTGGCAATGTATGCTTAACGTGGCCAGGATGTTGGTGAAATCTGTAGAAAAAACAATAGGAGCAGCGATTCTGTCAGTGGAGTGTATGGCAAAACCCCAAACAATGACATAATTCTAGATCTAAAAGGGGCATTGGTTCTCACCTGACACGCCTCTTCTCATAGGATGGAGCCAACATCCAAGTATGGGATTGGATGGTGTCATTCCCATACTTGGATGTTGGCCCCACCCACTATGGAGAAGGAGCATTGGTTTCATCTGATATGCCTCTTCTTGTAGTGTGGAGCCAACATCAAAGTATGGGATTGGATGGTGTCATTCCCATACTTGGATGTTGGCTCCACCCACTATGGAGAAGGGGCATTGGTTCTCACTTGATATGCCTCTTCTTGTAGGGTGCAGCCAACCCACCTTGTAGATTTGGCTGCACCCACTATGAAGAAGTAAAGGTTTCCCCTGTCCAGTTGTGTTCAACTCTAGAGTGAGGCTCACCTCTGTTTCTTAGCCAAGGGAACCAATGTCCAAAGAAATTTCTGTGGCCATGTGGCCAGAATGAATATACACTGACATACACAGAATACTATTAGCTTCCCACCAAAGTGTTATTTATTTATCTACTTGCATTTACAATCTTTCAAACTACTGGGTGGGTGGGCAGGAGCTGGAGCAAGTATTGGGAGCTCCCCCTGTCTCACGGCACTTGGTTCTCAAACCCAGATGTCAGCTTTCCAGCTGACAAGTTCAGTGTCTTTAACTGCTGAGCCATAGTGCCTCCTAATTCTGAGTGGTTATATTTGCAGGTTTTACCTTCTCAGATAAGAATAATCAATCCAAATGTTTCCATATATTTACTGTAACTGGGAATATACATGGGATGAGTTAAAATTGGATTTTGGGGGGGGCGATCCTGTGAGAATTTCTCTAAATTCACCACACACAACCTTCCTGGTGCCTCTTCGTATCTCCTGAGAGGGTCTGCCTTGTTCATGCTGCCACGCCTCAGTTTCCCCCAAAGAATCCCTCTTTGCCATTATATACACAAGAGAAGGCGAGTGGCAATCTTCCCTTTCAGGTCCCCTGGAAAGAAAAAGTATCTTAAAAGGTTTCTCACTGATTCATTGAGAATCCATGTCCTTATTGTGAAAATCAAGAAGAACTAGGAGAAAAGCAAAATAAAAATAATAAATGGTCAAGGACTTATGGAAAGAGCAGAGATGGGCTGCTGCTGGGATGGCTAATTTTGTGCAGCTCTGTGGCTCTGGAGCGCGAGTGTGGGATCGAGCGTAATTTTGCTTCCCGCACCTGTGCAGGTAGCAAAATCTCACACAGGAACGTATGTGCGGATGCATTTCGCCGAGGTTTTTTTTGCTTCTCCACATGCAAAGAAATACAGCTTAAAACAGTAATGGCGAACCTTTTTTTCCTTGGGTGCTAGAAGAGTGTGTGTGTGCACTATCATGCATGCACAAGTGTCCACACCCAAAATTCAATACCTGGGGAGGGCAAAAACAACTTCTCCCATTCCCTGGAGGCCCTCTGGAGGCCAGAAACGGCCTGTTTCCCAACTTCTGGTGGGCCCAGTAGGGTCGTGTTTTGCCCTCCCCAGACTCCAAAGGCTTCCCTGGAGCCGGGGGAGAGTAAAAACACCTTCCCCCATCCCCCCCAGAGGCTCTCTGGAATCCACAAATGCCCTCCCAGAGCCTCTGCGTGAGCCAAAAAATCAGCTGGCTGGCAAACATATGCACTTTGGAGCTGAGCTAAGGCAACAATTTATGTTTGGAACCCATATCGCATCTCAGACATTAACACCCTTGAAAATGTCCAAAGATACTTCACCAGAAGAGCCCTTCACTCCTCCACTCGAAATAGAATACCCTACGAGACTAGACTTTCAATCCTGGGCCTAGAAAGTTTAGAACTAAGACGCCTTAAACAAGATCTAAGTATTGCCCACAAGATCATATGCTGCAACATCCTGCCTGTCAGCAACTACTTCAGCTTCAACCACAACAACACAAGAGCACACAGCAGATTTAAACTTAATATTAACCACTCCAAACTTGACTGTAAAAAATATGACTTCAGTAACCGAGTTGTCGAAGCGTGGAACTCATTACCGGACTCCATAGTGTCATCCCCAAACCCCCAACACTTTACCCTTAGAATCTGACCTATCCAGATTCTTAAGAGGTCAGTAAGGGGCGAGTACAAGGGCACTAGAATGCCTTCCGTCCCCTGTCCTATTGCTCTCCTATATCTCCTATACCTTTCTTCTATTCCTATATCTCTTCTTCTATTCTTTCATTGATATGTTCTATTACTATATCTTCTTTTCTATTCTTTCATAGATATATTTTACTATGAGTATCTCCTCTATAACCTTCATCATGTATTTTACTATGTGTATATAGATATATACCCACTAAAACCCTCATTGTGTATTGGACAAAAATAAATAAATAAATAAAAATAAATAAACAACTTGCGTGCCATTAGATATGGCACCCATGCCACAGGTTCGCCATCACTGGCTTAAAACAATAACAGCATAACTTTACCATCCTCCTCCCGTCATGTGGATATGAAGAGTGAATGAACCCTGCTCTTTCCTGGATTGTTCTTTCTATTTCCTGCCAAAAATAAAAGGGGAAACCCCACCCCAAACTCTATTCCCAGTAGTATAATTCCAGGCTCGTGTAGCCTGATGGGCAATTTAAATGTATATAGAAATCATCCTTCCAGGCACATCACTTTGAATACTGTCTGACACCATTCATAACATCTGTGTCACATCAACTGTGGAGCCCCGGGAAAACCTGACAGTAGGAATCTGATTTTAAGGCATCTCTGGGATTCACCTCCCGCCTCCTCTCTTAGAGTCATTTGGAGCGGTATTCTTGACAATAATTCATCACTGTTATTTTAATTAGAGTTTTAAATAGAATTGACAAAAGAACCAAGGATTCTGTCCCCAAAACAGGCCTTTATACACCTATTCTTCAAGTGAAAAGCGAATAATATTTACACAGAACCATATACATTCCTTTATTACATTTGTATGCCGCCCCTCTCCGTAGGCTATACAGGTTTTGGACCAATTTATATATTTATTATTTATTTATTTATTATTTAGATTTGTATGCCGCCCCTCTCCGCAGACTCGGGGCGGCTCACAACAGAATACAACAATTCATGACAATATATATAAATATATAAATACAACAATTCATGACATTATATATAATATACAAATATAATATACCAATATACAAATATAATATACCAATATACAAATAATATACAAATATATATGCTGTCCAATTCCAACTGGTTTTGGCGCTTTACAGAAAATGCTATATAATAGAATAATAAAATCCAATCTTTTATTTAAAGCCATAAAGTTCAGCATTATAATCAAAATATAAAGTGTTTGTGTTGACTCCTCTCCTAAACCATTATGAGGTAATCTGCTTTATAGCTTTAAACCTTAATGTGGAGCCCACCTGTGTAAGATGTTAAACAGAATAAAAGATTTTTTTAAAAGGCAAAGTTCCCCTTGATACAAGCAAGATTCCCTGTAACCATTGACATATCCATGCAGTTTTTCTGACAACAATATGTATCTGATTTGTGGTTGCACCTTCTTCCACAATGTTTGTTTAATAAACTCTAACCTCAACTTTGTTATAGCCGGATGAACTTCAAAATTGCAACTGCATCAAGGATGGGATTGTAATTCAAATGACTAAGGAGGCAGCTGAGCAGTTGTATAACAAGGAGGATAAATTGTGATGAAATCTAGTGGGCTGGATTCCCAGGATGGAAAGAATGTGTTCCAGAAGAGTAAAAGATAAAACTCAGTTCAGATTGTATGAGAGAAAGAAAGTGAAGGCAGCCCTCTCTAATAGTTCTCAGAATATATGCCTGATGTAGATAATACCATGTTTCACTTTGGCGGGATTTTGTTAGTGGAACAATAAAGAAAACTGCTGTTGTGGCCTGCCTAGTAGACTGTGCAGCCAGAGCCTTTGGAAACCTGCAGTGCGTCTTGACCGTTGAGAAGCAATGCTGAGAAAGGAGGGGCTATTCCTTTCTTGAATGCAAGAAAGGAGTAGGGCTGCTAAGAAGCAGTAACTGCGGAAAAAGTAGGAAGGTTTACTCTCGTGGAGGTCTACTTGAGAGTAGAGCTGAAAGCTAATTGGCCATGTCCTGACCCTAACCCATCTGAGCCAGGTTGCAGGGAACAACTCTAATCCTGAATCTTGAGTTCGGTTTCCAGTTTGCATTGTGACTCTTGAATCTTGTATCATAGTTCATGAACCTTAACCTCTATGTTTCCAGTTTGTATTGTAGCTTGAATCTTAGTTTCAGTGGTTCAGAAAATCTTCAGTTTCAGTTTTAGCTTCAGAAAATCTGTCTATCCATAGCCTATTCAGTGACTCTAGTTTGCTTTCTTTGTTTGGGATTGGATTCTTCATGGAATAATTGCTAGGAAGTTTGCCCACTTTTGGAGGCTTAGTAAGATAACCAGACTTCCTTGTCTTCCTTGTCTTGGTCTCCTTTGAACTGTTTGTAAATTAATTTCTAAAACAAACTATGTTGAATGTTTGTGTGTTGCATACTTATTTGAGGCTTCGGTGCAAAATACCTGCTTTATCATTCTTGGTTGACAAAGAATCCATGTGCAATTACTGGTTTTGGTGGCCTGACAAAAATGCAGGTGTTATGAGATCTTGCTTTATGCAAATGAGGAGTGGAACCAAAGATCTATGGAGTTCAGTTTGAACTGTAGTCGGGGTGGCGCAGCAGGTAGAGTGCTGTACTGCAGGTCGCTGAAGCTGACTGTAGATCTGTAGGCCAGCAGTTCAAATCTCTTCACCAGCTCAAGGTTGACTCAGCCTTCATTCCTTCTGAGGTGGGTAAAATGAGGGTCCGGATTGTGGGGGCAATATGCTGGCTCTGTTAAAAAGTGCTATTTCTAATATGTTGTAAGCCGCCCTGAGTCTAAGAGAAGGGCGGCATAAAAATCGAATAAATAAATAACAGACAAGAGGCAGAACTACACGGCAGCAGCCAATGGTATACTAATAACAAAAGATTTAAGTGCCAAAGTCCACTGCAACAATATGGCCAAGAAGGCTTCAAGAGTTATAAACCTAATCCTACGTAGCTTCTGCTCTGCCAATCTCACACTACTTTCCAGAGCTTACAAAACTTTTGCCAGACCCATCCTCGAATACAGCTCATCTGTTTGCAACCCATATCGCATCTCAGACATTAACACCCTTGAAAATGTCCAAAGATACTTCAACAGAAGAGCCCTTCACTCCTCTACTCGAAATAGAATACCCTACGAGACTAGACTTTCAATCCTGGGCCTAGAAAGTTTAGAACTAAGATGCCTTAAACAAGATCTAAATATTGCCCACAAGATCATATGCTGCAACGTCCTGCCTGTCAGCGACTACTTCAGCTTCAACCACAACAACACAAGACCACACAACAGATTTAAACATAATATTAACTGCTCCAAACTTGACTGTAAAAAATATGACTTCAGTAACCGAGTTGTCAAAGCATGGAACTCATTACCCAAACCCCCAACACTTTACCCTTAGAGTATCTACGGTTGACCTACCCAGATACCTAAGAGGTCAGTAAGGGGCGAGTACAAGTGCACTAGAGTGCCTTTCATCCCCTGTCCTATTGCTCTCCTATATCTCCTATACCTTTCTTCTATTCCTATATCTTCTCTTCTATTCTTTCATTGATATTGGAGATATTACATTACCTTCTTTGATATTACTATACCTTCTTTTCTATTATTTCTTAGATATATTTTACTATGAGTATCTCCTTTATAACCTTCATCATGTATTTTACTATGTGCATATAGATATATACCCACTAAAACCCTCATTGTGTATTGGACAAAATAAATAAAATAAATAAATAAATAAATTTAAAAAATGGTGTACAGGTTCAGGAACATCAAGCAAGGTAGTGACAGAAAAACAAGAATGGTCTGTGTCAGGCTAGGATTTGAACATTGGAGTTCCATAGTATCACATTAGCTTTATTGGCCTTCAGAACTGGTGTTACATCTTGCGCTTAGGTGCTCTGTTAGGATTTGGACCTTTACTTTATGAATTTGTCCTCATCTGTTCTGTTCATTGTCTGCTTGGTCTGCTTCATGTGATTGATTACATGTTGCCTCCAGAAAATTATACCTTGCCAGATTGATCCCTTCAACATCTGCTTCAGAGGGCTTGGAAAAGACCTTAACAGTCCTTTTTTAGCATTACATTTAGGGGCATTGAAACTAGGGACATTTTGGTGATCTTCTCCAATTAGCATATCTATGCACTTTCCCCTCAGCTTTAAGCTTAATTTCCTTTTTTTGCTTTAAAGATGGGAAGGTTCAAAATTTGGTGCCCAGATTATAAGAAATCATTTAGGAAAAGTAATAAATATTAGATAATAAATGTATAATATATAATGTACACTACTGAATGTAATAGGTTAAAAAATTACTGAAACACACTAACAAAGATGGTTTATGATCTGTAAAATGGAACAAACTGTGAGTTGAATTATTTGTGAAAATTTAATAAAGAAACTTTTAAATATCAAAAAAAGAAAAGAAAGATGCTGGCAAGCAGAGATGACTGTATTGTGTAGGGATACTTAAGAAAATTGTCACTCCTAGGGAGGAACTGGTTGGACAAAGAGTGATGGGTTAATAATCTTTACTCAACCCACCCAAATAATGAATAGTTTTCAACCTTGGAAAAAGTATTATTTAGCCAGATGAGGACATCAACAATAGTTTCAACTGATGTTATTGTTTTTAATGTTCCTTACTGGAGTAGTTGCATTGAAGCCCTTTGTATTCATTGTTCATGTTACAATACATAGACATGCAATATCTCAAAGTAGTTCTTTGGGGATGGTTTGACTGAATTTGTGTCCATGCACAGCAATGTATATTAGTGCTCTGAATCAGTAAAGCCAGGCTAATTCTCTGTTCTCATTCATCTCACTTAAGTAAAAATCATCAAAGTTTGATGATCTTACTCCTGCAGTGTCTTGATTTCATCAGTATTGTGTTTCAAATGTGCTTGGGTTAAGATGCTTCTTACATTAATTGTAGATAATTGTACAGGAAGTCCTTGATTTACCATGGTTCATTTAAAAAGGTAAAAATAAAGGTACCCCTCGCACAAATGTGCTAGTTGTTCCTGACTCTAGGCGACGGTGCTCATCTCCGTTTCTAAGCCAAAGAGCCAGCGCTGTCTGGAGATGTCATTGTATCACTTCAGAAGAGAAGGATTTAGGGGTAGTGATTTCTGACAGTCTCAATGCAGTCAGGTGGTAGGAAAAGCAAGTAGAATGCTTGGCTGCATAGCTAGAAGTATAACAAGCAGGAAGAGGGAGATTGTGATCCCGCTGTATAGAGTACGGGTGAGACCACATTTGGAATACTGGAGGTTCTGGAGACCTGACCTACAAAAAGATATTGATAAAATTGAACGGGTCCAAAGACAGGCAGACTAGATGGACCAGGAGGTCTTTTTCTGTAGTCAATCTTCTATGTTTCTATGTTTCTATGTTTCTATGTTTCTATGTTTCTATGTTTCTATGTTTCTATGTTTCTATGATGTTTCTATGTTTCTATGTTTCTATGTTTCTATGTTTCTATGTTTCTATGTTTCTATGTTTCTATGTTTCTATGTTTCTATGTTTCTATGTTTCTATGTTTCTATGTTTCTATGTTTCTATGTTTCTATGTTTCTATGTTTCTATGTTTCTATGTTTCTATGTTTCTATGTTTCTATGTTTCTATGTTTCTATGTTTCTATGTTTCTATGTTTCTATGTTTCTATGTTTCTATGTTTCTATGTTTCTATGTTTCTATGTTTCTATGTTTCTATGTTTCTATGTTTCTATGTTTCTATGTTTCTATGTTTCTATGTTTCTATGTTTCTATGTTTCTATGTTTCTATGTTTCTATGTTTCTATGTTTCTATGTTTCTATGTTTCTATGTCATGTGGCTAGCATGAATAAACACCAAAGGAGCATGGAACACTGTTACCTTACCACTAAAGGTGGTCCCTATTTTCCTCCTTGCATTTTTACATTCTTTCGAACTGCTAGGTTGGCAGAAGCTTCTTGGACAAATGACAAGAGGTCACTCCATTATGTGACACTAGGGATTTGAACCGCCGAACTGCCAACTTTTCTGATCAACAAGCTCAGCATCTTAGCCACTGAGCCACCATGTCCCTATATAGTTCGTTTACTCTGGACATATGATGGCACTGAAAAAAGTGACATATGACCGTTTTTCACACTTATGACTGTTGCAGCATCTCCATGATCACATGATCAAAATTCAGACACTTGGCAACTGACTCACACTTATAATAGTCGCAGTGTAATGGTGTCATGTGATCATCTTTTGCGACTGTCAATGGGGCCACCAGATTCGCTTAATAATTGTATTACTAACTATTACAATGCTTCACTTAACAATTCTGGCAAGAAAGATTATAAAGTGGGGCAAATCTCACTTAAGAACTGTCTCACTTAGCAACAGAAATTTTGGGCTCAATTTTGATCATAAGTCAATGACTACCAGGAGTGGGTTCTAACTTACCTCCACTGTTGGTTCACTTCCTCCCACACCCACGTGGTTGTGCCTCATGAGCATGCACATGCAGCATGCTGTGGGGGGGAGCCAAAAACCAAATTGCAACACAAGTGTAGTGCCAGAAACTCAGCTTCTGTGCATGCTCAGGAAAAATAAAATTAAAAAAAATCTTCCAGAAATCTTGAAAAAAATATATGGTGGCATCCACGGACAGGCACTAGTGGGTCACTACCAGTTTGGACAAGCCTGTAGGAATCGGTCCAAATTCACCTCTGACTATTACCTGTACTGTAATCTATGCGTTTCATCAAGTCTTGAATCTTGAAGATCTTTTCAAAGCTGTTATTGATATTTTACATTCAATAAATATTCAATTCAATTCAATTTATTAGATTTGTATGCCGCCCCTCTCCGAAGACTCGGGGCGGCTCACAACAACAATAAAAACAATGTTCTAGCGAAAACAAATCTATATTCTAGCGAAAACAAATCTAATATTAAATATTGCTTTCATCTGGGCAACCTCTCTCTCCTTTCTAAATGAATGCTTCTCTTCACATTCCCACAGCACACCTGTAATTCTGGTGACTGGAGATAGATTGTTTGGAGATGAAAAAGATCTTAGTGTAGAATCTCCACTCAAAGGCTTCAAAATGACCTTATGGTATTTCTACAGATAGCAACATGAGCTATACAGATCAGTGTTCTCTTTCTATAATGCCAAATTCTTTGTTGCAATCATAAATAATAGGCCATCAAAACATATTTCCTATGATGGGGTCAAAGCAGGTTGCCCTTCTCTCTATTAAAAATTAACTTAGCACGTCTAACTTGGTAAAGAAACATGTTTTAAAATAGTTAGTTCTATTTCTACACTTAAGAAAGGAAGACCAAGGACCTATTCACATTTAGGGAGCATCTTTGTTACTGTCTGTTTATTGGTATCTCGGTCTCTCTTCTTTTTAAGCCCTGTGGAAATCTCGGGGATTAGTTATTTATTGGACTGCCTTTCTCCAATTATTTCTGCCTATCCTTTAGATCAAGCTAGGCAGACATGTTCTGAATTCCACTGAGTAAATACTTCTGTCCTATGGGATCTTGCGGCCATGTCCAGTCCCTTGTGGAATGCTGTCTTCTTGCCCTTTTGGAGATATGCCATTGTCTTTACCATCCTTTTAAAAAGAAAGCTCTAAAAATGGATTTTCAAACATGCCAGACCGATGGAGGATAGATTATTGCTATTTATATGTATTTTTCTCTTTTTATATTGTTTTTATGTTCTTTAATGCTGTGTGTCATTGAATTTGGTGGCCTATAAATCTCGATAAATAATAACGGTATTTTATTATTTATTGTGGGAAGTGTACCATATATCTATTACTTGCCTTACGTTGCTATGTGAACTGCTTGGCGACTCTGCTTAAAAAAGGAATCTATAGTAATAAGTCTAATAAATAATCTTTCTCTCTTCATTTTGATACATGGTATAGCAAAATTCTCTACCCATAGTATAAACCTCCCCTTCCTCCACCTAGTTCAAACTATAATTATGACCATTAGAAAGATTTTTAAAAGCTTACAATATGTATTGTTAAACTGGCAGAAGGACTTTCCGGTCTTAAATTAATGGTTAAGATACAAAGGAATCTTGCACAATGGCACATAATTTTGATCAATCAATCATCAATCAAAAATGCTACTTAGGAACATTTGTTGCTTCTTTACTTTATTTTTCCCCCCTTTAGCTTCCTTTGTACAGTCAACATCCTCTCCTTTCCTTATTTCTATCAGGTGCTGGAATTCTTCAGCTCTGCATATGCTTGGATGGTTCTCGGGAATCTGCATGTTTACCCTTTTACAAAAAGAGTTTTTCTGAATGTCTCGCAAGGTTGTTTTTTGCTGTTGCTATTTGAAACCAGCCACAATGGTGTTGTACCGAGTGATGAACAATTGCCTTTCAGCCTGTGATGAAGAGCCAAGGCAGGTATCAGCCAGGCACCGGCAAGTCTTTCCATATTAAGATCTGTAGGGCATATATGACAGCTGGGGAGAATGATTGTCTCCTTGGGGACTACAGCATCCCCAAGCAGTTGCTTTAAATATTTATTTATTTACAGTGCTTATAACTCTTCCCAATCCCCAAAGACTCAAGACAACATGAAACATCAAACAAAAGGGGGAGAAATCCATAATGATATGTAAGCTAATCAAAATCAATATCCAAATGCAACAAGCAACCCCCCAAAATGGAGGCCCATAATCTGTCAGTTGGGATCAAAGGCATGTTGGCTTTGACTTGTTTGAGGAATTACAATAAGGTGGGAGTCATGTGTATTTCTGGTAACAGACACTGGAGTGGTTCCCCTGGGAGAGTCAGACACAGTATTTCCATTGATTTACTTCCATCTCTCTAAGTTTGCCTCCCTTCTGGCTTAGCAATCAAAATGTCAAGATACACCTTTTCTCTACCTCCTTGAATATATTTTCTTTTGGTTCTTACTTTTTTGGAAAACCATCTCTGCATTGTGGGTGCACATGGCCTCTGTCAGCTTTTTCAATAATTGCTAATAGTAAAGCAATTCTCAAATCTAACTGAGGTTGTCAGGGTTTTAAAAGATACTAATGAAAAGTTTAAGTGGGGCTTATTACCCATGAGAATTAGGAAATACTATGCAAATTATCTTATATTTGTACAATTGCTTCCCTCCCCACTGGAGCACTTCTTTCCTTTGAGTGGAAGAAACACGCTAGCTCTCCAACAGTCAAATGAACCAGTGAAGAAATCAAGGAGTCAAATGAACAAATCAAGGAGAGTGCCATCATGATTTTCAATAAATTTTATTAATTTTCTTAAAATAGACAAAACCGACAAACATACATTTAACATAGAAATGGGGTTGTATCTTCCCCGCTTATTCTAGAAGTAAAATTTCAATACAGAAAAAAGAATACATGGAGAAAACAGGAGATAGAAATAACCCTGGAATTTTATTTACTGGGTATAACTAATCAGAAATATAAGAAAGAAATTTTACACTTACCGTATTTTTCGCTCTATAAGACGCACCTGCTGATAAGACGCACCTAGATTTTAGAGGAGGAAAATAGAAAAAAAATATTTTGAGCCAAAGAGGGGAGAGGAAGAGAGGAAGGAGTGAAAGAAGGGAGTGAGGGAGGGAAGAAGGGAGGAAGGAAAAGGAAAGCAAGAAATGGAGGGAGGAAAGGAAGGAAGGAAGGAAAGAAAGAAAGAAAGAAAGGGGGAAGGGACAGGAACAGAGGAAGGAAGCAAGGAAACTTATGAAAGGGGAGAGTAAGAGAGGAAGGACTGAAGGGAGGGAGGGAAGAAGGTAGGAAGGAGAAAGAAAAGAAGAAATAGAGGAAGGGAAGGTAAAAGAGAGAAAGAAAAAGAGCAAGAAAGAAAGCAAGAAAGAGAGAAAGAAAGAAAGAAAATGAAAGAGAAATAAAAATAGAGAGGGGGAATGAAAGAAATGGAATGAGGGAAGGAAGGAGAGAAAGAAAGCAAGAGAAAGAAAAAGAATGAAAGAGCAAGAGAGCAAGAGAAAAAAAGAAAGAAGGAAAGAAAGAAAGAAAGAAAGAAAGAAAGAAAGGCAACTTCAAAGAAAGGCTCACTGAGCATCTCTCACTCTCTCTCTCTTTCTATCCCTCTTTCTTTCTTTCTCTTCCTTTCTCTCTCTCCTCTTTCTTTATCTCCTCTCTCTCCCTCCCTCTCTCTTTCTCTCCCCCTCTCTCCCCCTTTCCCTCTCTCTCTTTCTCTCTCTCTCTTGCTATCTCTCCCCCCTCTCCCTCTCTCCCCCCTCTCCCTCTCTCTTTCTCTCTCTCCCTCTCTTGCTATCTCTCCCCCCTCTCCCACTCTCTTTCTCCATCTCCCTCTCTTTCTCTCTCTCCCCCTCTCTCTTTCTCTCTCTCTCCCCCTCTTTCTCTCTCTTCTTCTCACTTTCTCTCTCTTGTTTCCTTTCTGTCTGGGCAGATGGCTGCCTTCTGCCTTGGGGCGTGATTCGCCCCCTCTCCTCCTCCTCCTCCGCCTTCTGCCTTGGGGCGCGATCCGCCCCCTCTCCTCCTCCGCCGCTTCCTGCCTTGGGCGAGCAATCCCGGAGTCCAGGACTGTGTGGCTTTGCGCCATGAAGAGGAAACGGCTCCGGCAGCAGGGAAAAGTTGGCCGTTTTCTCTTCATGGCGTAAAGCCACCCTGTCCCGGACTCCCGTATTGCTCGCCCAAGGCAGGGGGCGGCGGAGGAGGAGAGGGGGCGGATCGCGCCCCAAGGCAGAAGGCAGTGACGTTGGAGAGGGGGCAGATTGCGCCCCAAGGCAGGAGGAGGCAGCGGAGGAGAGGAGGCAGATCGCGCCCCAATGCAGGAGGTGGCAGAGGAGGAGAGGAGGCGGATCGGGCGGGCAATAGGGCAGCCTGGAGAAGCCAGGGGCGCATTTGGCCGGAGGCACCGTGGGGAGGCAGGGGCGGCCGCGGCTCCCTTTACTCCTACTGCCACACCTCCCCGCCCCCGCCCACCTCCCCGCGGGCTGGCAGGGGGATGGGGAGCGCGCGCCCGTGGAAAAGGGCGCTCGGGTGTATTTGGGGGTGCACGCCTGCTCACGGGCGCAGCTTACGGGGAACGGTGGGCCAGGCAGCAGCTAGCCAGCCAGCCGGCGGGATGGCGCTTCCAAATTCACAGCCTCCCCCCCCCTCCCTGCCTGCATCTTCGCTCCATAAGACGAGGCTGATTTTTCATCCTACTTTGGGAGGAAAAAAACTGCGTCTTATGGAGCGAAAAATACGGTAGTTATTCATATTTTGACCGCGGCCAGGATAATATACGCGCAAAATTGGAAAGGGGAAAATATCCCCAAAGAAGAGGAAGTTATCAAGAAAATATTAGATTGCGCTGAAATGGATATGATGACAAGACGGTTAAAAGATCAAGAAGAAACAGAATTTTATGAGATATGGAACAAAGTGTGTATATGGATAAACAAGAAGAAATATTAAAAGTAAAAATAAACAAATAAATAAATAAGAGAATTGTATTAGCAGAGATATGATTTAAGTGTTATGTTAGAATTAGCAGGGATATGATTTAAGAGTTATGTTAGAATTAGTCTACGTATGAAGATTTATTACAAAAAGTTAAACAAATTTCTTCTTTTCGTTTAAAGTAATAAGTTGATTTCAAGCCATCATGATTTTCAATGTTGTCTTTTTGAGCAAGACTTGCAAAGCGGCCACAATTGTTCTAATGAAGTGCTTCAAGTTGCAGCGATTGTACTGCTTCCCATGTCAAAAAGCTTCACTTGAGGCTTTGCCCGGTATTCCATTAGCTTGAAAAACTTTTGCAGTACATGATGTTCTGTTTCAGCAGAAGGTCTCAAAAACTGCATAGCTTTTATTTCATCTTTAGGAATGAGGCAAGTGTATTGGTTTCTAAAGCAAGTTATTGAAGCCTCTGCTGGGTTGGCCCTTTGGTTCCATGTAATAGAAGCAAAGTCTAAACCATTTAATGTATAACTAAGAAACTATATGTAACTAGGGGTTATTATGCATTATTTTGTATAAACTTGATAGTTTTCAAGATTATCGTCAAATCATCAAATCATTATAGACAAGGAGAACCAAGTTCAATAGAGTTTTTCCATTATTGTTAAAAATAAAATAAATGCCGAAGTAACAAAAATAACAATGGAAATTCAAAACAAAAATAATTCAGAGTTCTACAAGGCCTGGGAGAAATGGTTCAGATGGTTATCTAACTCTAAAGACAATAAAATGAAAAATAATTAAAATCTCTTAATATGAATCAAAATAAAGATATGCACAATAGAAATTCAGACCAAAATCAATACAACCCCTGTCTGAGTTCAATCCACTTGATAATTACTAGAAACTTACTAATATTACAACCTACAATTACGTCTCACTAACAAAAACAACAAACATAATCAAACTAAGCCGTCACAATCCAAATGCCTGCTAGCTTGCAGGTACTCCTCCTCCTCTCTTTTTCTCTCTCTTCTCTCTTCCTTCTTCTTTTCTTTCTTCCCTCTTTCCTTTTCTATCCCTTTTCTTTCCACGTTATTCTTGGACTATTAAATATTACAGCTATAAGATTATCCAAATAAGAATATTGAATACAAAATATTTACATATAGACAAATACTCGGAATGTGTATACAATAATATATATCCCCCTCCCACTTCTCTTTTTTGTATTCCCATCCCCCTTTTCCCCTGTTTTCTTTCTTTCTTTATAAACTAATAAAGTATATTTTTAAAAAATAAAAAATAAAAAAAAAGACTCTTACAGATTTAAGGGTGAATAGTTTAGAAAGAGAATAGAAGTTTACTAAATAGTATAATTATAAGCTGAACTCTCATTCTCTTTAGCACATCCTCTCAAGAACAACAGTTTTGAAGTGCGACAACCACCACAGTTGGCATTATTCACCCTGTTGTCTTCTGGTTTTCTTTTAATTTCCGCACTGCATAGTTTAACTTTAAAGTGTGTTGGATGAAATTTTCTGATCAGGTCAATTTTGCAGGTAAATTTATTAACTTTTAGATTTGTTAACGATAGCAACCAAAGTCTTGCAACTTGTCCACAACCAAACTTGATTAATTTGTCCACAGTTAATCAAACATAGCAAGCCTCAGATTTTTAAGCCTCTAATTTTTATTTATTCATTGTCAACAAACGCAGAACCAGTCTTTCTGGCAGCCAGAGAACACATTTAGTTTTGCTCTTCACAACAGACCCATTCCCAAATAGAAATCCACCAATATACATTTTAAATGTCAGCTTGCTTTCTTACAATAGTAGCTGCCGCTAAAAAAGATAAAAAACAAAGCAGTTCACATTGATTTCATTACTCATTTTTTAAGCTGAGCTGAAGCAGTATCTTGAACAAACTAAGTAGTTAATTTTGACTGTTGTGATAAATAAGTTTTCACACGAATCTCTTGAATTTTGAAAATTAATATTTTATCAATAGCCTTACTTCAGCACACATAATAATACTATTTGCAAGGTCCCTGCAGCCAGAAAACCATATGGCAGACTGAAGCAGTTTGAAATATTACATTAAATCTATCTAAAGATATGTTTGTGCCTTAAGGAAGCTTTCCTTTTAGATGAAGGCAAAGATTTGTCCATAAATCTTATAAATGGATGACTGAAATATTCCAACGTTAGCTATGGTATGCTAAAAATGATTTAAATATGCATGGGTTAAATTATCAAAAATGCACTCCCACATTCCCAAATTATGAAAGATTTGGATGTCTACGGTATCTAGCAGATAAAAGAGTCATTCCGTTCCTACTAAAGAACCACGTGTCTATTCATGAATCTTTCAAATGATTTATTAATAACACTAAGTTCTGGAATGTGTGATCTTTCATATAATATTATGGTCATGAATATGCAATATTAGCAGCCATATACTGTATCTGTTGCCAGTTAAAGCACCTTTATGTAATGTATTAATTCTCCAAATGTACTACAAGTCCCATAAATCTGAAGCAGCCCAAATATCTTCAACAGAAATTTTGTGACTTTAATTACAACATATCTGGAATGCAGCAGTCACAGATCTGCCTGAAGATGATTCCCTCCTTATTGCTATGTTGCTTTGCTTTATGAATATGGTTGTAGCAATAATCTTCCATGTGTCTACAGAAACACCTATAATTATTTCTTTGAAAGCTTAAAGGGAAGGGGTAATGCCATAAAGTATATGCTCTGCATTCAGCATTCTATACTACAAAGGATTTGGATCCCATCCCAAAACATAAAATTTCAAGTGAAAATCCAATGACCACATGAACAGAAATTTGTTCACAAAGTACTAATTTTGATGCGGGGAAAAAGACACAATTTACAGAATAACAGAGTTGGAAGGGACTTTGGAGGTCTTTTAGCCAATTCCCTGCTCAAGCAGGAAACCTCTACCATTTCAAGCAAGTGATTATTTAATCTCTTTTTTAAAATATCGAGTGGTAGAACACCCACAACTCCTGAAGGGAAACTGTTCCACTGATAGATTGTTCTCACTGTCAGGAAACATGTCTTCAGTCCTATGCTGGTTCTCCTTAATTGGCTTCTTTCCATTGAACACTTGTAAGAGCTCATATTAAGACTTACAAAGTGGCGCTCAAGGCGGCAAGATGCGCGTATCATGCCGCCTTGATTGTATCAGCGGAATCCCACCCGGCCGCTCTGTTTAGGGTCTTCTCCGGGTCCCGTCAACCAAACAATGTCACTTGGTGGGACTCAGAGGAAGAGCCTTCTCTGTGGTGGCCCCGACCCTCTGGAACCAACTCCCCCCAGAGATTAGAATTGCCCCCACCCTCCTTGCCTTTCGTAAGCTGCTTAAAACCCACCTCTGCCGCCAGGCATGGGGGAACTGAGATAAACTTTCCCCCTAGGCCTTAACAATTTTATGCATGGTATGTTTGTATGTATGATTGGTTTTTATATAATAGGTTTTTAACTGGTTTTAGTATTGGATTTTGTTATATACTGTTTTACTGTGTTGTTAGCCGCCCCGAGTCTGCGGAGAGGGCGGCATACAAACAAACAAATAAACAAACAAACAAACAAATAAATAAATAAATAAATAAATAAATAAATAAATAAATAAATAACTCCTTGTCCTGCCTTCAGGTGCTTTGGAAAATAGGTTGACCTCTTCTTTGTGGCACCCCAAATATTGGAATACTGCTATCATGTCACCCCTAGTCCTTCATTTTATTAAACTAGACATACCCAATTCCTGCAACCATTCTTCATAGGTTTTTACCCTCCAGTTCCCTAATCATCTTGGCTGCTCCTCTCTGCCCTCTTTCTAGAGTCTCAACATATTTTTTTCCTATCATGATGACCAAAACTGGATGCAACATTCCAAATGTGGTCTTGCCAAGGCTTAAAAAGTTATCCACTTCCTCCATGAAAAATTACCTCTCCAATTTTTGGTCACAGAAATCAATGCTTCTATTCTATCCTACATTGCAAATATCAAGAATTACGGTAACTGTGATCTGATTTAACAATTACAGTAATATCAGTTTTAGAAAACAAGTTGGGGGGAAAATACACTTAAAGAGTTCCTGTGATTCAACTTACCAGCATATTGAAGCACTTCTTTGGACTAACTCTAAAAGGCTGCATAGTGGGTTGCCAATCAGTTTCCAGTCACAATTCAATGTGTTGGTCATTACCTATAAAGCCCTTCATGTCACTGGACCAGGGCACCGGACCAGGGTATCTGCGAGACCGCCTTCTGCCGCACAAATCCCAGCGACCTGTTAGGCCTTCTCCAGGTCCCATCAACAAAACAATGTTGTTTGGCGGGTCCCAGGGGAAGAGCCTTTTCTGTGGCAGCCTCGGCCCTCTGGAACCAACTCCCCCTGGAGATTAGAATTGCCCCCACTCTCCTTGCCTTTCGTAAGCTCCTTAAAACCCACCTCTGCCGTCAGGCATGGGGGAACTGAGATATTCTTTCCCCCTAGGCCTTTACAATTTATGTATGGGATGTTTGTTTGTATGTATGTTTGGTTTTACAATAAGGGTTTTTTAGCTGTTTAATATTGGATTTACATGCTGTTTTTTATTACTGTTGTTAGCCGCCTCGAGTCTACGGAGAGGGGCAGCATACAAATCCAATAAATAATAATAATAGTAATAGTAATAATACGTATACATACAGCTACATATACACATCCATCCATCCTAGAGGTGAAATTCAAGAGGTTCTAACAGGAGAACCGGTAGCAGAAATTTTGAGTAGTTCAGAGAACCGGACAATACCACCTCTGGCTGGGGTAGGAATAGAGATTTTGCAGTATCTTCACCCTGGAGTGGGGTGGGAATAGAGATTTTTGTAGTATCTTTTCCCTGCCATTCCCACCAAGCTACACCCATGATGCATCCATATATATATTGGACAGGTATGTCATAGTTGATGGTCCACTCCAAGCCCTCAGAACAACACAAGAGACCAGGGGAAGATATTTACTGTCAAAATTCAGCTTTACTTCTCTCTTTCCACCACCACCTCTCTTCCACCAACTGATGGATTTTTTTGTTTCATTGTTGAAGGGCTACTTTGACTTGAAGCGATTGATAAAAGAGAGATATTTGTCTTTAGTGCTGAAAGGTGCAGGGAGAGACATTGAAAACTTGTTTTGAGCTTTGCATGTGTCAAATACTATAGGGTCTTGACATTCCTATAGGAATCCATCTGAGTTGAAAATCATGTCACGAACAGCTGCCTTGACATGCACGCACTTCAGAACTAGCCTTTCCTACTGCAGTGCAGTTGGCAACAACTGCAGGTGATTTGAAAGTGGATGTCTGGTGAGATTTAATGAGAGTTTGATCTAAGAATAGATGCTTTCTTTCCCCTAACAGTGCTTGTTATTTTTCCTGCTTAAGACTTAAAGATACATTCTTGTTAACCTCAGTGTATCAATCACATATCATCTCCCCTGAATCTCATGCTGTTGCATGTATCCACAGGGTGTTCTAGTTTTCTCATAAAATATTGTTTTATTTCTCATTCTGTTTTGTTTTGTTTTCTGCCTCTCTTCCTGTTCCTTTCCCCCTCCCACCCTTTAGGGCAGTGATTTTCAACCTTTTTTGAGCTGCGGCACATTTTTTACATATACAAAATCATGGGGCACATTGAGCAGGGGGGAGTGGGGGGGGGCTAAAAAAGTTTGGACAAAAAAATTATCTCTCTCTTTCTCTCTTCCTCCCTTTCGCTCTATTTCTCTCCCTCTTTCTCTCTTTCCCTGCCTTTCTTTCTCTCTCTCTTGCTTTCTTTCTCTCTCTTTCTCTTTCTCTTGCTTTCTTTCTCTCTCTCTTTCTCTCTCTTTCTCTTTCTCCCTTTCGCTCTATTTCTCTCCCTCTTTCTCTCTTTCCCTTCCTTCCTCTCTCTCTCCATCCCTCTTTCTTTCTCTCTTCCTTCCTTCCTCTCTCTTTTGCTCTCTTTCTACCTCTCCCTCCTTCCCTGCCTTTCTTTCACTCTCTCTTGCTTTCTTTCTCTTTCTCTCTCTCTTCCTCTCTCTCTTGCTTTCTTTCTCTCTCTTTCTCTGTCTCTTTCTCTCTCTCTTGCTTTCTCTCTCTCTCTCTTTCTCTCTCTCTTTCTCTCTCTCTTGCTTTCTTTCTCTCTCTTGATGAGCTTCGCGGCACACCTGACCATGTCTCGCGGCACACTAGTGTGCCACGGCACACTGGTTGAAAAACACTGCTTTAGGGAATTCTCTCTTCGAGTATACCTCTTGCTTTATCTATTTCTTTGAGCTTAGGAATCTACATTCAGTGGTACAAAAATGTAGAACATGGTCCTTGAGAATATGTTAAATTTCTTGGGAAGCAATTCTGATAGAATTTCCCCTCCAGGTGGAGCAGGTTGCAGCTTCTAAGAGAGAGGGACACATAGCACGTAACAAGACTGAAGTCTTCATTAGAAAGAAAAGTCGCCTCATTAAGGAATGCTGGAAAAAAAAGAGCTTAATTTGCCATTTTTCATTAGGAGGTCCCTCAAGGTGAAAAATGCTTTCAAACACTTCGGGGATGTTTCCCAGGTTTCCATGGTAGTAACCGTCAGGGGACGAAAGGCATATTTTTGTACACTGTTATTTCCCTATCATCTTTTGGTGCCCCGATCTGTATTTCTGAATGCAATTTTTCAAACGGACACAGGATAAGCAGAGCCAAAAGTTTTAAAATTGGGTTTAAATTCCCAACAAATATCAGGATTAAAAGGACCAGTGTTCCCTCTAATTTTTTTTTGGGGTGGGCGGAAAAGTATAGTGTCTGAGCGGCAGTCCCTTTGGGACTGGGCGGCACAGAAATAATAAATAAACAAACAAACAAACAAACAAACAAACAAAAACCCCACCCTGTTTTGCCTCAGAGAATTTCAAAATAAAATACTGTACTGTGTGTCTATAACAGTGAGCTCATAATAGGGCAACTCTATCAATATCAAAATGCCACTTAAATAGTTGAGCTAGTTTCAAACTAGATTTTGATTTTCTTTCTCTCTTCCTTACTCCCAATTCTTTTTCTTTCTCTTTTCCTTCCTCTCTTTTTCTATCTGTTTCTCTCTCTTCCTCTCTCTCTCCTTCCCTCTCACTCTTTCCCTCTCGGCTTCTGGGCAGGTTTGGAAAACTCTGAGTTGATGATGATTTTTAAGTGAGCGATTGCTCACTGCTCAGCTTAGAGGGAACTATGAAAAGGATGACTTGAAGCCCTCTCTTTCTTCAGTTTTGCAAACTGAAAAAAAACAATCAGGGGCTGATGGATCTCATTATCGTCATTGTCATAAATCCTGCAGAACGCAGTAGCTGCTGATGGCCATTTGAGACTTCTCAAACCCCTTAGAACAGGGGTGCAAACTCACAGTGTCATGTTGTTGTCACTTGACGTATTGGGACTTCCCCCCCTTCGCTAAAATGGGGATACGCATGGCCAGCACGTGACACATCCAGCCCATGGGCCGTGAGTTTGACCTCCCTGCCTTAGAAGGAACAAGTTGAATCTATATTAGTGATTTCTGGCATGTCTAACATCTTTCATCCAGGAAGGAAAATCTTTTTCAAAATTTTAGTATTTTTTAAAACTCTGTTGTATTTAATTATTTTAGTTATTAAAATAAAGTTAGCAAAATATAAGAAGAAAAGAAGTTAGCAGTGGTGAAGACTCACCTTACCTCATTCCACTCATTAATTCCCTCCCCAAATTATATTGGAATATCCCAGTTAGTCAGACACTGTTATTTCCTGATATTTTATGGTAACCTTACATTTAAATATGAGCCAGCAGTGTGCAGCAGCTGCCAAAAAGCCAATAGAGTTCTAGGCTGCTTTAACAGAGAGATAGAATCAAGATCACATGAAGTATTAATACCACTTTATAATGCCTTGGTAAGGCCACACTTGGAATACTGGATTCAATTTTGGTCACCACGATGTAAAAAAAAATAATTTGAGGCTCTAGAGAAAGTGCAGAGAAAAGCGACAAAGATGATTAGGGAACTGGAGGCTCCCTTATCTAGGTCCCCAGCAGTCGGGCTTCAGGCCCGGTTACAGCACGGAAACCGCTTTGGTCGCGTTGATGGATGATCTCTGGCGGGCCCGGGACGGGGGTTTATCCTCTGTCCTGGTGCTCCTCGATCTCTCAGCGGCTTTCGATACCATCGACCATGGTATCCTTCTGCACCGGTTGGAGGGGTTGGGGGTGGGAGGCACTGTGCTTCAGTGGTTCTCCTCCTACCTCTCTGGCCGGTCGCAGTCGGTGTTAGTGGGGGGTCAGAGGTCGACTCCGAGGTCTCTCCCTTGTGGAGTACCCCAGGGGTCGGTCCTCTCCCCCTTGCTATTTAACATCTACATGAAACCGCTGGGTGAGATCATCCAAGGACATGGGGTGAGGTATCATCAATATGCCGATGATACCCAGCTTTACATCTCCACCCCATGCCCAGTCAACGAAGCGGTGGAAGTGATGTGCCGGTGCCTGGAGGCTGTTGGGGCCTGGATGGGTGTCAACAGACTCAAGCTCAACCCGGATAAGACGGAGTGGCTGTGGGTTTTGCCTCCCAAGGACAATCCCATCTGTCCGTCCATTACCCTGGGGGGGGAATCATTGACCCCCTCAGAGAGGGTCCGCAACTTGGGCATCCTCCTCGATCCACAGCTCACATTAGAGAACCACCTTTCAGCTGTGGCGAGGGGGGCGTTTGCCCAGGTTCGCCTGGTGCACCAGTTGCGGCCCTATCTGGACCGGGACTCATTACTCACAGTCACTCATGCCCTCATCACCTCGAGGTTCGACTACTGTAATGCTCTCTACATGGGGCTACCTTTGAAAAGTGTTCGGAAACTTCAGATCGTGCAGAATGCAGCTGCGAGAGCAGTCATGGGCTTACCCAGGTATGCCCATGTTTCACCATCACTCCGCAGTCTGCATTGGCTGCCGATCAGTTTCCGGTCACAATTCAAAGTGTTGGTTATGACCTTTAAAGCCCTTCATGGCACTGGATCAGAATATCTCCGAGACCGCCTTCTGCCGCACGAATCCCAGCGACCGATTCGGTCCCACAGAGTGGGCCTCCTCCGGGTCCCGTCAACTAAACAATGTCGGTTGGCGGGCCCCAGGGGGAGAGCCTTCTCTGTGGCGGCACCGGCCCTCTGGAACCAACTCCCCCCGGAGATCAGAACTGCCCCTACTCTTCCTGCCTTCCGTAAACTCCTCAAAACCCACCTTTGCCGTCAGGCATGGGGAAACTAAACATCTCCCCCTGGGCACGTTGAAGTTATATATGGTATGCCTGTATGTGTGTATGTTAGTATAGGGGATTTTCTTAAACTTATAATATTTTAATTAATTGGATTGTATTGGATTGTTTTTCACTTGTTGTGAGCCGCCCCGAGTCTTCGGAGAGGGGCGGCATACAAATCCAAATAATAAATAAATAAATAAATAAATAAAACATATGGAGAACAGTTGCAGGAACTGAGCATGAAAAGAAGGATTAGGAGAGACATGATAACAATGTTCCAGTATCTCAGAGGTTGCCACAAAGAAGGGGGAGTCAAGCTATTCTCCAAAGCACCTGAGGGTAGAAGAAGAAGCAATGGGTGGAAACTAATCAAGGAGAGAAGCAACATAGAACTAAGGAGAAATTTCCTGACAGAACAATTAATCCGAGGAACAGCTTGCCTCCAGAAGTTGTGAATGCTCCAACACTGGAAGTTTTTAAGAAGATGTTGGATAACCATTTGTCTGAAGTGGTGTAGGTTTCCTGCCTAAGCAGGGGTTTGGACTAGAAGACCTCTAAAGTTCATTCCAACTCTGTTATTCTGTTCTGTCCCATCGCATCCCATCGCATCGCATCCCATCGCATCCTAACGCATCCCATCGCATCCCATCCCATTCTATTCTATTCTATTCTATTCTATCATGATATATTCCTGATGTATTAGGTCTAAAATATGTAGAATCCACATCGAATTTTTGGTCAAACGACTGGACATTCTGACTACTTTGTATATTTGAAGAGCATCAAGTGAGGAAAGGCAAATTTAACAGAAGGAAGAAAAATTCTGCTTGAAACAGCTAATGCCAAAGCAGTGAGATAAGAAGAACAATGAAGGGGCAGAAATTGGTTGCTTCTCTTTTGCTCGTATTATCCAGTTTTGGATGAAACTATTTTTCACAACAAGCTTTGTTTAGCTGGAAGGGCCCAACCCTCTATAAATGCAATTCTAAACTTGACTTTGAGGATTTTTTCTTTAAAAAAAATGTTTATTTATTTATTTATTTTTATTTATTTATTTTGTCAAACAATTACAGAGTGGTAATTTCTACAAATAAAACATTAGATAAGTAATGATAAAAAGTAACAAAAGAAGACAATAGGACAGGGACGGTAGGCACAGTGGTGCGCTTATTAATTTATTAATTTATTTATTTATTCGATTTTTATGCCGCCCTTCTCCTTAGACTCAGGGCGGCTTACAACATGTTAGCAATAGCACTTTTTTAACAGAGCTAGGCTATTGCCCCCACAATCCGGGTCCTCATTTTACCCACCTTGGAAGGATGGAAGGCTGAGTCAACCTTGAGCCGGTGATGAGATTTGAACCACTGACCTTCAGATCTACAGTCAGTTTCAGTGGCCTGCAGTACAGCACTCTATCTGCTGCGCCGCCCCGGCTCTTATTATGCACACCCCTTACAGACCTCTTAGAAAGTGGGAGATGTCAATTGTAGATAGTCTAAGGCTAAAGGTTTTGGGAGTCAGTATTATCTCCTGGTGACTGCTTGGACTAAATCCTGCAGTTTTCTTGGCAAGATTTTTCAGAAGTGATTTGCCATTGCCTGTTTCTTGGGGCTGAATGGGAGTGTTTGGCAAAGGCCACTCAGCTGGCTTTCTTCCTAAGGCAGGACTAGAACTCATAATCTCCCAGCTTCTAGCCCAATGCCTTAACCACTACATGAAACTGGCTCCATTTAAGAGTGTGCATTTGGATTTAATTGCATCTTAAGGTAAGGGCTCATCCTTCTCCCATACTTTCAAGGTTTGTTTTTTTTCAGATTTTACCCTGCACTTTGGAATACATTACTTTCAGTTTGACTTGCCTTAGGCTCTCCTCTTCTTTTTGATAATTTAAAACCCACTTTAATATCTATTTCATGTATATTGCATCCAAATATCATAAAATCCTCAGGCATTCTTTTCATTTATTTATGGGTTTGGGTTTTTTTGCCTACCCCAGTCCCAAAAGACTGTGGGCAGTATACAACATTGACAGAAAGAAAGTCCAAACTATAATAATAAATAAGTAAACCAGAACAAGGTTTTTTTTAAAAAAAGAGGCAAAATATATAGCCCCAATAAAGTCCAAAGTAAGTATCCACAGTCAGCTAGGACTGAAAATATATGCAATAAATCATTTTAGCCTGTTTCTAGAATATCTGTGTGTCTAGAATATCTGATACTCATTAGGCGTGAAAGCCAACTGTGCGATTTCTAACACAGACACACCTGGAGAGAATATAGTCCATAGGATGGAGGCTATTACAGAGATATTCTACTGAATCATCTCACCCACACTTTCATGATCTCGTAAGAGAGTCACTTTGGTGTGGTGATTAAGGTAGCAAGCCAGAAATCAGGAAACTATGGTATATACTAGTCACTCATTAGGCGTGAAAGCCAACTGTGCGATTTTGGGCCAGTCACTCACTTTCACCCCAACCCACCTCATAAGCGGAAAACAGGAGAGAAAGGATTATTGTGTATGCTTGCCATCTTGCGTTATTTATAAAAAATAATTAAGATGGGATACGAATGTATAAACAAATAAGGGCAGGGTGATTTCAGCAGGCCTTCTATAAATAAACTGAGTCGGGGTGGCGCAGCAGGTAGAGTGCTGTACTGCAGGCCACTGAAGCTGACTTGTAGATCTGAAGATCAGCAGTTCAAATCTCATCACCGGCTCAAGGTTGACTCAGCCTTCCATCCTTCCGAGGTGGGTAAAATGAGGACCCGGATTGTGGGGGCAATAGCCTAGCTCTGTTAAAAAAGTGCTCTTGCTAACATGCTGTAAGCCGCCCTGAGTCTAAGGAGAAGGGCAGCATAAAAATCAAACAAACAAACAAACTGTTGTGATTCAGCCTGAGGCTCCTCAGGGACCGGCTGGATCTCTGCTGGATCCATGCCCAGAGGAGGAGGACAGTGAACAGGAGGGGGAGGACCAGGCAGACGGGGGAGAGGAACGTCAGGAAGAGGAGGAGGGAGAGCAGCCTGAGACCCCCGGGGGGGGGGCCTCTCCCCAGCTAGTAGCCTGGATTCATTGGATGAAGACGCACAGGCTATAATAGACATGAGGCAGCGACGAGCAGCTCAAAGACGGGGCCAATTAGAAAGGTATTTCCATCCCTGAATTGGCAACAGCTGGGTTTGGGTGTGGTTCTCCTCAGCAGGGTTGAAAAGGCAGGCCCGCCCTTACAGTCTTGTGGAGAGTTATCAATTGGGAGTCCTGTGACCTTGCTTCGATTCTCGGCGTCTCTGATCATGGCTTGTGGCCTAGAAGTCTGGAAGACTTGGGGAGGCGTGGATTTTATTATCTCCAGCGTTGTTTTTGCCAGCAAGAATCCTGTTTTATTGCCTGGCCTTCGTGAAACCTCTGTGAAGCTTCATAGTGTTCCTGTCTGTAAGAACAGTTTTTGTTACCTGTGTTTGCTTTGAATTATATAAACTGCCTTTGCTTTTTACCAGTGTGTCTGGATACTCTTTTTCGTTGGTGTTGGCATCTGGGGGGGACCCAGACAGAACACAAACAAACAAACAAATAAATAAATGAATAAAGGGATTGGATAAAAAGCTTTAGTTCTGGCTAAGGATTGTCTGGTATAACTTGTTGCTATGCTTTTTAGGACTCGCCACCTCTGTATCTCTATTGGACTGAAAAGCAAAATTCCTTTTTCTTCTATGGCAAAGCAGAAAGTCCATTTTTAAATACATGGCCTATTGTCGTGATGACGAACCTATGGTTTGTGGAGCCATATCTGAGGATGCCAACTTCCAGTTGGGCCGTTGGGTCACTTTTCACCTTCCCCAGGCTTCCGGAGATTTTCCTGAAATCTGGGGAAGGTGAAAATGACCTCCTCCCTGACCTCTGGATGGCCGAAAATCAGCTGGAATCAGTTTTTTCACCACCCACAGGCTCCGGAGGCTTTAGTGAGCCCTGTGTACATGCACGGAGAGGCAAGCATTGTATGTGGGGAGTTGGGTGCACATGAGCATGGGGGAGTGCATTGCATTATGGGTGGGCACCCATGCACCTTTTTGGCACCCGAGCAAAAATCACTGGCCTATTGTAAAACAGAGAAATAATAATAATAATAATAATAATAATAATAATAATAATAATAATAATAATAATAATAATAATAATATTTTTTTGGTAAAATGGCTGTTAATGCAATCTCAGTGCAGACGAGTTCACAAAAGCAATAGCAATAACAAAACAACACCAATAATAATAATAATAATAATAATAACAACAACAACAACAACAACAACAACAACAACCTGTATAGTCTGGAGGACAGAAGGAAAAGGGGGGACATGATCGAAACATTTAAATATGTCAAAGGGTTAAATAAGGTCCAGGAGAGAAGTGTTTTTAATAGGAAAGTGAACACAAGAACAAGGGGACACAATCTGAAGTTAGTTGGGGGAAAGATCAAAGGCAACATGAGAAAATATTATTTTACTGAAAGAGTAGTAGATCCTTGGAACAAACTTCCAGGAGACGTGGTTGGTAAATCCACAGTAACTGAATTTAAACATGCCTGGGATAAACATATATCCATTGTAAGATAAAATACAGGAAATAGTATAAGGGCAGACTAGATGGACCATGAGGTCTTTTTCTGCCGTCAGTCTTCTATGTTTCTATGTTTCTATTATTGATGTTGTTTTGTTATTGTTATTGTTACTGTTATTTATTAGATTTGTATGCCACCCCTCTCTGAAGACTCGGAGCGGAGTATGGCTGGTGTTATGTTTTTGAAAGCTTTATTGATCATGGCAGTTGACTTTCTGATTTCGTTTCTGCTTTTGTGAACTCGTCTGCACTGAGATTGCATTAACAGCCATTTCACCAAAAAATGGAGCCTCGAATTTACAGAGAGAGATAAGTGCAAGCTCTCGAAGTTTTAATCCAGCCTTCCCACCCACCCCGTTCCCGCTGCTACCACTGTGTGATTAAGCAGCTCTCCTAAGATTGCATTTCTGGATCAGTAATTGTATAAATGCAAACAGTCTGGCTGCCTGAAGAACTTCAATTTTTAATGAGGACTTTTCATCTTGAGATGTCTGAAGGAGAGGCACACATGTGTGACCTTTATAGCTGCGTGCAGCTTGTGTTTTGAGCTTCTGTAAACAGCTGTCTTTTTCAATGGGATGGTGTCTGTAAGGCTGCATTCCTGTTAGTGGGTGCTTCACTAGTCGCCAAGCTTTGATGTTCAGTCACATCATTGGTTCCTCCAGGGGCTGCTTTCTTTCATTCTCTTAATACCCTGCAAATGCTTTCAGGGCACACTAGAATGGGTGCAGCCCCTCTGTTTATTCTTTCTAATTAATATGCCATTAAGGCTCAGGGGTCTCATAATAGGGAAGGGCCTTGGGAAGCAAAGAGAGGGCTACTCAAAGTTGTTGGATGATGAAGGCTGCCAGGCAACCTTGCAATGGGCCAGAAACAATTTGAAGATGGGGAAAATGAAAACCTCTTTCTCACTGTCGAAACAATTCTACAAATACTAGATTAACAATCAAGAAATAAACAACACCACAATCAAGGAGCTACTAATTCAGAAAAATAATCTGACAGTAAACAGCATCCTAATCAAAGAATCACCAAGAAGATTCACCAATATTGACTGGGTGTTGTGGTTTGCTCTGGCCCAGCTCCTGCCCCAAGGACTGTGGATGTGGGGGAGACATCCACATGCTCCAGGCCTGTTTTGCCCCCGGTGGAATCTGCTGATGAAGGCTCCTCTGACCAAGAAGACATGAGTGACAGGGAGGAGGAGAGTGTGGCAGACAGCTCAGAAGGAGATCAATTATCTAGCTCCTCCTTGGATTCAGAACAAGAGTTAATGATACAGCCAAGCATGCGGAGAGCGATGCATAGGCAACAACAACTGAGAGATTATTATCAAAGAAAATGAGGCCACCTGTGGTTGGGTGGGGCTGTGGTAATTAGTGAGGCTTGGCCATTGTGGAGGTTGATCTGATCGTTGTGTTTCGTGCCTGCTTTGCTGCCTTTGACCTTTTGTGTGCTGATTTTTCCCCGCTTTGAAACTAAACCAGAGCAAAGTGTGTTTCACTTTGTGAAAGAAGAAGGACTGTGAATTGCCTCACAGCTGCAAGCTAAGTATCACAGAACTGATAAGGGACTTGTACAAATTACCAGTTTGTTTGGAGACGAGTGCTCTTTGCTATAGAAAAAGAGGGCTTAGTTTAAGTGAATTTTCATTATAAAGAACATTGTTTTGAATTTTCAAACGGGTGTGTGTCTGAAATTTGTACCTGTGAATTTTCAGGAAGATTCTGCCAGAGAGCGCGACAGAACACTGGGTAAGCCACAAGTACAAAAACAAGACAGCAAACCCCATTCACATTTAGCAGTGATAATATTACCTAGTTTGATCATAAAATGTCTGTAAGAGAACCAGCAAGCTCAGAGAACATTAAGAACTCCATAGTTCAGCTATGAGCTACAAATATTCTCTTTTGTTAGTATAATTCCAAACTTCCAAAGAAACTTCGATCCAATTTTGACTGATTTTCCTCTTGTTATTCATATTCATCCCATTGTGTGTGGGGTGGGGTGGGGTGAGGGTGTTGTGTTTCTATAATCCTATAGTTCTCTGCATAAGCATGTGAGGATTATGTAGGATGCTTTGTCAGTTCCTTCAAAAACTTTGCTTTTCAAAAGAGATATTTGATGGAATCTTTGCCATATCCTTTTCTGACCTTCTACTTTTAGCCTCTCAGCATGCATTGAAGTAGTGCAGCCTTGCCGTGTAGAGGACTCATGTCTCTATTCCATTTTTGATAAAACAACAGAGCCTGCAGCACTGAGAAAAAGTCTTTGGCTCACCTACATTCTTTGTACCTAGGTTTAATCAGATTTTCCTCTGGTGGTGTGAATCCTAGTTTGGCCTCACAAGATAGGCCACTTGCTATTTCACGGCTGCTCTGGTTTCCCATCTTCTTTTATTCCCTTTTTCTTAGCATCCCTTGTTTTATTACATTAGGTTTTCTTCTCCTACATTTTCCATAGAAACATTATTTTCTCAATTATAATGAAAGGTCTCAAAGAAAAGAGATCTAGACATCACAGACTATACTACAAATAGTTGGTTTTTTTAAACTTTGCTGCTTATTCAGCTAACCTTGAAAAAAGCAGGAAATACAAATTGGGGTTTCTATTAGTTGATTGGTATATGGGGAAGATGTTATTTATTAGCAGAGGTGAACCAACTACTTGGTTTTTAATTTATTTCTAACTCTGGTTCAAAGTACCATAATGATTTGGCCTCCTGCGGATTTGCATGACTCATCTTTTCCCATATGAAATGGTTCCTTGGCTATACTTTCGGCAGGAGATTTGTTATAAATCCACTCCCATGAGAAGCGATATTGGAGTCACACAACATTGAGTGTTCGGAAACTTCAGATCGTGCAGAATGCAGCTGTGAGAGCAATCATGGGCTTTCCCAAATATGTCCATGTTACTCCAACACTCCGCAGTCTGCATTGGTTGCCGATCAGTTTCCGGTCACAATTCAAAGTGTTGGTCATCACCTATAAAGCCCTTTATGGCACCGGACCAGGGTATCTACGAGACCGCCTTCTGCCACACGAATCCCAGCGACCGGTTAGGTCCCACAGAGTTGGTTTTCTCCGGGTCCCGTCAACTAAGCAATGTCGTTTGGCGGGACCCAGAGGAAGAGCCTTCTCTGTGGCAGCTCCGACCCTCTGGAATCAGCTCCCTCCAGAGATTAGAACTGCCCCCACCCTCCTTGCCTTTCGTAAACTCCTTAAAACCTACCTCTGTCATCAAGCGTGGGGGAACTGAAACATCTCCCCCTGCCTATGTAGTTTTTTTGTGTATGATATGACTGTATGTATGTTTTTTATATATTGGGGTTTCTTGTTTTTTAGACTTTTTAAATGTATTATTGTTATTTTAGATTCTAACTATTAGATTTGTCATTATATATTGTTTTTATCATTGCTGTAAGCCGCCCCGAGTCTACGGAGAGGGGCGGCATACAAATCTAATTAATAATAATAATAATAATAATAATAATAATAATAATAATAATAATAGTCCAAGTCTGGAACAAGTCAGGGAATTGCGCAGCAAGTGTCCAAATAAAATCAGAAACACTGACACAGACTTAATAGTTTTATATAAATAAATATATTTACATCTTGAACAATGAGTCCTATCGAACAAAATGAATTTTAATATGAAGAAAAGCAAAGTTTTACATTTAGGCAGGAAAAATCAAAGATATAAGTACAGATTAGGTGAGACTGGCTCAAAAACAGTAACTGTGAGAGGGACCTTGAGGTCCTAGTGGATGATCGCTTGAATATGAGCCAGCAGTTTACAGCTGCTGCCAAAAAAAGCTAATATAATACTGGGTTGTATAAATAGAGGCATAGAATCAAGATTATGTGAAGTACTGGTACTACAGTGGTACCTCGAGATACGAGTTTAATTCGTTCCGGACCTGGGCTCTTAAGTCGAGCAGCTCTTATCTCGAACGACTTTTCCCCATAGGAATTAATGTAAATAATTTTAATTGGTTCCAGCCCTCAAAAAACTCACAAAGTTAGTCTAAATTATGCAGAAAGACATGTTTTTAATGAAGAAATGTACATGTACATATAAATGAATAATGAAGTTTCTTTCACTTAACTTGTAAACTTTCTTAAACTTTTAAATTTACATATGTTCAACTTCTCTGCCACCCAATCCTGTAGGACAGAGGTCCCCAACCCTTTTTGCACCAGGGACCGGCTTTAAGCGATCAAGAGAGGAATGGGTGAATGAATGGACGGAGGGTGGGAAGGAAGGAAGGAAAGAGGGAAGGGACAGGAACAGAGGAAGGAAGCAAGGAAACTTATGAAAGGGGAGAGTAAGAGAGGAATGAGTGAAGGGAGGGAGGGAGGGAAGAAGGTGGGAAGGAGAAAGAAAAGAAGAAATAGAGGAAGGGAAGGTAAAAGAGAGAAAGAAAAAGAGCAAGAAAGCAAGCAAGCAAGCAAGCAAGCAAGAAAGAAAGAAAGAAAGAAAGAAAGAAAGAAAGAAAGAAAGAAAGAAAGAAAGAAAGGGGGAAGGGACAGGAACAGAGGAAGGAAGCAAGGAAACTTATGAAAGGGGAGAGTAAGAGAGGAATGAGTGAAGGGAGGGAGGGAGGGAAGAAGGTGGGAAGGAGAAGGAAAAGAAGAAATAGAGGAAGGGAAGGTAAAAGAGAGAAAGAAAAAGAGCAAGAAAGAAAGAAAGAAAGAAAGAAAGGGGGAAGGGACAGGAACAGAGGAAGGAAGCAAGGAAACTTATGAAAGGGGAGAGTAAGAGAGGAATGAGTGAAGGGAGGGAGGGAGGGAAGAAGGTGGGAAGGAGAAAGAAAAGAAGAAATAGAGGAAGGGAAGGTAAAAGAGAGAAAGAAAAAGAGCAAGAAAGAAAGCTGCAAGCACCCCCCCGAGCCCCCCAGGCCGGCTGCAACCTTTTAAAACACGCGCGCCGCTTCGCAGCTGTCTCCTAAAGCCGAACGCGGAAGTTAGCGTTTGGCTTCAGGAGACAGCTCCTTGGCGCTTGTATCTCGAATTTGGGCTTGTAAGTAGAACAAAAATATCTCTCCCCTCCCAGCTCTTATCTCGAGTTGCTCTTAAGTAGAGCAGCTCTTATGTCGGGGTTCCACTGTACTTTATAAAACCCCAGTAAGACCACATCTAGAGTATTGCAACAAATTTTTGTCATTATACTACAAAAAGATGTTGAGACTTTGAAAAAAGTTCAGAGAAAAGCAACTAAGATACTCAAAGGCCAAGAGACTAAAACATATGAGGAATGGCTGTGGGTTTTTGGTTTGGCTAGTCTAAAGTTTGAAGAATTGGGAGTAACATGATAGCCGTATTCCAGTATTTGAGGGGCTGCCACAAAGAAGAGGGGGTCAAATTCTAGTCTAAAAAATAATTATGCATATAAGAGTGCGTCTTTGCGATGTTTATTCGTAGCAGCACGAAGCCCATAACACTAGCCTGAAGATGACGAGTATGATCTCGTAGAAACGTCACAATGACATCTCAATCTTACACAGGAAAAGATCCAAACACACCAAAAGTTACATACATACATACATAGACACACCCAAAACCAATCACAGTACAGGAGCCAGCAATCTTAAACCCAATCAAACCCAATCTTCTGGCTCATTGTACCACCTCACTGATCTGGCTATTAAATTTAAATATCTTAATAAGAATGGTCTCCAGAGATAAAGAAGCTGGTTCGAGACTCCATGAAACATGTAGCATTTGACTGATAGTGTCTGATAGACTATTTCTGATTGGCTTTCAGTATTTTGCTTTTGTTTCATTTACCTTTTTTTAATTGCATATTTGATTTTCTATTGCACGGAGGACCTAATGAGCAAAAGATAGATGACGTGTCTTAATAAGGAGCAGTATATTTTGTAAAATCTTTAAATGATATATGTCTGGCTCTGTTCTGGATGTAAAGGAATAAAAAACGGGGGGGGGGGGGGGAAATAGCGGAGAGTAAGTCTGGCTGCTATTGGCAATCCTTATAATATATTTGTCTGGAACACAGCATCAGAAACAAGCTTGGGTGCATGTTAGAACACTGCATTTATATATATCTGAGCTGAAATAAATGACCTGCAACTGTATTCATCTAATTAGTTACATTTGCAGGATTTGCTGTAGAGTTACAGTATTGATTCTTTCTACACTATGCAATGTGGAGGACAATCAAATGAAAGCACTGCTGTTCCTTGAGGGCTTGGGGCAATGGTATTTCAAGAAATGCCTTCGACCTGTCTGAACCTTTCAGACTTTCTCAGTTGTAAGGCTTTATTTATTTATCAAATTTATTTGCCACCGTTCTTGTGGTTTGGGGCGACTTTGAGTGGCTTTACGGCTCATCGGGTTCTGTTCTCAGGCATTTCTATTGTTTGAAATTACAATGTCGAGAAAACTTTTCATTCTACCACAGATGAATTTTTATGTTTTATAACTTTGGTATTTATTTACTGAATGTTATTGCTGTGATTAATCTCCAATGTTCTTATTTTCTGCCTACTCAAAACAGCTTTAGTTATTAGGTGGGTGAGAAGTACAATAAGGAAACAAATATAAACAAACTCCGGGAATTCTAAGTTGCATAGCTGATTGGATAAATCCCAAGGAAATGCAATTAAAGATAGAAGTGCTACAAAATGGTAGGAAATGAGGCATGGGTATGGGATTAATAATCTCATCGACTAAACAAGGTCATTTGGCGGGTCCCAGGGGAAGAGCCTTCTCTGTGGCGGCCCCGACCCTGTGGAACCAGCTCCCCCCTGAGATTAGAACTGCCCCCACCCTCCTTGCCTTTCGTAAACTCCTTAAAACCCACCTCTGTCGTCAGGCATGGGGGAACTGATATAACTTCCCCAGGCCTATATTGTTTATGTATGGTATGTTGTGTGCATGTTTGTTTAAAAACCCTGCTGTTCTGTTCGGGTCGTATGTGACCCGAAGCCAAGTTTGAGTCCCTGTAAAAAATTTTCCCTGCATATCTGAAACTTGAAATTTCATGCTGGTTCATCATTTCAGGGGTTCTCTCTATGAGAATTTTTTTGGGGGGTGGGGGGCTTAGTTTTTGCTGGGCAAAAAAAGTTACAAATCTTATGTTCCTGGGTCACCCTGACCCGGACCGAAAACTCTTCATTTGCAGTGCTTATGTTTGGTCTTTTTGAAAGCTTTTTTCACTTGGAAAGTAGTCTGAACATTTCTGCACACAATGATATGAAAATTGAAATGAAAAAAGTAAATCTTATTGGTTTATTTTGCGGATATAATGCACGCCCCCCCCCGTTTTTGTGAAAAAATTTTCAATTTATGGATAGTTTTGCTTGCAAAATGCATTCTATTTTACTGAAGTTGGTGTGGGATTGGTAGCTTGAACATTTCTGAATATAAGAAAAATATAAAGGAACTGAACAAAATGATTCTTACTGGTTTTTTAACATCAGAAATAAGGCCTCCCCTCCCCCCTCAGCTGCTTGCAACCATTTTCACTTTTTATTTTTTTATGCTCCAAATCCGAAATATTCTTTAAAATCTTAGGCATTCATTTACTCAATTTAACAATGCTGACCATCAAAAAAATATTTGTGGAGGTGGGGGAAAATTTTTTTTTTCTGGGCAAAAAAAAAGTCACACTTAGTCTGTTCGGGTCATATAGACCCGGACCAAAATGATTTTTTTTAGGCACTTGAATTTGGTCTTTTTGAAAACCTTTTCAACTGGAAAACTAGTTTGAACATTTATGAACATAATGATATGAAAATTGAACTGGAAAAATTAAGACTTATATTTTTATTTTGATCAAAAAGCCCCTCCCCCCATCCTTTTTTAATTTTGTGTCAATTTCTATTTTTTAAGGCTACAAATCCCTAAGGAATTTTCCCCAAAAAGGTTTGATATACTAAATTGAACATTTCTGAATATAAGAAAAATATAAATGAACTGAACAAAATGGTTCTTATTGGTTTATTTTTGCCACAAAAGGGCCACCCCCCCTCGGCCTTGCTGTGTGCCATTATTGTCACTGTTTATACATATTTGTCTAGAAATATTTGGAATATCCTTTTGAAAATCAACCACATTGTAGCCAGAGAACTAATTTTATGAAACAAATCCATTTTACTAAAAAAAAGTATGTAAGTTTGAAATTAACAGCATAATTTTTATATAAATTGAAATAACTTTATGTGCAAAATAAACCAATATGCATCAATTTTTCCAGTTCAATTTTCATATCATTATGTTCAGAAATATTCAAGCTACAAATCCCACACCAACTTTAGCAAAATTGAATGTATTCTGCTAGCAAAACTATCCATAAAGTGAAGACTATTTCACAGAAACGGGGGGGAGGCACATTTATGTGCAAAATAAACCAATAAGGATTACTTTTCTCAGTTCAATTTTCATATCATTGTGTGCAGAAATGTTCAAACTTGTTTCCAGGTGAACAGCTTTCAAAAAGACCAAATATAAGTACCTAAAATGATCAATTTGCAGTTCGGGTCAAATAGACCCGAGGGGGGGGCACATTTATGTGCAAAATAAACCAATAAGGATTAATTTTCTCAGTTCAATTTTCATATCATTGTGTGCAGAAATGTTCAGACTACTTTCCAAGTGAAAAAAGTTTTCAAATTGACCAAACATAAGCACTTCAAATGAAGAGTTTTCGGTCCGGGTCGTATGTGACCCGAACAGAAGATTTGTAACTTTTTTCGAACAGAACAGCAGGGTTAAATTATGGGTTTTTAGTTTTAATTATTAGATTTGTATTCTACATTGCTTTTGTGAGCTGCCCCGAGTCTACGGAGAGGGGCGGCATACAAATTTAATAAATAAATAAATGAATGAATGAATGAATAAATGAATGAATGAATAAATAAATAAATAAATAAATAAATAAATAATCAATCAATCAATCAAACAAACAAACAAACAAACAAACAAACAAACAAACAAATTCATTCTGAATAGGGTTTCCTCCTCCTATTCAGAAGCGGATTTACAGATGTAAAAGAGCAGATCTACATTCTTAAGATTGTTCCATGATTCTCAGCTTTTGGAGCCACTATTATTTGTAATTCATTAGTACAACAGTTTTTGCTCACAATTCAAAATTATTGCAATGGGCATAAATCTAAACAAGGGAATACTTAAATGTGCATTTTTCCCAAAGTGGAAGATGTGCATTTCTTGAATGCTCTTCCTGAAGTATTAACAATAGTGATGTTAATTTCAAAATCCAGTTTTGACCTATATTTTTTGGCATCCAGAGTAAATCTAAGTGGGATTTACATAGTTTCCAGCATATGGCTAAAACGTGAAGGTTGAGATTACTAAATCATTGCTTTATCTAAAATGTTGGGGGTTTTGTACCATATGGACCTATTCTCAAGATTTGTAAATCACAAATGGTTGTGTTCATTTCACTTGTGAATTTAAAATTCAAAATCTATATTATAACGTGACTCATAAACAGCTACAGTGACAGATTTGCAGCATGGAACACTTCCTGTGCTCAATACCACTGCAAATATGATGACATATAATGTGCAGATGAATTATTCTTTTATTACCATACTTTCCTTGTCTCCTTTCTTTTTGTTTGATGCTTTTCTTTCATAGCACTGCAACTGAATTAAGCAAATGGAATTCTATCTTTAGACATTTTCAAGTAGAACATTGAACCACAATGGTAACACAAACTTGGAATAAATGTCAAATCATAAGATATCATAAGATACAGCAAAAGCATCACAATAGCAATAAATATAAGCGGTCTTTGGCTTACAACCACAATCGAGCCTGGAATTTGGGTCATAATTCATTGTGGTCATTAAGCAAGATACCCACATGACTGCCTGGTCAATGACCATAATCTTAGCTCTTCTTGTTGCAGTCATTAAATGACCAATGATGCCTCAGGGAGTGGGGGTTACTTTGGGAGGTCCAGTGATTACTGCCATATAGAAACATGCTGTGGGTTGGTAGATTTCAGATGACTAAACCCACTGGTGCATGGACCTCATCCCTCCCACTGCCATTTCCCAAGAGGCCTGAATCTTTGCCTGTCTTCCCCACACATCCATGTCCATTGACTTTTCCCTGCAGCTGTGGACACATGTGCCCAGCTGATGAAAGGCTCAGCTCTAAAGCTGAAGAGACAATCATTCTCAAGGCTGGCCAGGATAGGAAACCAGCCAGCTTCATTCAGTTCTGTTATAATTTTGAACAGTCACTGAATGGCAAGTTGTAAGTTAAGGGCTACCTGTACATAGGAATTGTTTTCCTGGCATGAACTAATTATTCTTCTGAAGATTAGAGATATTTGATTTTCAGCCAAGTAACATCATTTAAAAAGGGTAATCCTTTGTGTGTGTGTTTGTGTGTTGTGTGTGTGTGTGTGTGTCTGTCTGTCTGTCTAAAGACCTATGGAAAAAGCAGTAAAGGCCTACATTGCAGAGCACAATATGAGAGAAAGGAATATAGAGCATAAGACAGAAGCCCATCAGATCAGCAAATTTCACATAACACAGACAGCTATAGATTTAAATTATGAATATAGAACTTAAAGGTGGGCAGGATCTTTGGAGTAATTCAACACCATCCACCAGATAGAAAGAAAGAAAGAAAGAAAGAAAGATAGATAGATAGATAGATAGATAGAATGATAAAAGCTGAGTTTTAAAATTCCCGCGCTGAGGGGGTAAAACCAGCGCGCTATAGCACGCTGCACACCTTAGAGTGAACACTGGAGATAGGAGAGACCATAGGACAGGGGACGGAAGGCACTCTAGTGCGCTTATGTACACCCCTTACTGACCTCTTAGGAATCTGGAGAGGTCAACCATGGACAGTCTAAGGGTAAAGTATTGGGGGTTAGGGGATGATACTACGGAGTCCGGTAATGAGTTCCACGCTTCAACAACTCGATTATTAAAGTCGTATTTTTTACAGTCAAGTTTGGAGCGGTTAATATTAAGCTTGAATCTGTTGTGTGCTCTTGTGTTGTTGTGGTTGAAGTTGAAGTAGTCTTTGATAGGTGGGCCATTACAGCATATGATCTTGTGGGCAATACGTAGATCGTGTTTAAGGCGTCATAGTTGTAAGCTTTCAAGACCCAGGATTGTAAGTCTAGTTTCATAGGGAATTCTGTTTCGGGTAGAGGAGTGAAGGGCTCTTCTAGTGAAGTATCTTTGGACATTTTCGAGGGTGTTAATGTCAGAAATGTGGTATAGATAGATGATAGATAGATAGATAGATAGATATATAGATAGATAGATAGATAGATAGATAGATAGAATGATAGATATAGATAGACAAACAGACAGACAGAAAGACAGAAAGACAGCTATAGAGACAGCCAGCCAGCTATAGATAGATAGAAATAGATATATGTTTGTCCATCATGTTTGAAGAGGACCTTGACCTCTAACAGGTTGTGTGATTTCCACGATGTGTCTGCAGGTGGTTTGTAAGGCCTATACAGGCACAAAATGTTCTGCCACATGTCTGGCAGACATATGTGGACACCATTGTTGCAGCATTTGCAGCTCTGGCTTTGTAGAGTGCTCGGTTAGACTTAAACTTATATACAGCTCACTATACACTTAGACTTATATTCAGCTTCACAGTGCTTCACATCCCTCTCTAAGTGGTTTACAGAGTCAGCATATCCGAGTCTTCATTTTACTGACTTCAGAAGGTTGGAAGGCTGAGTCAACTTTGAACTGGTGAGACTTGGACTATCAAACTGCTGGCAGTCAGCAGTCAGTAGAATTAGCTTGTAAGATTGCATTCTAGCCACTGTGCCACTCCCCACAATAGAGATAGAGATAGATAATGAAATGTAGAGATAGATGATGTAGATCTCCGGGACCGCCTTCTGCTGCACGAACCCCAGCGACCAATTAGGTCCCACAGAGTGGGCCTTCTCCGGGTCCCGTCAACTAAACAATGTCATTTGGCGGGACCCAGGGGAAGAGCCTTCTCTGTGGCGGCCCTGGCCCTCTGGAACCAACTCCCCCCAGAGATTAGAATAGCCCCCACCCTTCTTGCCTTTCGTAAGCTTCTTAAAACCCACCTCTGTTGTCAGGCATGGGGGAATTAAGATATTCTTTCCCCCTAGGCTTCTACAATTTGTGTATGGTATGTTTGTATGTATGATTGGTTTTAAAATAAGGGTTTTTAGGTTCTTTAGTATTGGATTGTCGCATGTTGTTTTTACCACTGTTGTTAGCCGCCCCGAGTCTACGGAGAGGGCGGCATACAAATCCAATAAAATGAAATGAAAGATAAGATACAGATACAGATTCAGATAAGATTCAGAGATCTAGATATGTTATTTAAATATAGCAATAGGGCTGGATGGAGTCACTGAAGCAGTAGGTGTGAGCTTAAATGGACTCCAGAGGATGGTAGAGAAGAGGAAAGCCTGGAGAAACGTTGTCCATGGGGTTGCGATGGGTTGGACATGACTTTGCAATTAGCCACAAAAGTTGATTTCTCTGCCCAGGAATTAGGGATGGGTTCTGGTTTCCTTCACTGCCTGTTCGCTCAGGGCTGTTCCACGCAGCCCTGAGTGAACTAAAACAAAGTACAGAAGCACGCACAGAAGCAAAAAAAACCCAAGATGGCAGCACTTATGGGGGGCATGGCAAGCAGTTGCAGTGACCCAGGCCGCTAAGTTACTACTAGTTCTATACAACCAGTGTGAACCAGGAGCAATCCACCTCTGCCTGGGACACATAAAGAACTACACCCTTCATTTGTAATTGTGACACACACATATATTTTTAATCTCTCTGGCTTTTATTCATTATGCTTTATGTGATCAAAGAAGAACTTGGGTTGGAATGCTCATCCATTGTAAATGTAATGTGAAACAAGAACTCCCAATGCACAGCGTATCCACTTGAAATTGCTGCTCCATAATTTGTTCTGATTTTTAAAGCGTTCCGAGTCCCCAAACCTCATGGAGAAACAAATTTAAAACATAATATTACATACAGCGAGGCTACGGCCTCCCTCCACTTTTAAACTTTTTTTCAGTTTCGCTTCAGGAGCAGAGCCATTAAGAATAAATATCATTTTATAATTCTAGAGAGCTTTCAAAGTACCTATGAGACTAAGGAGCACCTCATCCATCGATAATGAATTAGGCTTGCATTCCTAACTGAGTGTTCTGATTTGAAAAATTCATCCCAGGATGGTTTTGCGTCGTGAATTGCCCGTGAAGTAACATCTTTACAAATTATATCATTGATGAGAATTATTTAAGGGGAATTTTAGGCAAGGTTTCTTACATTTATAAATGTCTCTGTAGGAACCAGGAAAGTACAGTTATTGATCTGAGCATTTCCTGTAATCCCATCTTTGCATGTTCCAGCTGAAAAAATTCATAGAGTATGTATTAATTTTACCTTTTGGAACTGAGGTCTGCTGATTGCAAGTGATGAAAGGGGAAAAGTTGAGTGAGTGGGGAGAAACAATTTGTGTTGAGGCAAAATATGGGTCAACGTGTGCCATTCAGCAACAACACCCACTCTCATTTATTTAATCTAATTCATATGCCTCCCAACTCCCAAAGGACTTTGGGCGATTAACAATAAAAACATCTAAAAAACAGGGGTTTTTGTTCTTCTGCAACCTGCTTGTCAACAAAATGAACTGCAATAGCAAATAGTGAGGTTGAAGCTGAAAAATTGCATGATACCATTCATAATTAGTGAGCCTGCAAAAACAGGGAATTGTAACTGTTTTATATGGGTGGAATAATTCAGATGAACGGTTCTACCTAAAAGGAGACTTTCCATAGTCATCAGCCCAAAGAAATTAAAGGAAAGACGCATATTAGCTATAATTATTTGCTTCATCCAAAGCTATGTACAGTAAGATTTATAGATCATTTTGTGGGGATGAAGAGTTAAAAAGATTGGATTGATTAAAGCAGTGGTTCTCAACCTGGGGCTTGGGAGCCCTTTGGGGATCGAATGACCATTTCACAGGGGTCACCTAAGACCATGGAAAAAGACCAATTTCCCATGGTGTTAGGAACTAAAGCTTCTATTTTGGCGCCTTGGAACATATTTTTTACAATCTGACCAATCAGGCATTTACGGTGGGAGTGTCCCTCTGACCTTCCTACCAATCAGCTTAAAGCTCTGTTGGGAGAATTGGCACTAGACTTATAGTTGGGGGTCACCACAACATGAGGAACTGTATTAAGGGGTCGCAGATTAGAAAGATTGAGAATTCCTGGATTAAAGAGATGAAAAGATTATAGACCAGTGATGGCGAACCTATGCCAAAGGTGCCACAGGTGGCAGGTGGAGCCATATCTGCTGGCACATGAACCGTTGCTCTAATCCAGCTCTAGTGCGCATGTGTGCACAAGTCAGCTGATTTTCAGCTTGAATAGTGGTTATCTGGGGGTTCCCTGGGAGGGAAGGGATTTTTGCCCTCCCCAGGCTCCAAATAAATCTCTGGAGCCTGGGGAGGGTGAAAAATAGGCCTACCCATCCAAAGTCAGGAAACGGGGGAACAGGGGGATTGTGCATGCATGCACTTGGGGCAGAGCAACACATGGTGTTCACACGCACATGTGCAGAAGGACAGGGGAGCATTGAATTATGGCTGTGGACACTCTCACGGGTTTATGCATCACGTTAAGCTAATGCTTGTTTCACATCAAATTTGTTGAATAAATCAGACTAAGTTACAAACATTAGTGTTTAATACAAAATATACTTTAGGAACATGTGTTCTATGGTGTCAGATTCTTAAGCAGAGTGACTTTCCCCCCATCACCAGCAGCCAGATTCTTTTAACATGCCAGTGGGATCTTCTGTGCTCATCAACATTTTATCAACTTATTTTTAAATTTCTAGAAAGTAGGAAATAACCAGCAAGAAACTCTTCATTGTTATTTTTATGATATTTTGACAAACTCTCTCTCTTCTTTAAATGAGACTGAGCACTTATTTTCTTACTAAATCCGTCCTTGCAGTCATACCAACAGATGGCTTTATTACCAAGCAGATTTGATCAAATGTATGAATTGACTTTCCAAACTGAAATGGAAAGTCAAATACATTTTTGGGATGGGATGCCTTTGAACTGATTTGATGGCTTGGAAAGCCGAATCAAATTGATTTTTGTAAACATCTTTCGTAAATCAGAAGAGCTAAAAATAGATGTACTTGTTTGTACACCTACTTTGAAGAGCTTGAAACTAAACAACTCAAGACTGATAAAGCAGCATATGATAAACATCTTTATATAGATGTATTATTATGTATCCAGAATAAAGACTGTTGTTTCTAAAATTTGTGAGTAGCCTTGAGATTAAGTTAGTTATAAATAATCTAATGTAAATTACTCATGATGCTTCTCTGGTATCTTAGTCTTTATGTTACTGTAGAAAAACAATAATATTAATTGCTTTGATTAGATATAATGGATAAGACAGATTTTATAATAGACTGGAAACTGTGGGCTTTATATGTGTTAAATACAATAACAGTTTTGAAGTTGAGTGTAATGTTTATCTATCTATCTATCTATCTATATATCTATATCTATATATATCTATATATCTATATATCTATATCTATATATATCTATCTATATCTATATCTATCTATCTATCTATCTATCTATCTATAGATATAGATATAGATATAGATATAGATATAGATATAGATATAGATATAGATATAGATATATATATATATATATATATAGATATATATATATATATATATATATATATATATATATATATATATAGATATATATATATATATATATATATATATATATATATATATATATATATATATATATATGTTTTTCTTATGTCGGGGTGTGGCTAGCTGATGAGGCCTAATAAGGCCGAAATGGGACCATCCTAGTCTCCCTTAATTTTAAAAAATTCCAGCTGAAAACATTTTAACATATATATATATATATATATATGTAGATTGTTCTGAGTTCGGGTTTTGCCCTGTGTAATATTTTGCATGTCTATGCGACGTTTCGGTGAAATCACATTCACCATCATCAGGCTGAAGTTCCAAGCTTCGTGTTGTTGTAAAATGGAATGTTTGCAACTGTCATTTCTTCCTAGTATATAGTGTGGGGGTGGAGATTTGGTTTGAATGTAGCAAATACATTGGGTGATTATGTTTTAGTGATCTGATTGGTTGGTGTAATCATAATTATTAGAAGGATTGACATGGTGATTTTTATGAAGTGTTTTTTGTTTAAGGCTGGTTTTCAAATTTCTGGTAGGCGGGACGTGTCATCTCTTTTATTTATGCAAAGGGGGCTCCTCTCAATTTCTATAGCTTCTAGAGCAATTCTTCTATATAAATACTCTGTTTTGTGAAGTAATTTAGTTTTTTCAAAGTCAATTTCGTGCCGTTTTTTAAATGTGCTGGACAAGGGAGGAGGTCTTTTCTTCTTTTTTAACTGCATTCACATGTTCTCCAATGCGTTGGCTCACTCTTCGGTTGGTTTGTCCAATGTGAGTCAGTGGGGTAACACCTGGGGTCGTTGATGGAAGCCATCGAGATAGAAAAACATCCCCAAAATATGAACAAGTGGGATGATACCTCCCGCCTACCAGACATCTGGAAACCAGCCCTCAAACGTAACCCAGCCATAAAAACTGAAACCAGACTCAGAACACACATTGCAAAACAATCAAGTAGCCTGCAAGCTCCAACTACACAGGATATCACGCCTAATCAACAACCATTAAATAATCAGCATACCTCAGCTACATCAACGACCCCAGGTGTTACCACACTGACTCACCAGAAAGTTTCTACACAGCAGGCAATTGCTGAGCCATCAAACCACACCCAGTCACCAGTATTTATAGAAGGAAGGCAGCTCAGGTCTCGCTGTGTTCGCCCTAGAACAAGGACAGAAACACCAGCCTGAAGATGATGAGTGGGACCTTGTCGAAACGTCGCCAGAAATTTCCAAATCCTACATGGGAAGAAACCCGAATATACCAAGACCGTCATACCTGTACCCGTGAAAATCTACGAAAACACAATTGTTTTATCATGGGGGTTTTTTCAGCACCCAGATAGAGTGAATCCTAGATGTTCAATGTTAAATTTATTTGATGATTTATTCCTCTTTTTTTGTACACTGTTTTTCTCCTTTGTTTTGTTGTCACTAGTGTTGAATGTATGCTTTTGTTTTGTTTTGCTTTTTTTGGTATTCTATTTTATTTTTTATGATAAAACAATAAATAATATTTTAAAAAGAAAAACAATAATAGTTTTGAAATTAGCAGTAAAAGCGCTAGTTAATAATATCTCAATTTATACAGATGGCAGATTAACTTAATGTTGCTTTTTGTTTGTTTTGTTTTGCATGGATTACCTATTTCTCCCAGGACCAAAAAAAAGAAGAAATTATTCATAAGGAACAGGTTCCCTTTTCTCTTGAAAAATAATAGCTCTTTAGAACGCAATAATCAGAGCTTATTCAGAACTGAGTTCTGTAATGAATAACCATGCATAGGATTATCATCTCAAGATGTAAGAGGCTATAAAAGATTTTTACAGACTTTGAAAATAAAAAAAGGTTATATTGCCTAGCACTATTATCACCTACCTCAGATGGGGGGAACTATAAATAAAAATAATAAAATAATAATAATAAACTTGCACAAATTGACTACAAACAATACCATTACAAAGTACAGTGATACTTCGTCTTACAAACGCCTCATCATACAAACCTTTCAAGATACAAACCCGGGGTTTAAGATTATTTTGCCTCTTCTTACAAACTATTTTCACCTTTCAAACCCACCGCCGACACTGGGATGCCCTGCCTCTGGATTTCCGTTGCCAGCAAAGCACCCGTTTTTGTGCTGCTGGGATTCCCCTGAGGCTCCCCTCCATGGGAAACCCACCTCCGGACTTCCATGTTTTTGTGATGCTGCAGGGGAATCCCAGCAAGGGAATCCCAGCAGCACAAAAACGGGCACTTCGCTGGCAATGGAAATCTGGAGGTGGGGTTTCCCAGAGAGGGGAGCCTCAGTGAAATCGCAGCAGGTCTGTAGGTGGGGTTTCGAGGACTTCTGTGTTTTTGTGATGCTACAATTTCTCTGAGGCTTCCCTCGCTGGGAAACCCCACCTCCGGACTTCTGTTGCCAGCGAAGCGCCCATTTTTGCGATGCTGGGATACCCCTGCAGCATCCCAAAAACGCAGAAGTCCAGAGGTGGGGTTTCCCATGGAGGGGAGCCTCAGGGGACTCCCAGCAGCGCGAAAACGGGCGCTTCGGCTGCCAAAAGGGGTGAATTTTGGGCTTGCACACATTAATTGCTTTTCCATTGATTCCTATGGGAAACACTGTTTCGTCTTACAAACTTTTCACCTTAAGAACCTCGTCCCAGAACCAATTAAGTTTGTAAGACAAGGTATCACTGTATCAACAATAATACATTGGAATATTTGTAAGAAATACCATTCCTTTGCAGGCAAGAACTGGTTAAACCACAAAATAGTCAAAGAAATAGAAAATGAAGAAGCTAAAGTACTTGACTCTAAGAATTCTAATAGACAAGCATCTGCTACATAGCACCCCAGATTTAAGAATTATTGATAAGAAAGAGAAAGAAAGCCTGGATAGTGGGTAGAAGAGAGCACAATAGAAGAGAGAGAACTGGAGAGAGAATCACAAAATACAAAGACCTATGAATATAAGTGGAATGACCCTGGCAAAAGTAAGCAGATATAATATAAATTGTGATAGATGTCTTAGGTGCAATACCCCAAAACAACATCAGTATTAACAAAATCACAATCAGTCGGTTGCAAAAAGCCACTTTACTTATCCTGTGATGATAGTTTTAACATCAGCAAACAATAACATCTACCCATTCCAGGTCTTTGGGAAGGACTCAAGAGATGGATAAAAATGTAATATCCAGTCTAAATCAGTGGTGGGATTCAATTTTTTTTACTAGCAGTTTTGTGGGGGTGGCGTGGTGTGGCTTGGTGGGTGTAGCAAGGGAAGAATGCTGTAAAATCTCATTCCCTCTCCACTCCAGTGAAAGGTTACTGCAAAATCCCCATTTCTTCCCAATTCAGCTGGGACTCAGGAGGCAGAGAATAGATGGGGATGGGGCCAGTCAGAGGTGGTAATTACCAGTTCTCCAAACTACTGAAAATTTCCACTATGGGTTCTCCAGAACTGGTCAGAACCTGCTGAATCCCACCTCTGTTCTGTTCTGTCGAGCTCTCTGGTAGAATCCTCCCGAAAATGCACAGATACAATTTCAGACACACACACGTTTGAAAATTCAAAACAATGTTCTTTATACCGAAAATGCAAATAAATGAAGCACTCTTTTTGTATAGCAAAGAGCACTGGTCTCCAAACAAACTGGTAATTTGTACAAGTCCCTTATCAGTTCTGTGATACTTAGCTTGCAGCTGTGAGGCAATTCACAGTCCTTCTTCTTTCACAAAGTGAAACACACTTTGCTCTGGTTTAGTTTCAAAGCGGGAAAAATCAGCACACAAAGGTCAAAGTCAACAAAGCAGGCACGAAACACAACGATCAGATAATCCTCCACAATGGCCAAACCCACAGGCTGCTATTTATAGCAGCCTCACTAATTACCACAGCCCCATCCAACCACAGGTGGCCTCATTTTCTTTGATAATAATCTCTCAGTTGTTGCTGCCTATGCATCGCTCTCCGCATGCGTGGCTGTATCATTAACTCTTGTTCCGAATCCAAGGAGGAGCTAGATAATTGATCTCCTTCTGAGCTGTCTGCCACACTCTCCTCCTCCCTGTCACTCATGTCTTCATCAGCAGATTCCACCGGGAGCAAAACAGGCCTGCAGCATGTGGATGTCTCCCCCACACCCACAGTCCTTGGGGCAGGAGCTGGGCCAGAGCTAACCACAACATGGTCTAAGCACAAGGATTATCCAGAAAGTAAGGTTACAAGGTATGTAGCTCTTGTGGGGAATGTTTGCAGGGGAAGTTGGTATTACAATCGTGTAGCGGGAAGAGAACAAGCAGTGCCAGTGGTCAGTAGATCATCGACTGGCATTGTGGTGAAGGTTAGAGATGAGCGTCCTCATTCCATTTCCCTCCAAGTGTGAAATGTTTGCTTCTATATGCTACCTAGATGCTAAGGGCATGAACACTGCTGCAAGTAATACCAACTTCCCCCGTGAACATTCCCTGTGAGAGCTACATACCTTGCAACCTTATTTTCTTAACCTTTGTATTTTGCTGACTGTGCAGTCAACCACAATACTGTAATCATAAGAGTCTGGATGAAGACAATCATTAACAATTCCTGGGCATCCTTCAGATGACAATACTAAGCACACTGAAATTAAGAAGAAGGGTATAAGTGAATATATCATGAAAGCAGGTGATTTCATTCTCCTGGATAATACCTGAGCAATTCCATTCATTAAGTACACAGCTGGAATAGTGGCCTTGACTCAGGCAAAATTAAAAGCCCTAGATAGGAAGTGAACTGGACTCAAGCAGAACTAAGAGCCCTGGGTAAGAAGCCCAGAAAAAGTATTACAATAAATAATGCCTTTCATCGCTGGGTGGGTGTGGAATGTTGCCAGTGAAGGGCTACCAAAATTTTTACTACTACACTGTGGGCGTGGCTTATGTAGGACGCCCTGCATTTTCTTTCATCATCTTTCATTGCAAATAGGGTGCTCTGGGGTGGAACTCCATTTTCGCTACCTCACTGCGTCCTCCCCCCCCATCCAGGCAGTAGCCCACCTCTGAATGTTGCAAATACACCAGACAGTTGAAGAAGAAGAAAAGAAGACATTGGAACAATATCTGAAGGCCCCCGAAAAAAATGTACTGGAGATAATCTTCCCCCAGGCTTTTATATTTTATGTTTGGTATGTATGTGTTGTATGGTTTTAAATTGTTGGGGTTTTAGATATGTTTTATTTTAATATTAGATTTGCCTCACTGTTATATTGTTTTTGTATTACTGTTGTGAGCTGCCCCGAGTCTTCGGAGAGGGGCGGCATACAAATCTAATTAATAATAATAATAATAATAATAATAATAATAATAATAATAATAATAATAATAATATATCAGAAAGGATTACAGATTGCTGGAGAGGCCAAACTGGTTTACAAAAAAGACCAAGTAAGAAATAGAAGAAATGGAAAGTATTGCATGGCCAGTGCATTAAAAAAAAAAGTAGGCAAATGGCTATGGCTAAGAGCAGGGAAACTGAATATAGAAATAGAGGAGCTAATTCTGGCTGCATAAAATCTTAAGAACAAAAGCATACAAAGACTGAATTGAGAAGAGAGCAACAGACAGCAAATGCAGCCTCTGCAAAGAAGCTGAAGAAACAGTGAATCAATCAATGGTTGATTTTTGGGAATGAAGGGACGGAGGGACGGAGGGAGGAGGGAGGGAGGAAAGAAGGGGGAAATGGAGGGAGGAATGAAGGAAGAAAGGAAGGTATGGAGAAAGGGAGGAGGGAAGGGGGAAGGAAGGATGGATGGAAGGAAGGAAGGTATGGAGGGAGAAGGGAAGGAAAGAAGGAAGGTATGGAGGGAGGGAGGAGGGGAGAAGGGAGGTAAGGAAGGAAGGATGGAAGGAAGGTATGGAGGGACGATGGAAGGGGGAAGGGAAGGAAGGAAGGATGGACGGAAGGAAGGAAGGTATGGAGGGAGGGAGAAGGGAAGGAAGGAAGGTATGGAGGGAGGGAGGAGGGGAGAAGGGAGGTAAGGAAGGAAGGATGGAAGGAAGGTATGGAGGGAGGGAGGAGGGGAGAAGGGAGGTAAGGAAGGAAGGATGGAAGGAAGGTATGGAGGGAGGGAGGAGGGGAGAAGGGAGGGAAGGAAGGAAGGAAGTGTCTGTTTATGGCTTTTGGGTTATACGATTATGGATTTTCCATTTTTGAAGGCCTAATACTTCAATCCTCTATCCTGTTATCTAACTGATATGTCCCATAGGCAAGAAAGCAAACTGGATTTATATGCAACAATACTTTGAATTCCTGGCTGATTTTCTTTTGCCTACAGTCTGTGATGCTTTTCTGTCCCATAAAGATCACTTGGAAACATAAAATCTGCTGTTGCAGCATTATTAAAAGGAAGACCTGAAGGGCAGCAAATACCATCAAAGCGATACTACAATTTCATTTGAATGAATATCAGTAGGTCTCTCTGCCTCCTTTGCTTTGAAGATTTTGAGAATGGCATAATACTTGCCATCTTTCGTTACTGAATTGTGAAAGATACAGTGTTCATTTGTAGCAGATGTGCTGAAAATGTCCTAATGTCACTAACTGCATAGAATTTCATTGGGTTGATTTATTGTCCCTATATGTAAAGTTAACTGACCAGTGATCTTTCCATTTTAAAGTTAACATATTGCTTTGTTTGGCATTTTCATTTTAATGTGATATTAGTTAATTTCATTATTAATTCTACTACTTCATTAGGAAGTGAGAGGGTGTGAAAGAAGGAGAGGGAGAAACTCCTGACCTTTAGAAGAGGTTTAAAGACTTATTTATTCTGTTCTGCATCTGGTTACTTTAATATCCTGTGCTCTTAAGTAACACAGGGTGAGAAATATGAATTCCACCCAGATCCTGATGGGAGCAAATCTGAATAATTTGCTTTAATTAATTCTGGAATAAATTCTGGTTATATCTAATCTTACTTAGGAAATATAAAAAAACTTTAGAAGGGTTAAATGAATTAATAATAATAATAATAATAATAATAATAATAATAATAATAATAATAATTTATTAGATTTGTATGCCGCCCCTCTCTGAAGACTCGGGGCGGCTCACAACAGTAATAAAAACAGTATAACAATGGAACAAATCTAATAATAAAAATTATATTAAAAAACCCAACTGTTAAAAACCGTACAACACATACATACCAAACATAAAATATAAGAAAGCCTGGGAGAGATGTCTTAGTTTCCCCATGCCTGGCGATATAGGTGGGTCTTGAGTAACTTGCGAAAGACAAGGAGTGTAGGGGCTGTTCTAATCTCCGGGGGGAGTTGATTCCAGAGAGCTGGGGCCACCACAGAAAAGGCTCTTCGCCTGGGGCCCACCAAACGACATCGTTTGGTCGACGGGACCCGGAGAAGGCCAACTCTGTGGGACCTTATCAGCCACTGGGATTTGTGCGGTAGAAGGCGGTTCCGGAGGTATTCTGGTCTAATGCCATGAAGGGCTTTAAAGGTCATTACCATAAATGAATCCTATTTGAAACAAACAAACCAAAATCAAAGAACACTTTTAGTAATCAAGCTACCATATTTTTCGGAGTATAAGACACATCGTTCCCCCCTAAAAGATGGTGGAAATGTTGGTGTGTCTTATACACTGAACACAGCCATTTTTGGCTTCCTAAAACCCTGTTCCCACATCCCATTTTTTTTAAAAAATGGGCCAATTTTCACAAAAATGAAGTACACAGAGAGTTTGGAAGGCCTGCAGAGTGCTCCTGGGGGCGGGGGGGGGGGAGAAACAAACCATCCCCGTGTTTTTTTAAAAATGAGTCATCTTTTGCAGAAAATGGAGCCTGTTCTGCCTTCCCTCAGCTCCCAGGAGCATTCTGCAGGCTTCCCAAACCCTCTGTGTGCTCAATTTTTCACAAAAATACCCCCAAAACTGGTCAGTTTTGGCAAAAGACAGGGCACGCAGAGGGCTTGGGAGGCTTGCAAAGTGCTCCTGTAGGCCGGGGAGGACAAAAACTTTTTTTTTTTCGTACTTACCTCTTTGAAATCTTGGTGCGTCTTATAGTCTGAAAAATATGGTGGTTCGCAGATTCTTTACTGTTTCTTAATTGTGCGTGTACACAATTTGCTAAGGTTTTGAGAAATCTCTATTTGTTTTGCAGAGGTATATATGGCAAGTCGAAATTCATGTACAGCAGTGGCATTTGATTACACTGGCAACCTTTGAACTGCTGTTCTAATTAAACATACATGCTATTATCTTGTTATTTTTGTTAAATAAGTTGTCCATCTTGGATTTCTGTCAGACATTTTATAAAAGCAAAACAGACAGTAAAATGAGGGTCTCCTCCTCTCCCCCATATTTGCAGTATTAAAAATAAGCGTAGTAAGGGAGCTATATATTTTTAAATACACCTTTTGGAGTCATTGCTCTTTTTCTCAGGAGATGTTAAACACTGCATTTCTTACATAAAATGTGCTGCTAGAAGAATCATTTGCACACTATAAAAGTCTGAGGGGTTGGGGTTTTTTTGAGAACATATACCTAACAATTGGAACCCTAGACTACCAAAGCACTGTACAGTGGTACCTCTACTTAAAAACTTAATTCGTTCTATGACCAGATTCTTAAGTAGAAAAGTTTGTAACAAGAAGCAATTTTTGACATAGGAATCAATGCAAAAGCAAATAATGTGTGTGATTGGGAAAACCACAGGGAGGGTGGAGGCCCTGTTTCCTCCCAGGAGATTCCTAAAGAGGCCCCACGGAGGCTTCTCCCCACCTTTTCTGGCCCTGTTTCCTCCCAGGAGATTCCTAGAGAGGCCCCACGGAGGCTTCTCCCCACCTTTTCTGGCCCTGTTTCCTCCCAGGAGATTCCTAGAGAGGCCCCACAGAGGCTTCTCCCTGCCTTTTCCTGTTATAGTTTCGGAGGCTCGGGTTTGTAAGTGGAAAATGGTTCTTGAGAAGAGGCAAAAAAAATCTTGAACACCCAGTTCTTATCTAGAAAAATTCGTTAAGTAGAGGCGTTCTTAGACAGGGAACTACTGTATGTCTACTGTCTGTGATGTAAAATATCTTTAAATGAAGTTCAGAATAGAACTTTTTATGGAGGAAAAAGCACTTCCAAAGATTTTGTACTTCACACCCTCTCTCTGCTGATTATTTTACTAATATGATGGCACCACTATGGGCCATAGTGCATAGTTTTGCCTCACAAATCATAGTTTTAAAATATCTAGTATTTTTTGATAAATTCAATATATTTTAGATCTCTTCTACCACATTAAAATTTCTTAGCACCATGGCTATCTACATCTATTTCCCCCTTTGAGCAATATTCATTTTTCATATTTATCTGAAATTCTGGTTTTTCTGATGCTTGGTCTCTCACCAATATAAACTACTTCAGATAAAGGCTTTGGCCCTTCTTGCTTGTGTTTGGTCTTTGAAATACACAATATTATAGCTAGTAGTTGGCTTCACCTATCATATTAATTCATGGCTTATCTATCAGGGCTTTATTGAATAAGCTGGCAATCTATCAGTACTCAATACTCATAGCATGTTGAGAAGTCTTGAATATTTAGGGCATTTTCAAAATAATATTTCAGTGAGTTCATTATTAGGCTAGAATCATGAAACCCACATGAGATAAATAAATAAACAAATCCAAGACTGTATCCAGCTTTGAGATAAAAATATAAATTGCTACCGAGGGAAAGAAAAGGTCAACACGTGAGTTTTAAATCAATAAAATTAGCTGATAAAATTCACAAAAATGTGTGCAGTCAAATGTTACTTTCCCCACAGATGGATTGCTTGATACTCCTCTTCTGTCAATGTTTCTTAATTTTTTTTCTTTAGAAATTTAAAAGGCGTTGCAGACAACAAGACAACAGAAACTTAGATTCACTTTGATATCTCATACTTCTGCTACAATAATCAAATTATTAGCCTAATTAATCAGCAAGGCTATTTCATTTATTCTTGCACTAATGGTAATAGTCTGTGGCTTAAAAATAGCCAACTCCTGTCCTTTCTGCAAATGCATAGCTTCTCCCAGGGAAACTACCTTTGTAGAAGAATTTGGGGACATAAAAGAGTCTGCAAGATGTAGATAGGAATGTGCTGCTAACCTTTCCATTCCTTTTGGACTTTTGTACTTGGATGCATCTGAAAGAGACAGAAGGATGACATGTGGACTCCCATTCCCGAATCCCACATGGCAGTTACAATTGCCTGCTGTTCAATGACATAACAGTCAAACTATTGAGTATAAAAGCCGCAAGTGCTAAGAGGACATTGATAACAGTCATACACAAGAGCAGTTAGATTTCTGCTTCTATGATGGGTGGCTTCTGTCTGTCACAGGAACCTGTGCAACAAGGAGTACCAAAATCTTTTTGCTGCTCAAATTTATGCACAGAATTTTCCTTTGAGGACCTGAGGACTTCTATCTTCCATGCCCTAAGGTGTTTAGAAATAAAGAAATATGCAACACAGAGAGTTTATTAATCAATGACAGCCTCTTCTTTCTGCATATATTTATAGTAAAGGAAACATAGCAGGATAGTAGGATTAACTCTCTCTCTTAAAACAACTGGGCAAGGAACTAAACCCTTCATTTCAGGCAATCTTCATTCTTGTCTCACTATCTATTCAGGAGAACAGTTAGTGATTATTTTCCTATGCTGTACCTTTTGGAAATAAAGATGGCCAAATCTGCAAATCCTTTCCCTTAACTACTCCTGTATTAGTAAGGACAGCAGATCATATGCTGCAACGTCCTGCCTGTCGGCGACTACTTCAGCTTCAACCACAACAACACAAGAGCACACAACAGATTTAAACTTAATATTAACCGCTCCAAACTTGACTGTAAAAAATATGACTTCAGTAACCGAGTTGTTGAAGCGTGGAACTCATTACCAGACTCCAGAGTGTCATCCCCAAACCCCAAACACTTTACCCTTGGATTATCCACGGTTGACCTATCCAGATTCCTAAGAGGTCAGTAAGGGGTGAGTACAAGTGCACTAGAATGCCTTCCGTCCCCTGTCCTATTGCTCTCCTATATCTCCTATACCTTTCTTCTATTCCTATATCTCTTCTTGTATTCTTTCATTGATATGTTCTATTCCTATATCTTCTTTTCTATTCTTTCTTAGATATATTTTAATATGAGTATCTCCTCTATAACCTTCATCATGTATTTTGCTGTGTGTGTGTGTGTGTGTGTGTGTATGTGTATATATGTGTGTGTGTGTGTGTGTGTGTGTATATATATATATATATATGTAGATTGTTCTGAGTTCGGGTTTTGCCCTGTGTAATATTTTGCATGTTTATGCGACGTTTCGGTGAAATCACATTCACCATCGTCAGGCTGAAGTTTCCAAGCTTCGTGCTGTTGTAAAATGGAATGTTTGCAACTGTCATTTCTTCATAGTATATAGTGTGGGGGTGGAGATTTGGTTTGAATGTAGCAAATAGATTGGGTGATTATGTTTCAGTGATCTGATGGGTTGGTGTAATCATAATTATTAGAAGGATTGACATGGTGATTTTTATGAAGTGTTTTTTGTTTAAGGCTGGTTTCCAAATTTCAAAATTTGGAAATTTGGAAACCAGCCTTAAACAAAAAACACTTCATAAAAATCACCATGTCAATCCTTCTAATAATTATGATTACACCAACCAATCAGATCACTGAAACATAATCACCCAATCTATTTGCTACATTCAAACCAAATCTCCACCCCCACACTATATACTAGGAAGAAATGACAGTTGCAAACATTCCATTTTACAACAGCACGAAGCTTGGAAACTTCAGCCTGATGATGGTGAATGTGATTTCACCGAAACGTCGCATAAACATGCAAAATATTACACAGGGCAAAACCCGAACTCAAAATGCGAGTTCCAGGTATATGTGTGAATGATGAGGCAGCAGCCATCTCGATCACCGGAACATAAAAACTTTAATAAAACAACTTAGCTTTCGTTAGCGTGCTGCTAACTTCGTCAGAGTATTAAAATGCCATGGGAGACAATCACATTTATAAAGCATTACTCAGTCTGCTCATAGCCCGCGTCACTGGGCCACACCCTTCCCTCCCCTCTGCAGCAAGCCTAATTGTAGGCTTAATCATGCTGGTTAAAGGGGGAACTACCGCTTTTACTCGTGTCTGTTGCCTATTTCCCTCCCCAAGGGAGGAGGTGGAGTTACGAGGCAATGCTTTAGAGGTATTTGATATTACTTCCTTCCACCCATTACCGTTGTTACTTTCTATGGTGGTACATGTCTGCTCTTGCAATTTTTTTGCCCATGCCCTCGTCCTAGGTCTGCACTGTTCTAATCCCCCCTTGTCCCCTGCGTTAAACCTGCATTGTGCCCCTCCCCCTCTACCTCCGTGTTGCTCCAGTATGTTCCCTTGTTTCCCACTAGGGGTTGCTCCACCCTCATTTAGCTGGTTTCTATGCCTGACCTGGAGAATTCTGTTAGGGGCTTTATCCAATCCTAATGACCTATCTCCTTTAAGTCGTTGTTGGTGCCTTAAAGCCTGGTATGCTGATGGCATATCAATATGTCTATTTAAAGAATTTTCGTTGGAGAACCAGGCTTCTTTTAGGAGGCGACCTCCCTTGGTTTCATCTCGCGCCAGAATCTCAGTTCCCTGGAAATCGAAGCCATGATCCTGCTCCTCCATGTGTGTCCAAATCTGGGAGCGTTGTTCCTGACGTCGGACCGCCAATTTGTGTTCGTGTATACGAGTTCTCAATCTTTTAGCCGTTTCACCCACATAGTGGTGCGCACAATTATTGCAGTTTATACGGTAAATTACTGAGGAGGACTCCTCCTTCACTAAGGTTTCCTTCGGGCGCATTACTGATTTTCTCAAAGTTTGATCCGGCCTGTGCGCTACTTTGACCCCATGGGGTGCCAGTATGCGTGCGGCTGTTTCGGATACCCCTTGTATGTACGGGAGTACCCTCCACGCTGATGTTTCGTTTGCGCTTTCAGTAGGTTGTCGGGGTCTGGGTGTGGTGCACCGTTGAATAAAAGCTCTCGAGTAGCCATGACGTATAAAAGTTTGGTAAAGATACGCTCGTTCTTTTTGTTTGGCTGCCCGTGTGCTACAGTGAGTATTGATTCTGTTAAATAATGTCCGTATACAGCTGACTTTATGTGCGTTGGGGTGATTGCTTTCGTTGTGTAACATGCGGTCCGTGCTGGTGGTCTTCCGGTATACCTCCGTGTCGATGCTTCCATCTGGGTTCCGGTTGATCTGTACATCCAGAAAGGCCAGTTTACCATTGGCCTCCTCCTCCATCGTGAACTGAATATCCGGATATATGGAGTTGAGAATTCCCATGAACCTAATTTTATCACGTTGTTTAATGATGGTAAACGTGTCATCGACGTAGCGTGTCCAGAACTTGGGTTTGTATATTTCCATGGCTTCTCTTTCCAATTGCTGGAGAACTGCTTCTGCAATCACGCCCGAAATTGGGGATCCCATCGGTGTGCCCTTTACTTGTTCGTATATCTGGCCGTTGAATGTAAAGTATGTTGCTGCAGAGGGGAGGGAAGGGTGTGGCCCAGTGACGTGGGCTATGAGCAGACTGAGTAATGCTTTATAAATGTGATTGTCTCCCATGGCATTTTAATACTCTGACGAAGTTAGCAGCACGCTAACGAAAGCTAAGTTGTTTTATTAAAGTTTTTATGTTCCGGTGATCGAGATGGCTGCTGCCTCATCATTCACATATATATATATATATATATATATATATATATATATATATATATATATATATATATATATATATATATACATATATACATATACACACACACACATACATACATACATACATACACACACACACTAAAACCTTCATTGTGTATTGGACAAAATGAAATAAATTAAATAAATAAATAAATAAATACATAAATAAATAAATAAATAAATAAATAAATAAATAAATAAACAGTATTCCCCAACACTGTGGGGCAGAAAATGGGTTCATCATTTGGGCAAGAGAATGTATGCTGCCAATCAAATATTGGAGAACTTCATATTAAGGCATGATGAAATTCACAGAGGGAATCGGTGCTTTAAAAAGTATATATACCTTGATGTTCTACAGTTCCAAAAATTGGCACATGTCTTCCTCAATCTCAGATCATCTATCAGAAGCCTGGGAGTTTGAAGGTCCTGTGCAGTATCTTAGCATTCCCAACAATTTGTCAATGATACTGTACATTCCATAAAGCTGGAGTCCCCAACCTCAGGCTATGGACTGGTAACAGTCCACGGATGGTTGAGAACTGGGTCAGGCAAGAGCATGAAGCTCCATTTGCACAAGCACAAGATTAGGTTGCATGCATAAAACCTCCCTCCCACCCCACCATCACCCACCGCTGCCAGTCCAAAGAGCCAGAAAGGTTGGGGACCACTGCCACATAGATTCTTGTCTTGCCATGACACTTCCTCTGCTTGGTCTTTCTCCCATGTCGTCTGCTGCTTCAGGCATTCTCTTAGCAGCTCAACTTTAGCTGCTTACTTTGGATACTTCTCACTAATGTACGTCTAAATGCTCTGGCTTTGATACTCATCAAATCTTGCCTGCCCTCTTTCTAGCTGGAGTCTTTGAGTGTTGGACATGGGGTGGAAACCTCTGTACATTGTGAGGAGCTTCCAGTTCTTTGCATCAACAGGGTCCGATGCCTCCTCTGGTCTCCTCAATATAACACCAGGTTATGTGATGAATGTCAGAGCAAATGTGCTAATACTTTGAAACTCATTCTAGACATTGACTTGACATACAGGACCTCTCTTCTACTTTGGTGGTTTTTAGATGTTGCTGTCTTCCTTGCATCCTCATTGAGACTTATGAGTGTGAGATACCAAGATACTTATTGCTAGTCTGCATGCCTGTTATATGACCCACTGGTAGTTCTACTCATCAGTCTTAACTATCCTTTCCCTCCCTCCATCCTTTCCCTTCCATATACACCCACCCACCAGTGAAGGGCTGCAAATATTTTTGCTACCACACTGTGGACATGGTTTATTTTGTGGGTGTGGCTTGCCAGCCATGTGACCCGGTAGGAGTGGCTTGACGATCATGTGATGGGGTTACTTAAAGGTCATGTGACTGGTTTAAAGGTGGCCAACTTGACATCACTCATGTCAAGAGTTTGGGTTAGGGTTAGGGTGCCTGGCCTCTCCTCGCCTCAAAGAGATACCATTTCCCTATCTATTTACTATTATTGAACATCCAAAATATACTATTTAATTTTATGTATATATGCCATATATGTACACACAGGCACACAAAAATATACCTTATCTACTATATAAACTGTATGTGTGTATACACACACACACAGCTCTTATAAAATTATTACACATTCAACCTCATTTACTGCAATAGGAGAAACATACCTAAAGCTCAGAAGGGGGGGGGGGAAGGGGGGCAGGAAATCAATTTTTTTCTACTGATACTGTGTACCTGATCAAAAATTTTCTACCAGTTCTGCATGTCTGACCGTACCTGTAGGAGCCCATCACGGACACACACAAAATGAAATTAAGCTTAAATCATATCATTTCACCTTCCCATCGCCTTTTATTTCTTTTAATCTTTTTGTCTCTCTGATGAAAAAAAAAAAGCAATTTGGAAATGGTGGCTATATCTGTACCCATGAAATTTTAAACTTCTTACAACAAACTTGCTGACAGGATCAAGTAAATTATGCACAAGCACACAGTTCCGTTAACACTGTAGACAAATGCAATAAATTTCTCTTCTTATCATTCCTTAGGTTTGTTTTTCAGATTAGATTTTCATTTTATAGACTCAAAGCAGAGACAGAAAAAACAAAGAGGGAGAGTCTCTTCTACTTAGCCATTAAATTTATTTATTGATTGATTGATTTTGTCCAATACACAATGAGAGTTTTAGTGGGTATACACATAGTAAAATACATGATGAAGGTTATAGAGGATATACTCACAGTAAAATATATCTAAGAAAGAATAGAAGAGAAGATATAGGAATAGAACATATCAATGAAAGAATAGAAGAAGAGATATAGGAATAGAAGAAAGGTATAAGAGATATAGGAGAGCAATAGGACAGGGGACAGAAGGCACTCTAGTGCACTTGTACTCACCCCTTACTGACCTCTTAGGAATCTGGATAGGTAGATAATCTAAGGTTAAAGTGTTGGGGGTTTGGGGATGACACTATGGAGTCTGGTAATGAGTTCCACACTTTGACAACTCGGTTACTGAAGTCATATTTTTTTAGTCAAGTTTGGAGCGGTTAATATTAAGTTTAAATCTGTTGTGTGCTCTTGTGTTGTTGTGGTTGAAGCTGAAGTAGTCACTGACAGGCAGGACATTGCAGCATATGATCTTGTGGGCAATACTTAATTCTTGTTTAAGGTGTCTTAGTTCTAGGCTTTCTAGACCCAGGATTGAAAGTCTAGTCTCGTATGGTATTCTGTTTCGAGTGGAGGAGTGAAGGGCTTTTCTGGTGAAGTATCTTTGGACATTTTCAAAGGTGTTAATGTCTGAGATGCAATATGGGTTCCAAACAGATGAGCTGTATTTATCTCAAAAAATGTATCTGTTATTTATCTCAAAAAAAAAAATTTGGATAGTATTTTAAGAAGAAATATTGCAGGGCTTTATACTCACAATATCTTTAGAGAGATAGCCTCATTTTTATTATGATCATGTACTCTATCGTCAAGGAATTATCAGGCACTATGAATTAAACGTTAACACTTTTCTGAGATGTAGATTAAAGACATATTCAGAATCAACTCATTTTTCACTCTTGCCACCTTTTAAACTCATTTTAGTTAATAGATTAAATAAATTCAGAACATCATTTAAAAAGAAAAGAAAAAGTTAAAAGCTTAAGAAAAATCCTACGGAATTAGAGGGAAGGATTATGTGTAGACCAGTCTTTCTTAACCTCAGCAATTTTAAGATGTGTGATATTCAATTCCCAGAATTCCCAGCACCTGACTGCGGAATTCTGGGAGTTAAACTCATCACATCTTCAAGTTGCTGAGGTTCAGGAACTCTGATCTAGACCAACATGTGCAGTGGGAATATTACAAGTGCAACATGAGATCACAACTTGTTCTTTGGCCCCTATCTTTGAAGGTTAACTCATACACAGACTAAACAATATTTATGTTTTGAAATTAAATATTAAATAGAAGAAGTCTGAGATTCCTCACATTGCAAGTTGGAAAATTGTGGAGCAATCCTTGTATTTATATTTCAGAGAAAATGTGAAAAGTAGGTCAATATAGAAATAAGAATCTCCCAAGAAAAATTATGTTTCATTGATTGAATCCTATCTTCATTAGTTAGGAGATATATGAGTTTGAAACACCTGCAGCAACCTTTGCATAACTTAAAAATAGCTTGCCATTATGTCTGAACAAGGATATGACTTGCTTTTAAAGAAGGCATAATATAAATCTATAATTTAAAGTTTGCTTACAAATTCTGGCTTATTTAGATGTCATTAACTATTCTGCCGGCATGTCTCAACTGCCCGTAATTACAGAGTAATTAGTCCAGGAAGACACACACCACACGATAAAAGGAAAACCCAGAAGTTTTTATAAACAGAAAAACAGAAACAGCTCCCTTTTTAAATGTCAAAGGGATTTTCTGGTACACACAAGGCACAGGTTAAATGCAGTCCAATTGCTCACCCAATAACTGGGAAATTGAGTCCAATTTTAAAGTCCAGAGAGTACACACACACAATCCTGAACAGCACGATCTTGACAAAACAATGAATCAGATAAACTGCCATGAGGCTAAAACACCAGGCTGCATTTTTATCTGTAGCACTAATTACAGCAGCCCCACCCAACCACAGGTGGCCTCATTTTCTCTTGTAATAATCCTTCAGTTGTTGTCTCCTATGCATCACTCTACGCATGCATGGATGTGTCATTAATTCTTGTTCAGAATCCAGGGATGCAGATGACTGATCTGCTCCTGGACTGTCTGCCAAACTCCCCTCTTCCCTGTCACTCACACTTCCTTGGTCAGAGGAGACTTCGTTGGCAGATTCTACTGGGAGCAAAACAGGCCTGCAGCATGTGGGTGTCTCCCCCATATTCACCTCCACATTCCTTGGGGCAGGAGCTGGGCCAGAGCTAACCACAACAATTAACTATGTTTCCTGGTTTAATACTTTGGAAAACCATGGGTTAGCAATTACTTACTTCCTCTAAATAGAAAAAAAAACTGAGTAAAAGAGATATGCTATCATCTCCTAGTCACAGCTATTATTGCATTGGACACTGATTAATCTTGAATATTGTATTATTACTGAACCCCCTACTAGAATCTGTAAGAAAATGGCAAAATGTTCACCTATGTCTTATAGTTGTGATAAATGAGAGCAATATTCAGCACAAAAGTGTCTCTATTTCTAGCAATGGTATTACTGTTAAGTATTCACCAGAAGAATAGAAATCAATGTCAGTTTAATCTAAAGAAAATCATTGCAGATCAAGAACAAGGAACTTATGTTGAGTATAGTAGAACAATAAATCTCATTATTGGCCAGATGGCTTTTATGAAGGAATATTCAAGAAATGTAGCTCTGCATTAAAATGCCGATAGTTCTGTTATTAATACAAGAAGCTGAATATGAGGAATAAAGATGTAGAGTTATCTTAAGCTCTTTATTGATTGAGTACCTGTTCTTATATTTCTTCCATTATACATACCATTGCTTTTGTGACTGTATTTTAAAGAGTTCAGTTCAGGGATATAAGTCAATCTATATTAGAGTTTTGTTAATCCTAGCTACACATATTGCCCTGTATACTTTAATCCTAATTACTTCACATTTGTGACATGATGTTTCAACTTCTAAACGGAATTGTTCTCTCCCTTTGGAAAATGTCAGGAAAAATGCAGAATTCAGATCAACAATGAATGAACTATTATAGAAATGAGAGAAGAGAAGACCGATAGGTCCTTAAAACCATTGCACAATGTAGGGGTAAATCTAGTGGGACTCAATTATGAAAATAGCCATCTTCTTGAAAACAAGGATGTAATATCTGATGTAATACTTGAAAAAGTGAGCATTCAATCCATAGCTTAAATTTCACAGTGAAATGTCTCTATTCCAGGGTGGTCAGACTGACCATGGGTTGGATGCATCATGCACAGGCTATGCCCACCCAGCTCACAAAGGGAAAAAGTGAAATACCATATGATGGCAATGTGACACCGCAAATTTGACACCCATGTTCTATGCTAAATGTTTTAATATATCAAGTATGTAAGTTTCAGAAGCCAAACAAGGAAAAGGAGGTGTGTGGGTGTGTGTGTGTGTGAGAGAGAGAGCTAGAGCTAGAGAGAGACAGAGACAGAGACACAGAGAGAGAGAGAGAGAGACAGAGAGAGAAAGAGAGAATATACGGTAAGTGTGGAACATTTATTTATTTATTTATTGGATTTGTATGCCGCCCCTCTCCGGAGACTCAGGGCGGCTAACAGCAATAAGACAGCGTACAATAATAATCCAATAATAAAAACGATTAAAAACCCATTAATATAAAAACCAAACATACATACAGACATATCATGCATAAAATTGTAAAGGCCTAGGGGGAAAGAGTATCTCAATTCCCCCATGCCTGGCGGCAGAGGTGGGTTTTAAGTATCTTACGAAAGGCAAGGAGGGTGGGGGCAATTCTAATATCTGGGGGGAGTTGGTTCCAGAGGGCCGTGGCCACTACAGAGAAGGCTCTTCCCCCTGGGGCCTGCCAAGCGGCATTGTTTAGTTGACGGGACCCGGAGAAGACCCACTCTGGAACCTAACTGGTCGCTGTTCAAGATGGCAGGCAGGGCCAATAAAAGAAATAAGTGGGACTATCCCAAAACATAATTTCTTTTAATGTAATTTTCATTCAAATTAAGAATCAATGAATTCAAAACAACTAATACAATTATCCCAATAATATCCTCTTTCTTATATTTGCTTTAAATGAAAGTTTGGTTCAACATTGGAAGGTGATTCTGGCAGGGGACACACTAAACTATGTGAGGGACTAAATAAAGTCATGGGCTTAAAGTTCTTTGATCTTCTTGCTTTTGTCTGTAATACCCATCAGTTCAAATCAGCATTGGTAATGGTTAACAATGGGGTCCATATCATCTAGAAATAGGCAGGGTGCAAAAGTTGACCTGAAGCTTTATGGCTTTACATGGTGGCTCTGGAATTCTGGGAGTTAAAAGTCCACAGGTAAGAAAGGGTCCATAGTTGCTCACTCCTACTTTACAGTATGGTCAGATCTACTCGGAAATAAATCTTGTGGAGTTTAATAGATTAATTCCCTGCTTAAAGAAGTATTTTTGAAAGACTGGAGACTTACATGAGCAGCCTCTGATTCTGTGTGGCAAAGGGTTAGTGTGGAGAGACTGATGTATATTAGACACAGCAAGTATGGGCATTTGACAATAGGTTATGTGACAATCGTGTCTCTTCACATCCATTATGCGTTTCCTCATTTGTACAACCTAAACTGAAGAATGAACACTATTGTTAGTGATATTTGAATCAGTCTATTATCAGTTCCTTTTGTACCAATAAGACAATGTTTCCAGCTTTGCTCTGCAATCACTGAACTGAGTAAAACATACAAATGTGAAAGGAAAAGTCATTCTGGCACATTCCTTGTCACATTAGTGGAAAAAGAAGTCACAGTTGAAAACACTGCTAGTGTGGTGCTATTCTAATGTGATAGAAGTCATGTTTTGACTACATTAGTAAAGGAATGCTGCCCTTGTTAAGAAGAGTGAATGGCATACCTCCCAATTCTTTGCATAAAAAGCTTCCTTAAAGGGGACATGAATATGGAAATCAAAGAATGAAAATGGATACTGACTAGGACAGTTTAGCTTGTAGTGTGCTTGATAGCAACTAATAACATAGATACGTGAACATCCCAACTAATTCTAATGAATTGTTTATGGGTACTATATCTAACCTGCAAAATCTGGTAGCAAAGAGATACAGAAAACTCTTAAGTCTTTCTTTCTGTTTGTTGTTTGGATATAATCAGGCAGTATTATAAATTGGATTCATTGTCCACTGTGCATATCACTACACTCCTTTTCAGCATAGTTTATCATCTAGGATGAATGGAATCTACTGCGATGTCACAATTCAAAGTGTTGATCATAACCTATAAAGCCCTTCATGGCATCGGGCCAGAATATCTCCGAGACCGTCTTCTGCCGCACGAATCCCAGCGACTGGTTAGGTCCCACAGAGTTGGCCTTCTCCTGGTCCCGTCGACTAAACAATGTCATCTGGCAGGACTCAGGGGAAGAGCCTTCTCTGTGGCGGCCCCGACCCTCTGGAACCAGCTCCCCCCAGAGATTAGAACTGCCCCCACCCTCCTTGCCTTTTGTAAACTTCTTAAAACCCACCTCTGCTGCCAGGCATGGGGGAACTGAGACATCTCCCCCGGGCCTATACAGTTTATGCATGGTATGTTTGTGTGTGTATTTCTTTTTAATAAGGGGTTTTTAGTGACTTTTAATTATTAGATTTGTTATATATTGTACTATTACTTTTGTGAGCCGCCCCGAGTCTACGAAGAGGGGCGGCATACAAATCTAAATAATAATAATAATAATAATAATAATAATAATAATAATAATAATAATAATAAATGTCTGCAAACTAACAACCAAGCTCAAGGAGCATCAAACCCTTCCCATTTTTCCTAAATACAATTTTTATGCAAACCTTATCATTTATGATTACAATATGAAGTACATTTAGAAGAGATTGATAGATGCTCCATTCATTGCTAACCCATGTGTTTGCTAACCCATGTTTCACTCCTTTAGGAATATGTCATAGAATTGTTTTACTTCCCTAACTAAAATCGGGATCTTATGTACCCTTCCAATCTTTCTTGTTCCATGCAATCTATCGGTTTCTGAAAAATATAGTCGGAGGTGTGATCATGCTGAAGAGGCTACAACTTTGCTGAATTTCAACCCTATAGCAATAATGGGGCTTCAATTTTGGGGTGCATTCTGTAAGTTAGCCCATTTGAGGTACCCTGGATAAAAAATGATTGCTCTATATTACACATTTACAAGCAGACATGTGAGCTTTAGTGATATATAGACATACAACCAGGGGTGGGCTACTGCCCAGATGTGGGGGGAAATGTAGTGGGGTAATGAAAAAGGAGCTCCACCCCAGAGCACCCAATTTGCACTGAAAGATATTGAAAGAAAATGCAGGGCATCCTGCATAAGCCACGTCCACAGTATGGTAGTAAACGTTTTGGTAGCCCTTCACTGCATACAACTTATTAGGATATTGAATATATACTGCTCAAAAAAATAAAGGGAACTCTTAAAAAACGGAATATAACTTCAAGTAAACCAAACTTCTGTGAAATCAAATCACTTAGGAAGCAACACTGATTGACAATCAATTTCACATGTTATTGTGCTAATGGAATAGTGGTGCAAATGAAATATTAAATGGGAATATTTCATTCATTCAGGTCTAGGATGTGTTGAGTGTTCCCTTTATTATTGTTGTTGTTGTTGTTGTTGTTGTTATTGTTATTATTATTAGAGCATTATAGTAACAGGAACAGTAAAATACACAATAGGCAAGAACACACAGTTGTAGTTGATTAGTTAGAAAGTGCTGACTCATGCATGATGCAGCCTACGCTCTGATTGGTTGCTGTAAGTATAAAAGGGGAGTTTGCCTCCCCCCTCCTTTTTCTTCTCTGTGTTCTGTGTACAGTGGAACCCCGACATAAGAGCTGCTCGACTTAAGAGCTACTCGAGATAAGAGCTGGGAGAGGAGAGACATTTTTTTATTTTATTTTATTTATTACTTGGATTTGTATGCCGCCCCTCTCCGCGGTACGAGCCGAGAAGAGCCGGGCTGGCTTACTTTCCTTCCTTCCCGCGCTGATGCAGAGCCACTCGAACAAAGCGTCGCGCCCCTCTGATGCTTTCGGCGGCTTCCGAAGCGACGCTGGGCTCTTTTGCCGCCAAAAGCGTCAGGCGGGCGTGACGCTTTGTTCGAGTGGCTCTGCATCAGCGCGGGAAGGAAGGAAAGTAAGCCAGCCCGGCTCTTCTCGGCTCGTATCCCGGCGGTCGCCTCCCCTGCCGCCCCACTCTGGGGGTCCTTGGCTTCTGCTGGGGGTGGGGGGATCCGAACGCTGTTTTGAATTTCACATTCCGAGTGGCCCAAACGCCAAAGGCGAACTTCCGCACCTCAGGAGTTAGCTCGCAAACGGCGCGGCTGTTTTAAAACATCGCTGCCGGCCTGGGGGGGGAGAGGGACAGGGGGGAGAGGGGGGAGAGAAAGAGAGAGGGAGAGAGAGAAAGAGAGAGGGAAAGGGAAAGGGGGGGAGAGGGGGGAGAGAAAGAGAGAGGGATAGAAAGAGAGAGAGAGTGAGAGATGCTCAGTGAGCTTCTCTTTGAAGTTGCCTTTCTTTCTTTCTTTCTTTCTTTCTTTCTTTCTTTCTCTCTCTCTTTCTTTTTCTCTCTTGCTCTCTTGCTCTTTCATTCTTTTTTCTTTCTTTCTCTTTCTTTCTTTCTTTCTTTCTTTCTTTCTCTTGCTTTCTTTCTTTCTCTTGCTTTCTTTCTTTCTCTTGCTTTCTCTCCTTCCTTCCCTCCTTCCATTTCTTTCATTCTCCCTCTCTATTTTTATTTCTCTTTCATTTTCTTTCTTTCTCTCTTGCTTGCTTTCTTTCTTGCTCTTTTTCTTTCTCTCTTTTACCTTCCCTTCCTCTATTTCTTGCTTTCCTTTTCCTTCCTCCCTTCTTTCCTCCCTCTACAGGATTGGGTGGCAGTGAAGTTACTCTCCCCTTTCCTAAGTTTCCTTGCTTCCTTCCTCTGTTCCTGTCCCTTCACCCTTTCTTTCTTTCTTCCTTTCTTTCTTCCTTCCTTTCTTTCCTTCCTTCCTTTCCTCCCTCCATTTCTTGCTTTCCTTTTCCTTCCTCCCTTCTTTCCTCCCTCTACAGGATTGGGTGGCAGTGAAGTTGAATAAATAACTACAGTTTAATGAATAAAAATAAAAGTTTGCCATGTTGATTGTTTTGGGTAAAAAGAGGAAGGGAAGGAAAGCTCTCAGCTTATCATCTTATTAATAAGTAAAGTTACATTTATTCTTGCAATGTCTTTTTGCATAATTTAGACTAACTTTGTGAGTTTTTTGAGGGCTGGAACCAATTAAAATTATTTACATTAATTCCTATGGGGAAAAGTCGTTCGAGATAAGAGCTGCTCGACTTAAGAGCGCAGGTCCGGAACGAATTAAAGTCGTATCTCGAGGTACCACTGTATACTGTTTAATTTACCTCATGATATTCCAGTGTTCCTGACTATCTTGTGTGTTTTTTTCTTTCTGGATGATGAGAAAGATTGCTTTAAATTGAAGACTTGTACATATAAAAGACTACAAGTTTCTGTTAATGTCTCCAACTTCATCTCAGCAGCTGCAGTGCAATTCCCCGACTTCTATTATAAGGTAGAAACTATCCAACAAACAACTTAATTCAGAAGGAAATGACCCTCACAGTCCTACATATCTCTCTTCATTATAGCTCGTATAATTGACATAAAATAGCTCAAATATTGACATAACTCTATGTCAATATTTTATATTCATAGACTCACTGCATCGTATGATATATAATACCTAGCTAGCACAGAACATTGTGGAATGACAGAGGAAACAGCAACTTAAGTATTATATTAAATCAGAATTATATTAGAAAAAAAAATAGGGAAATAATCAGATGGCATACGGTATGAAGGAGGAAAAGCATGAGAGTAAAATATGAAAAAAACATGGAAAAATCAAAACAAAAAAGTATATGTTGGGGAGGGAGAAATATGGCATAAATGTGTAGTGTAAGGGTTTAATTCAAATCTATGTTTCATCAAAAAACCAAATAATTCTTCAAGAATTATTTCCTTTCTCTGTTATGCATACATTAAAAAGATCTGCCCTGGAGTCCATTTGTTAGTGCCTGGACACGTCCTTGCAATTTTCTTGGCAACATTTTTGGAATTAGTTTGCCAATTCCTCCTTCTTGGAGTTGAGATCATAATGTTTATAAAATATTTGGAGGTAAGGAAATTGGCTAACATATAGGTGTTAGGAATGTTGTTGTGAATCAGGAGACAAATACTTCTTGTTTTTAATTAGTTTTATATTCATTTGAGATTTATATGTATTTCCAAGAATATGCAAATATTGTCATGTATAACTACTTAATTTATATGACAGAAAAACAGCATCAACTAGTGATTCTTGAGTTAGTCTGTTGAGACTAATCTCGTTTTCATTGTATTTATGAGAAAGCTGAATATATATCTTGGCTCCCTCCCCTTTCTTATGATTAAGAATTTAGAAGTTTCAAATTCATTTGCTGGAGAGACGGAGTAACGACACGGACACAAGAGCTGGATTTAAACTGGGTCATTTTTATTAACATAAATTTGCATAATTTATTCATTAAATTTGCATAAATTAGCATAATCAACTATGACCTGGGAATGGACCTGCAGGGTCAAACAAATACTTCCAGGGCGGAAATGACGTTATGACAAAAAACTTCCTGGGCAACTCATGGGCGTATCTCGATGCAAGTCCAGGTGAGGGACCAGTCCATCACCTGCGACCCTGCCATGCTTTGCATGAGGGGGGTCCCACCAGCTACCCCGAATCCGGGAATTAAAGGTGCAGGACCCAAAGACAGGTTCCCCCCAGCTGCTCAGGCAGGCACTCCCTCCATGAGCTTGCGGAGAACCTGTCAATCATCCCCAAAGATGCCCAAGGGAGAACGCGCGGTTGCTAAACCACCCCAGTTTTCCGCCCCTAACCTGCCTACCCAAATGACCAAAGGTAAGCCAATTAACCTAATAAATGCAAGCACCCCCTAACCGCACATCCATCTCCTCAGTGTGGAATGGGCGAAAAAACAGCCCGGCTAAAAGGCAGAACTGCAAAAAATTCCCATTCGGCCCCCTAATGGCGACCCCTAAGCACACTGCAAAATAGGGAGGGCGGGCGGGTGTCTGCTCGTGGCTTGCTGTCCGGGCGAAAAGGAAGAGCCCCGGGCCTGCTCGCCCTTATATAGGGCAAGCAGGCCCCGCCCGGACCAATCAGCAGCTGGGCCAGACAGGCCCGAACTCCCGAGCGAAGTCTCATCTCACGAGACTTCGCTCGGGATTCAAGATGGCTGCTGCCATGAGAGTCCAGTGTCTCCCGGTCCCTCCAGCAAAGCCTGCTGCCGGGTAAGTCCGGTGCTGCAATTTTAAATTGAACAGAAATAAAAGGATTGTAACAATAGTTTTCAAAACAATTTAGTTTCTTAAGCTACATTTTTGAGGTCTGTCTCACAGCTTTTGCAGTTTATTGTCTGTATTCCATAATCTATGATTGATAAAACTTTAGTTTGGCAGGATTTGTGATCCTACTGCTAATTTTTAGTGCGAAGTATGAATCTGGAAATTTCGTAAACTTGAATTAGAGTGGTTTGAGACCTGATCCCATTTTATTTGCCTTTTATAGAAAGGGGGACTCTCCCTTGGATATTAGAAATGATAGGTGAAATTGCCTCAAACTTTAAAGCAGGGATGCTCAATATTGACCAAGTTAAGTCCTGTGGATTTCAGCTTTCAAAATTCCCAAGCATGGCTGGCTGAAGAATTATGGAAATTGAAGTTTTGTTTTGAGAGATCAAAACAAAATCTGTAACATTACATGCTCAGCAGGGGTGGGTTCTAACTTGCCTCTCTGCTGGTTCGCTTCTTCCTGTGTCTTGTCGGCACGCCTTGTGGATGTGCATGCAGTTTGCTGAAAAATCTGGGAAAAAAGGCCAAAAATAGGATGGCAACCACATGCACTGTGGCGTAAACTCTGCTTCTGCACATGCTCAAAAGAAAAAATAAAATAAAATTCAAAAAAAGATGGCGGCACCCACGGAGTGCCACTGACCAAACCCGGTCTGTGACATCATCGTGACATCATCAGGGGATCACTATCAGTTCAAGTGAACCAATTTGAACCAGGAGGAACCCATCCTGATTCTTAGTAACCTGCAAGCAGGAGAACAAAATAAGTTAAGTGGTCTCCTCAATTAATAAAAAAAATTAAAAGGGTTCCATGCTGAATAGTCTTTTGTCAGATCGAAACCATGATGAATAGTCTTTTGTCAGATGTTACATAGAATATTATCTAACTAACAATGCTGTAATAGCAATAGTATTTATATACCAACCCATAGCACTTTCTGAATGGTTTACAATGTCAGCATATTGCCCCCAGCAATCTGGATCCACATTTTATTGAGCCTAGAAGGATGGAAGGCTGTCAGGATTGAAGTCTGAACTGTGCACAGAGTTTTCCTGCAATACTGCATTATAACCACTGTGTCACCAAGGCTGGGAAAGATGGAAGGAAAGAGAAGAGGACGGCTATTCAGTGCCAAGAGCCAACACTCTTGGGCAGGGGTGGGTTCCTCCTGGTTTGGACCTGTTTGCTCGAACTGGTAATGACCCACTGATGATGTCGGTGCCAGTCTGTGGGTGCTGCCATCTTTTCCCCCCAATTTTTTTCATATATTTTTTTAAAATTCTGAGCCAAGTTTCTGGCACTGTGCATGCAGTCGCCATCTTGTTTTTGGATTTTACTCCCAGATTTTTTGGCACTGTCCATACACACATGTGCAAAATGCACACGTGCTCACAAGACATCCCCACATATTGTGGGAGGGAGCGAACTGACAGTGAGGTAATTAGGAACCCACCCCTGCCCTTGGGAGGCCTGAAAGACCAGATGAGAGACTGATTGTTATGGGGAAAGTCTATGTGTTCACTAGGATTGAAAATGACCTGATAGCATGTACATAATCATATTAGGTATCTTCGCCATCTTATAAAAATAATAAAGTTGAATTAAAATCATTTTTTTTAAAGTATCATTGCCTAGAAGATAGCCAAATAGCTTCTAGAGTGAAATCTGTTCTACAAATTTACTGTAGTTATTTGTATAATAATGTCACGGTCTCCTCCTTTCTTCTGCCCTAGTATTTTCTAATACTTTTATTATTATTTTGCATTTTTTCCTAACTTGCAAATGCTCAAACGGGATTTAGGAGAAAGGACAGATAAATCAGCCACAGAGGAAATAGGCAAATCTTTTGAGTTCTAGTTTGAATGGCTTAATTGGTGGATTTTTACCTGTCAGTGAAATTGACAGGAGCTGTTCCGGTCAAAACATCCTACCTCATATATCACTTTCCTTGTTGCAAGGAAGGAAGGAAGAAAGGAAGGAAGGAAGGAAGGAAGGAAACATACATTTTAGAATATTTGCATCACAATCCATTGCGTTTCCATACTAATAGGTTTATATAAGTTATAGATAGCTTTGTTCTCATAATCTTATAATGCTGGTCACACAGAGAGACAACGGTGAGATGGATGGCCATGTAAATTGAAATGAATGAACAGAATCAATGTTATATCTGCCTGACCTGCCAGCTCAGAGTGTAATGCCAGAATCCAGTTTTGACAAAATTTCATTTTGGAAATTGTACTGAAAAAAATTGTACTGAAAAAAAAAATCAGATTGCATCCTGTGAAACTTGGCAGACTTTATTTTGTGCAAATAAAGAACAGGAGTTTATTTTTAAATTAACTGAACGCAGTACTTTCTTCAACAACCATGTTCTCTTGAAAAAATAGTGTTTCATTATGATGTAGCAATAAAACTTTTACAAACTCGGCTCTTCAAATCTCTCCTATTTTTCCTGGTTTTCTTATTTATTTATTTATTTATTATTTGGATTTGTATGCCGCCCCTCTCCGAAAACTCGGGGCGGCATACAAATCCTTTTCTTCCTGGGAATGCAAAAAACAATTCTAATCAATCTTCTAGAATTCCTTGAGTATTCATTTCAGGTCTTAAAGGAATTGGGTGTACATTATGATTTTTTATTTCCGCAGAGATAAGCATTGGGTCCATGTCTACACTCATAATGTCAGGGTTTTTTTGTAATTTTTCTTTCATTGTTTAAAGCAGGGGTGTCAAACTCAGGGCCCTGGTATAGTGCCAACTCCTCATTGTTTGCCTCGACAGTTTGAGCTAACCCTAATGAAATCTGCTTTGATTTCATTATCTTGGGTAGACCTTGCAGTTCTTCCAATTCTACATCTGTGAATACTTTATTTTGTATTATAAGTCAATGCTGATCTGATAGAATCTGTTGTGTTACTTCTGAGTCTGGACGTTGTTCTCCCCGGAGCTGGTACATTCTTTTCAGTTATTCCCTTCTTCTTGGATTTTCTTTATACTAGTGGATCATTATTATTTTTTTATTTTCAGTCTTCATATATTTTGCAATATTTAAACAACTTTTCTTCCAGCAGCCCGAGGAGAAGACAGTCTTTGCGGGGGTCACTGAATCTTGGCCATCTATTGTCACCTTAGTCAAAGTGCAGCCTTGTGGGCAAGCAGGCTATGTCCAGCTGAGAGCTCCACATTGGTCTCAGTTTCTCATGTGGTCACTTGGGGAAATTAATTGCCCACTGCTCATTTAGACAAATGCAGCTGATGTGAGCATTTTTTAGTCATGCACTGTGATGGTGAACACATGCCAGTGTTGGCAAACAGAGCCCTCTCTGCTGGCATGTGCCCCATCGCCCTAGGTCAGATCTCCATGATGCTTCTTCCGTGAGCTTCTGTTTCCTTGCAAATGATGAAACAGAAGCTCACAAAAGAAAAAAGATCTTACCTCTTGCTGGGCTGCCCTGCTTCCTGCTAGTCAGCTGGTTTTCATACTGTGTTCAGTTCTGGAGACCTCACCTACAAAAAGATATTGATAAAATTGAACGGGTCCAAAGAACGGGCTACAAAAATAGTGGAAGGTCTTAAGCATAAAACGTATCAGGAAAGACTTAATGAACTCAATCTGTATAGTCTGGAGGACAGAAGGGAAAGGCATGATCGAAACATTTAAATATGTTAAAGGGTTAAATAAAGTTCAGGAGGGAAGTGTTTTTAATAGGAAAGTGAACACAAGAACAAGGGGGCACAATCTGAGGTTAGTTGGGGGAAAGATCAGAAGCAATGTGAGAAAAAAATATTTTACTGAAAGAGTAGTAGATGCTTGGAACAAACTTCCAGCAAACATGATTGGTAAATCCACAGTAACTGAGTTTAAACATGCCTGGGATAAACATATATCCATCCTAAGATAAAATAGTATAAAGGCAGACTAGATGGACCATGAGGTCTTTTTCTGCCATCAATCTTCTATGTTTCTATGTTTCTATAGAAATAGGAATAGAATAAAACTTTATTTTACTGAAAGAGTAGTAGATGCTTGGAACAAACTTCCAGCAGACATGATTGGTAAATCCACAGTAACTGAATTTAAACATGCCTGGGATAAACGTATATCCATTCTAAGATAAAATACAGGTAATAGTATAAGGGAAGACTAGATGGACCATGAGGTCTTTTTCTGCCGTCAGTCTTCTATGTTTCTATGTTTCAGGTCTTTGCTACGCATGCGTACATGTCCGCATACCTTTCAGTTTGGGCACTTATGCACGCAGTTTGGACACTCAGTGTCTAAAAGGTTCACTATCCTTGGTCTAGCATGGCAGAACCAACTGGGAAATGAGCTTGCTCATGTATATACATTCCATGCATATTATGGCTGCCCTACTCTATTTTCATTGTTGCATGAGAAGCTGTCAAATGTTGCTTTCATTTGTCTCTCATACAGATATTTCACAAGCATTTCCATGCATATTGTTCTGCGTCTCCATAGCTCTAGAGCAAAAAAAGGCAGAGGATGCCTGTTGTATATATATTGCTCCTTCAGTTGCTGCTGGAATGGGAGTATGATTAGCTTAGAAGTGGTCATGGATTAATATAAACTGCATTACACACCCCTCCTTTCTAATTTCTCAGCATCTGCTCACCACCACTTCCATCAATCAGTCTGCTTTATTGAATAAATAGGTTTTCAAATGCTTTTCAATTGCATCCAAGGGTATGTAGAAGCATAGCATGGGGGTAAAGGATGAGAGTAGAGAAAAGAGAATTCCATAATCAAGGAACCAGATTCTGAAATGCATGCTAATGAAATCGAATAATGCATGAAAAAGGAATGGGAGAAAGCTATTAAAAGGGAGTATCAATATAAGACATTGACTGCAGTGTATTGTAGTGTATTGATTATAAACAGGATCATACCAAGACAGAGATTGGGACAGATAATTGGGAATGACTAATTACTGGAATTTAAACGCTAGCCATAAGAACCTTAATTTGGCTTTGACATCATTAGGGTGCCACTGAAAAGCCCTGCAGTGGAAGGAAACTTGGGGAAAAGGAAGGAAATAATGAACAAAGCATACTGTGAAGCGTACTGGACCAAGGTCAGAACAAAGGAAGACCCATCCCAGACTCCAAATATTAACAAATATGTGTGGTCAGTGAACAAATAGGTTTAGCTATTCATTTTTCTTTAAAAGAGATTATTTAAGGCTTGCAACTGGTTGTATAATAGTAAAGGCTGGCTTAAAACAAGGAAGGAGCTTCAAATATTCTTCTACAATCTTGGCAGCAAAGTTCTGCCAAGATTTTCTGTAAGTTCTGACTCACACAAAATGGGCTTGATACTAAGACATACAGTAGTCCCTCGCTATACCGCGCTTCACCTACTGCGGCTTCACTTCATTGCGGGTTTCTGAGGAAGTCGATCGGCAGATTTAAACAGCCCGCCGAACTCGATCGGCAGGTTTTTTTTAAAAAAAAAAAATCTAAAATTGTAAATACTGTATTTAAATACTGTATCTAAAATAAATACTGTGTGGGAAGGGTTTATAAACACTTAAAACAATGAAAACTTACCAAACAATTACAATATAAATAGTTAAATAAGTACTATCAGTCGATAAATTCCCCATCGCGGATTTCACCTATCGCGGCCAGGTCTGGAACGTAACACCAGCGATAGGTGAGGGACTACTGTATTCTGATAGCTATTGCTATCTGAGTTGATGAACTTAATTACTGCTTGCAAATAAGGAAGTTCTTATTGTCACTAGAAAAAAACCAGCTTTGTCAATAGAAGTTAAAGTTCTGAGGACCACAATGGATGTTAAGGCTCTGCTTCCATTTTAAAAGCAATGGAAAAAATAACCCCAATTTAAATATTAAGTTATCTTAAGAAAATCTTGAGTATTGGTTTTTATGGAAGAATTTTGTTATGATTTCCATTCTGCAGGAAGACCAATTACATTGAAGTTTTGCTTGTAAGTTCTTGCGGGGCCAGCGCGATTTTGTTTCCACACCTGTGGAGGTAACAAAATCACGCATGGAGCCGCAGGTGCACCCCTGTTTCAGCATGCCCGCAAGCAAAAAAAACTCACCAAAACACAGGCGCACCTGCGGCTCCGTGTGCAATTTTGTTACCTCCACAGGTGTGGAAGCAAAATCGTGCTGGCCCCGCAAGAACTTAAAGGCCGCCGCAGCAAGCAGAATTTAGCGTTCCAGCTCGTAGCTCACCGCTGGGTGTGGGTCTATTGCATTTGCAATGACTCAACGACATTACATAGAAATAAGCATCTCTCCAATGATGGTTTTACATTCTATCAATGTTAACAGGGGCTAACAAAAGCTAAGTATAATTTAAAAAAATTAAAGGTTCTGGAGTTCTATATCTATCTATATCTATATCATCTACATCTACATCAACATCCAGTGAAGGGCTACCAAAATTTTTACAACCACACTATGGGCATGGCTTATGCAGGACACCCTGCATTTTCTTTCAACATTTTTCAGTGCAAATTGGATGCTCTGGGGTGGAGCTCCATTTTCGCTACCCCAATGTGTTTCCCCCCCCCCATCTGGGCAGTAGCCCACCCCTATCTATATCTATATCTAGGGGTGGGCTGCTGCCCGGATGGGGAGTGCATTGGGGAAGCAAAAATGGAGCTCCACCCAGAGCACTCAATTTGTACAGAAAGATGTTGAAAGAAAATGCAGGGTGTACTGCATAAGCCACACCCACAGTGTGGTAATAAAAATTTTGGTAGCCCTTCATTGTCTATATATCTATATCTATATATCTATATCTATATCTAATATCTAATATCCAATATCCAATATCCACTATCTCTATCTATCTATCTATCTATCTATCTATCTATCTATCTATCTATCTATCTATCTACCTACCTACCTACCTACTTACCTATCTATCTCCAGAAATTGTCAAGTGCCAGCTCCATGTTTAATGCATAGTATTGACTAGATACTAGAAGAATAAATAGATAACACATTGCATCTGTTGAAATAAAAGGCAGCTGCTTCTGTCTGATTTATTTCAGTTCTCTTGACCTACTTTGTGTTTCATACCTATTTCATCTTCCTCAAGATTTATTTTTTTCCTAATATATTTTTTGCAATATATATGGTCATTCATACTATTCTAATCAACTCAACACTTTTGCATATGGGTTCACATTGATTCTGGTATTAAATATTATAAACAAATATTCAATAAGTCTTCAATTGTGAGTATAATAGCACTCATTATATGTGACAGGACTTACTTTGACATATCATGACCTGAATTCTCATTATGCCACACAGAGCACAGTGCTTAGAACAGCCAGTTCATTTAGTGTCATACTGAAAGATTATACTGTCAGCTGATGTCCAGAACTGCTTCCTTTAATGCCAGTAGATGTACCTTTTGGAATTGCTGCCATTAAACTTTTTTGTTCCATACATCACACGATTCACCATGCTCTATAATTTATGGCCCCCACTTGTAAACATCAACAAGACTGGAAGCAAAATGCAACTGAAATTCAAAATAGACAAAATGCTCCTCAAGAACATGTTGGTTCGTCTCAGAACTATCAGTTGGAGAATAAAAGTATTGCCATCAGAAAAAATACAGTTGGGAAGTATTTGGGAAGGCACAGATCTCAAATACACTTCAAATGGTGGAAATATTGAACATATTTGGCATTGTCACATTTTGGGCTGCAGATAACAAGGATCATATTTTGGCAAATTCTTCCTGATAACAAATTCATCATATGTTGTTGGCTATTATATCTGATGTAAAATACTTTAATGTAGTCTTCTGATGTGCTTATTTATCACATACGAAGAATATTTCATTTGCATTCTCCACTATGCATATGTAGGACAACCTTCAGCAAACAGGTTTGGAGTGATTAAAGTATTAATTAAACCAAATACCTAAAGTCTGAGGTAAAGAAGGAGTATTATGGTATGTACCTAATTAATTAAACACTCAAAAGTGCTATGTTCTTGTTCACGTTATTTGCATTTATATATTCTGTATGCTTTATAGGGGGGAAAATTAGATAGACTGGTATTTTGAAGACACTATATATACTTATTCACTCAGATATATCATTTACCTTATGCTGATTTGAAGTCAACTACACATCAGGAAATCTTGTCAGACTGCAGGCTTTTGTGTCGGTTGTTTAACTAAGCTAGGTATATTGCTTTAAGTTCACAAACTATTTCTGCTTTTCACTGTAATAGGTATACCTTGGTTTGCTTTCCCCCAGCAGAAGAAGCAAATGTCATCACAGTAGATTTGGAAAAACATCTCAGAACTAGGAATTTAATTCCTATTTCAGCATTAGCATTGGACTTTCAATCTTTCTTCATAGCAAGAGGCTCAGAATATGTCATTTACTTGAGACTGTCAGTAGAAAAGCTGAAATCTACTCTAATTGGGCACTTTCAGTCTATATGCAGTCAGATGACACCTCAAAACAGAATGGCAAAGTCTAAAAATTAAACTTTTCCCTTTCCCTAGTCCATGTGTTAATAATTTTCGGTAAAGTTATAAGACACCCTTTTTTTTACGCTGGTCCTACTAAAAAGAATTTGGGCATATATTAATTCTAGGATCACATTTAGCTCTGTTTTGATAAGAGAAAATACAGAAAATGGAAATTTTGTTTGTCTTCTGATCTAAAAAAGGAGTGAAATTCCAATAACTAGTTAGGCGCATCTTCATGAGGCAAGCCTGAAACAGTTGATTGGCGGTATTCCAAAAGGCTGTTCCAATCACCAATCAGCTGCCTATGTTAAATCAGGCTGTGCTGAAGCTGATCAGGCTGTTTGCTGTTTGCTGCAAGGAGGCAAATTGCTGGGAGGCAGAGAGAGGGTTTCCCCCCCCCCCTTGTTTTCCTCCCTAAAAGCTAGATATATCTTATGGTCCAAAGCATCTTATAGTATGAAAAATATGGTAATTATTAATTATTCAACATATATCACTTTGCTAAGGTGATATCTGTTCTTTTCTAGACATAGAAAAAATTGTCAGTTTTATTTTGGCACTTTACTGTTATTACAAAATGAATATTATCTCAGTTGACATTCAGAAAATTGAAGATAAATCCCCTTGATGGTATGCATTTCTCTATGACTTTTTTAATGAACTCCAGTGGAATATTTGAGAATCAGTGGTTTTTGTTTTATACAGTTTGGAATATATTAATTATCTTGATTCTCATTAATATTCAAACTGGACAAATTGTTCTATTAACTTTATTACTTCCATCAAAAAAGTAATTTATTTGTTAGCAATTATTAGAGTTTATGTATAATTTTGAAATAGAACAGATTATTCTTTTGATGAAATACAGCATGAAATGTCTATGGTATTTTTTGATGCACTGAAGGAGATAATCATAACCAGAACTCATAATCTTTTATGAGTCCCTGACACTCATTGTATTAATTAGTCCTATGAACTAGACCAGTCATGGCGAACTTAAAAGACACACTCTACGGGTGGCACGTGGAGTCATATCTGAGGACATGCGAGGCGTTGCCCTATGTCTGCTCCAGAGAGCATGTGCATGCTGGCCAACTCATTTTCAGCTGTTTTCACTCTTCCTACAGCAAAAATGGCCCAACAGGCCAACTGGAAGTTCACTCTCAGCCTCAGTTTTGCTATTAGGGCTTTTTGGGAATTTCTTCAGCTCTGGGAGTTGAAGCCAGGCCTCTCATATCTTGGTCCATTTCTTCTGCAGCTGGGAAGTCTTTCCTGAAGATCTGTGTAGCCGATAACAGAAGTCTGGATCGATCTGGAGTTCTGTTATGGGCTACACAGGCCTTCAGGAAAGCCTTCTCGGCTGCAGAAGAAATGAGCCGAGGAGTGCAAGGCCTAGTTGCAACTATCTGAACATAAGTGGTAGGGCAGCTCCACTTCCTTTTGTTTCTGAACTTCCAATTGGCCAATTGGTCCATTTTTCGCCATCCCCAGGCTTCAGGAGGCTTTCCTGAAACCTGGGGAAAGCAAAAAACATCTCAGTGCGCCTACTGGAAAGACGAAGGCTTCAGTGAAGCCTATGTGCCTGTGCAAGGCAGCAGTGGGGGGAGGTTGTGTGCATGCTCAGGGCATTGCATTATGGGTGTGGGCATGCACATGCAAGCTATCTTGCGTGTGCGCAACCTTTTGGCACTGAGATGAAAAAAGTAATCATCACTGAACTAGACAGTGTTGGGAACAGTACCAGAAACCTACTGAAGCTTCTCCACATACATATAATTACTTGAACATCTACAGTTCTCTGGCGGAATTATGTAATTAGAAATAAAAGGGATGTTTTTAGAAGTTTGACTCAGTCCAGAACAGTTTTTGGGTGGCTATTTTAGAGAAACGGGGCTTGATGGTTCCGCGGTTAAAGATGCTGAGCTTGTCAGCTACATAGCCCAGATTTCAACACTGCACAACAGGTTGAGCTCCCATTCCTGCCTCAGTTCCTGCCCACCCAGCAGTTTGAAAGCATGCAAATGCAAGTAGATAAATGGTTGAGTTCCAGGCACAGGAATGAGATGGATACTGTTTCTATTGTAAGTTCTTTAATACTTTGCAATGCAGCCATGGGAACAGCAGCTTCCCCCCTTTATATGTAGCAATGTCCAAAACTTTGTCCAACCAATGCAACAATAATCACCCGCCACAAAAAAACTGGAAAAAAACCCTAAACTTTGGTGCCAGGCTTTTGGCACCTTTTCTTCTAATATCTAAAGTAACATAAATAGGTACCACTTCAATGGGAAGGTAAACGCATCACGTGGATATATAACTATGCTGGCCACAGGCATAGTTCCCTCTAAGCTGAGCAGTGAGCAATCGCTCACTTAAAAATCATCATCAACTCAGAGTTTTCCAAACCTGCCCAGAAGCCGAGACGGAAAGAGTGAGAGGGAAGGAGAGAGAGAGGAAGAGAGGAAGAGAGAGAAACAGATAGAAAAAAGAGAGGAAGGAAAAGAGAAAGAAAAAGAATGGGAGTAAGGAAGAGAGAAAATCAAAATCTAGTTTGAAACTAGCTCAACTATTTAAGTGGCATTTTGATATTGATAGAGTTGCCCTATTATGAGCTCACTGTTATAGACACACAGTACAGTATTTTATTTTGAAATTCTCTGAGGCAAAACAGGGTGGGTTTTTTGTTTGTTTGTTTATTTATTTATTTATTTATTTATTTATTTATTTATTGTTTCTGTCCCGCCCAGTCCCGAAGGGACTGCCGCTCAGACACTATATTTTTCCGCCCACCCCCCAAAAAAATTAGAGGGAACACTGGCCACAGGACTACAGAACATGTCTTCAGAGAACTCTGATTCACTCAGAACAAAAAATGGAGATGAGGACCATGTTGTGGAGTCAGACAAGGATAAGGAAACCTTTATTTTAGGAAGAGTGAAGCACAAATACTTTAGTGTTGGACAGATTTGTGGGGGGAAATCTTTTGCTAGTTCCTATCTTTCCTCTCCAATTTAATCTAAGGTACTTTCAAAATCATTTTTCAGACATCGAAAATGGTTATCTTCTTCAACATCAGTGGTAATGATGTGGTTTTTGCTAGGGCCCAATCCTGGAAATATACTTCTCTTTTTTTAAAAAAAGTTGCTGACAGATACTGCATTTGCATCCTTCTATACTTTTTGGAATCAAATCTGAAGCATTTCACAGTGCTGGTGAATAGTAATTGAACCTACCCAGAAAAGCACAAACTTTCGAGGGAATAAGTAGGGCATTGCTTCCACAGATCATTTAATTAAATATGATCTTCCAAAGCAAGAACGGTCAGAGGACGGCAGCTATTGAAATATAAAATTGTAGTGCAATTCCATCTTTTAAAAACTTGAATTACTAGGAAAATTAAATTATACATGCATATTATTCATACATCTATTTTAAGAAAGTTGTTTTAGGGGGGGAAATGTAGATGCATTATTTATTTCAAAGGCTAAGGATATTCTGCAAGGTTGCTTTTACTGAGGGATGGAATCTGAAAATACCAATATAATCATATCTGTATCTAATTAGAAAACAGGCTTTATGAATTGAGGGTTAACTTGCCATCAACATTACAACTTTGCTTGTTGGAATTCAGCTGAGAAATCCATAAATGGTGACCAAAGACCCCAGAATGTTTGTTAGCATGTCAAAGAATTATGTACAATATTCCTAAGATAAAACTATACAGAGTAAATGTGGTAGTAGTAGATAGCCAGCCAGTAACCCAAAACAGTCCAATTTAAGTATAAATATTATTTCCACATATCCAATAGATTAGTCAGTAACAATCCAAGTCATTCACAGAGACATCAATCAATCATATACAAACACAAACCAAGATCTGAATACACAGTTTTATACACACAGCAATCCTACAATAATTCCCCCCCAAGAGGAAATGGTGCTGGCTTCTTCTTATGGCCAATGGAAACATTACTCTTAAAGGAACATTATCAAACATACATTGTTGGTTAATTACATATTGTAGCACTGAAGTAGTTATACTCATTGCATTAAGGAAGCTGAAAATACCAATATAATCGTATCTGTCTCTAATTAGAAAACAGGCCTTATGAATTGAGAGTTAAATTGACATCAACATTCTAATTTTGCTTGTTGGAATCCAGTTGAGAAGGCCACAAATGGTGATCACAGAACCTCAAAATGTTGGAACCATGCCAGTTGCCAAGCACTCAAATGTTGATAAAGTAACCCATGGGATGCTATAATCATAAATCTGAGAAGTGATCATAAGTTATTTTTTCAGTGCAGCTGTAATTTTGAACTGTACCAAACAAATGGTTGTAAGTTGAGGACTGCCTCTATATGCATTAACACAGGCATGAATCTACTATTGCCTACAAAAGTGGTTCTCAAGGGGGCACACAAACGTTTGAAGAAATGTTATGATTTAAATCTTGAGTTGAGTGTTGGGGGTCCCTGGCCATAAAAAGTACTGTATTTTTCGCTCTATAAGACGCACCTGCTGATAAGACGCACCTAGATTTTAGAGGAGGAAAATAGAAAAAAAATATTTTGAGCCAAAAAGGGGAGAGGAAGAGAGGAAGGAGTGAAAGAAGGGAGTGAGTGAGGAAAGAAGGGAGGAAGGAAAAGGAAAGCAAGAAATGGAGGGAGGAAAGGAAGGAAGGAAGGAAAGAAAGAAAGAAAGAAAGGGGGAAGGGACAGGAACAGAGGAAGGAAGCAAGGAAACTTATGAAAGGGGAGAGTAAGAGAGGAAGGACTGAAGGGAGGGAGGGAGGGAAGAAGGTAGGAAGGAGAAAGAAAAGAAGAAATAGAGGAAGGGAAGGTAAAAGAGAGAAAGAAAAAGAGCAAGAAAGAAAGCAAGAAAGAGAGAAAGAAAGAAAATGAAAGAGAAATAAAAATAGAGAGGGGGAATGAAAGAAATGGAAGGAGGGAAGGAAGGAGAGAAAGCAAGAGAAAGAAAGAAAGAAAGAGAAAGAAAAAAGAATGAAAGAGCAAGAGAGCAAGAGAGAAAAAGAAAGAAAGAGAAAGAAAGAAAGAAAGAAAGAAAGGCAACTTCAAAGAAAGGCTCACTGAGCATCTCTCACTCTCTCTCTCTTTCTATCCCTCTTTCTTTCTTTCTCTTCCTTTCTCTCTCTCCTCTTCCTTTATTTCCTCTCTCTCCCTCCCTCTCTCTTTCTCTCCCCCCTCTCTCCCCCTTTCCCTCTCTCTTTCTCTCTCTCCCTCTCTTGCTATCTCTCCCCCCTCTCCCTCTCTCTTTCTCTCCCCCCTCTCCCCCTTTCCCTCTCTCTTTCTCTCTCTCCCTCTCTTGCTATCTCTCCCCCCTCTCCCACTCTCTTTCTCCCTCCCCCTCTCTTTCTCTCTCTCCCCCTCTCTCTTTCTCTCTCTCTCCCCTCTTTTTCTCTCTTCTTCTCACTTTCTCTCTCTTGTTTTCTTTCTGTCTCTTTCTGTCCCGGGCTCTCAGCAAGGGGGTTGCAGGAGAGGCGGGGCCGGCGAAGGTGATATTCAATGTCGGGGGCGCTCGGGCGGTTGCGTGTGCTCCCTATCTCCCTGCTAGCCCACTCGGAATATTCAAAATAAGAAAAACCTTCGCCGGCAAAGGCTTTTCTTATTTTGAATATTCCGAGTGGGCTAGCAGGGAGATAGGGAGCGCGCGCAACCGCCCGTGCGCCCCCGACATTGAAGACCTCCACTGAGAAAAACCTTTGCCGGCATTTCCTCTCGGCGTCAAGGAGGCGCAGCGGCAGGCAGAGAGAGGGAAAGGGGGGCAGCGGCATCCCTCCTGGCCTTGGCGGGCCGCCCGACCCTCCCCACCTCCTGCAAATGTGGCGGGCGGTGGGGGGAGAGCGAGGAGCCGGTTCTGGCGGGCGCGGGGCTTGGCTGGCTGGCTGGCGGGGGGAGCGCCGCTGGTGGTGCGGAGGGAGACTCTCCTCCGGGAGGGAGGGGGCCAGGCAGCAGCTAGCCAGCCAGCCGGCGGGATGGCGCTTCCGAGTTCGCAGCCTCCCCCCCCCTCCCTGCCTGCATCTTCGCTCCATAAGACGGGGCTGATTTTTCTTCCTACTTTGGGAGGAAAAAAACTGCGTCTTATGGAGCGAAAAATACGGTATTTAAAGGGGTCTGTGGTGAAGAAAAGGTTGGCAACAATGGTCTTCAACCTTTTGAGATTAGGTTACTGAAATTTGAATAGCTGCAAAGGTTCCAAATTTTATCAGAACTGATTTTTGTTTTGTTTTAAAAGTTAACTGTATATTTATTCTATTTATTTGTTGGTTGGTTTATTTATATTTATATTTTATATTTATATTTTATATTTATATTTATATTTATATTTATATTTATATTTATATTTATATTTATATTTATATTTATATTTATATTTATATTTATATTTATATTTATATTTATATTTATATTTATATTTATATTTATATTTATATTTATATTTATATTTATATTTATATTTATATTTATATTTATATTTATATTTATATTTATATTTATATTTATATTTATATTTATTTATAAGCCGCCCATCTCCTGACGGACTCAGAAGATGGGCATCAACTTTTTTTATAGCCGACAAACTATGTTCTATGTATAATATATTTTTTCTGATAATGAAAAGGAAGGGAAATTAGTATAGATTTATTTCAAGCTACATTTTGCTCTCATCAGTTAGCCATACCCTTAGCGGGATTTGAACCTGGGCAGTCTGCCTATAAGGCAGTAGCTTTTAACCTCTAGGCCACAGGTTCTTCTCCTGTCTCAACTTGTTTTAAACAATGTCTACTCTTAAAGTAACCTCTTCCTCACCCCCACTCAATCTTGTGACCCGAATGTGGCATTTCTTAGACTAGTTTTGGTTGAGGAAAGTTTTTGGTCAGTAAAGTCTTGCATTGTTTTTCAACTTCATACTAATGTATTACTTGGAGTGGGGACTACCGCTACAGTGTCAGACGAGCTCAGGATTGATTGATTTACAGTATCTAATTTATTTATTTAGCTGCCCAAGTCACAGGCAAGTCAATTACATACGTAGTCCTTTCTGAAAATGGATATTAAATCTATGTGCATATATGAAATAAGCCTTCTTTCATCTACTACTCTCCCAGCCAGAAAAGAGAAAAATCCATTTCCCTCACTCCTTTTTTCTTCTTTTTATTACAGACTATGCAGACCTCTGTGAAAACATTCTGGATGCACATGTCATAGGATATTGATCGTCATTTTATAATTGATGTTCTAACTGGGCCATATTTATAGAATTTGGAAGGGCTTTCAACATTTGATGACCTCAACGGCACCAACGTGTTATCACATGGAATAGTAGCAGGTAAGCTACATTGTGCTATTGTAATAGTTCGGTATTTATTGCCTTAATCTTCATTATATTCCACTTCTTGGGGTGTTGAATTTCAGTGTGTACATTGTCATTTGGGACTGCAGTGCAATGCCATTAAAGAATTAACAAGCTACTAACTATCCACTTTGTGAGCCTTATTTTGCTTATACATAGCTATGATTTTTCCGGTCACTTATGTGGGACAAGGTGGAACAAAAGAAATGTATTTGCATTGCTTAATCATACTGATTGTTTGTCTCCCTGTTTTTCTAGTTCATTGAGCACTGTACAACAAATTGCTCAACTCTAGTCACGCAAATGGCAGAAATTAGTATTTGAATTGCCTTAAATCAAATTATATAATAGATTTATTTCACTGAACATTGTCTAGACTAGCTAATGTTTGCCTATGATTTTCCAAATGGAAAATAAATACTAGGAGACCTTTGGAGGAAAACCTATTGGCTTTTTATTGGTTTAGACAGTTGGTCTAGTTGTTAAATCAGCTCCCCCAGATTTTCGCACTGCCCCCACCCGCCTTGCTTTCTGCAAGAGTCTTAAGACTCATTTATGCCGCCAGATTTTGGCCCCCTGGCTGACAAAAGTTGTGTATGATTGCTATCTGAATGGGTAGCATAGATTTTAATGAAATTTGAGATTTTATATTAGTTTATCTAGTTTTAATTAATTGGATCTAGACACTGTATTTTATTGTTTCCTTTTATATGTTATACGCCACCTTAAGTCCTCGGAGAGGTGGCATATAAATCAAATCAAATTGATCGATCAATTAATCAATCAATCAATCAATTATCAGCCTAGAAAGCAAGAGACTGGGAGATTCAAGTCCTGCCTCAGCTATGAAAACTACAGAGGTGGTATTCAACCAGTTCGGATCAGTTCGCCCAAACCAATATCTTCGGCCTACAGCTCTATGCTATCTCATTCTATTTGTGGATGTTTTGAGATCGGGCGCACACGCAGATGTAAAGCGCATGCGTGGGAGGCTGGGCGGTAGGGAAGGTAAGCGAAAATCATCCCTGAAAAACTGGCTGGATGACTTTGGGCCAATCTCTCTCTCTCTCAGACCAACTGACCTCCCAAGTTCACCACCTAGAATTATTTGTAAAGATAATAAAGGTGAGATACAAATATACAAACAAATAAATAAAATTGAAATACAGTTGCTAATAGGCAATTCCTCCAGCTTCCATGTTGTGAATATATCCTTTAATGTCTACTCCTTTATAGAAATATAAATAGAATTTGCTCAGTATTCCTGGCAGCCACCTGGAATGCGACGCTTTGCTAATGGGACTTAATCTGGTGCGGAGCGGAGCCTCCGGGAGCCCCTTGCGATGGAAGATTTCCCGCATGCAGCTCCGGAGAACTGGGCGGGGCATCTCCTCGGTGCATCCAGCCGGCGGAGGAGGCCTGTGGTGCGGCCCTGATCGTCCGGCGGGAGGGGGGCTTGGCTCCATCAGCCCCCACCCCAATCTCCTGTCTTCAGGGACATTCCCAGGGCTGAGTCGCCAGCCTCCCGCCGAGGGCTGCCGGGTGGCCTTGGCAATATTCGGTGTATAAGACGCACCCAGTTTTTTACATACTTTTTTGAAGTAACAAGGTGCGTCTTATATACCGTAAAATATGGTATCTTAATTTCCCTTCTGACAAGAATATATATATTTAATATATAAATTAAATCATCAGAACGAAACTAATTGAATGAGTCTTTCAGTCCACCAATCTCATTTTTCTACATTCCTCTCCCCCATCTGGTTTGAAGTGGATTCTTTTGCTGACACAGGGAGAAATCTGCCAGACCAGGTTAAGATAACAAAAAATATTACAGGAGAAGAATAAGACATGGACTTCAACAATATCTAGTTGCACATCTACATCTCAGTTGCATGTCGGCATATGTCTGTTCATGAAAGTTTGTCCAGCTTATTTGTCCACTCATGTTTGGAAGTAAAAAGGAAAGAAAGAAAGAAAATCGAAAACAGATAGGAAGAGATGTAATACAGTGTTCCCTCGATTTTTGCGGGTTCGAACTTCGCGAAATGTCTATACCACGGTTTTTCAAAAGTATTAATTTAAAAATACTTCCCGGGTTTTCCCCCTATACCATGTTTTTTCCTGCCTGATGATGTCACATGTCATCGCCAAACTTTCATCTGCCTTTAATAAATATTTTTTTTAAATCAACTTTAATAAATAAACATGGTGAGTAATAATCTAAATGGTTGCTAAGGGAATGGGAAATTTCAATTTAGGGGTTTAAAGTGTTAAGGGAAGGCTTGCGATACTGTTCATAGCCAAAAATAGTGTATTTACTTCCGCATCTCTACTGTGCAGAAATTCGACTTTCGCGGGCGGTCTGTATGACTATTTCTTTGTTCTCCGAATGATGTTATCCGCTGGGCTGTCCTAGAAGCTTTTTTATTGTTGTTGTGGTAGTTAATTTCTGTCAGCAGCGGTATAGAAAACTCTTCTGATTACAAGGCTTGGGCCATTCATCTCTATGCAAGCCAGTGTTGAATGAGGTGAAGGCCCTGACATTTTAAAAGCAGAAATCCAATGTTTGGGCCAGACAGAAACTGCTGAGCTGGCATACAAATAGATCTTTGCTTGTTTGTTTATTTTGCAATATTTATAGCCCACCCCAGTCCAAATGGACTCCAGGCAACAAGGTCACAAACGACAAATAAACTATGCCATTTATTGAAATCAACAGTAAACAACAGAAGCATTTTAAAGTAAACCAATCAAGCAACCACTGGAAAACTATGTTGCCTAGTTTTTTTTATTTTACTAAGGTAAAAAATAAACACTGAAAGAAGTACAGATTAAATAAAACATATTAAAAAGGAGAATAGCTGCACTATATTTGAGTCAAATTTCCTTAATAGCATGGACTGTGACCTAGCCAAATGTTCTTTTCTGCTTGACATCTGAAAGGCAGTAATTTGCTGCTGTTCTGCAGGTAGAGTGGTAACACTATACATAGAAGATGTTGTTACTGTTGTTTATTTTATTTATTATTAGAGTTGGGAGGGACCTTGTAGGTCATCTAGTCCAATCCCCTGCTCAAGCAGGAGACCCTACACCACCCAAGACAAATGGCAGTTCAATCTCCTCTTGAAAGTCTCAAGTGTTGGAGCCAGTGATGGGCTCATACGGATATGGTCAGGAACGCAAAACAGGTAGAAAAAAATTTGGTTTGGTACCTAGAACCGGTAGAAAAGTTTTGGTCAGGTACGCAGAACCAGTAGAAAAATTTTGAATCTTTTTTCTTTTTTCCCCTTCTGGGCATGTTTTTCCTATTGCAATAAACGAGGTTGAATGTGTATAATTTTAGAAGAGCTGTGCGTGCGTGTGTGTACATACACTTTATATAGTAGATGTATATTTTTGTGTGCCTGTGTGCAATATGTATGTACACATATGGCATATATACATAGAATTTAAATAGTATATTTTGGATGTTCAGTAATAGTAAGGGAAATTGTATCTCTTTGAGGCAAAGAGAGGCCAGGCACACTAACCCTAACCCAAACCCTTGACATGAGTGATGTCAAGTTGGCCACCTTTAAGTCAGTTACATGACCTTTAAGCCACCCACCGGTCACATGATCATCAAGCCACTCCCATCTGGCCACATGACCAGAAAGGCACACCCACAAAATAAGCCATGCCCACAGTGTGGTAGTAAAGTTTTCACTGGTTGGAGCATTCACAACCCCACAGGCAACCCTTTCCACTGGCTGATCGCTCTCACTGTCGGAAAGTTCCTCCTTATTTCCAGGTTGAATCTCTCTTTGTTGTTGTCGATGATAATGATGGTACCGAACTAAAATGATAAAATGAGGAAGCTGTATATCCTTCTGATTTTATGAAACTTCTGTTACCTGCAACCAGCAAAGCCTAGTATAATGTGTGTCTTAGATCTACTTTCATGAAAATATCTTTCTGTAAATAGCTCAAGCTTCAGCCTTGCCAAGACATTTCAGCTAATTTCCCAAGCAATTTAGATAAATTAGCCAGCATTGTGTTCCCTCCTTTTCTTGTTCCAGATTTGTATTGAACCCTTCATTTAAATACCTAAATAATGCAGAGGATGTTGTTGTTGTGCGGGGCAGAGTGGAGGGCAAATGAATATTTTCATCTAAAATGCACCCTATGAAGCATCTACTTTGCAACCAAAATTTGAAACAGGAAAAATAAGGGGAAGGGAATTTTCTGCAATCAACCACTAGTTAATCTGGATTCCTGCTGCTTGTGCATAAATCACACAGTGACCTGAGCAGCCGCCTGATTGTAGTTAATGCATGCCGTTTAATCTTAACACATTCAGGACACTGTGCAAACCAGGCATGCTATCAAGATGCAGTTTTAATTAATGTTTGCCTTTAAATAATTTATGGGGTGTATATTGAAGGGAGGGAGAATTCCTAAGGTGAAAAAAATAATGTAACAAATATAGTAAAGTACCGAGTTGTTGTGGAATTTATTATATTTGGGTGACTTTTGCAATGTTTTATAAATAGATATGGAATTTAATAACTGGGGGAATTGTGCTTCATCTGTTAGATCACTAATTTTAATAACTTCCATTTTCTCCTGAATTAGAAAATGCTACAGATAGGCTATTTCTATGATCACCAGTTGAAAAACAGAGGAGATCTATTGTAAGACAATTTCCATTTTGTGCAATCAAAAGCTTTATTTTTTTCCTTAAACCCTTTCCTGCACACAGCACAACAGCATTATGTTGTGTTATTATGACTGTGATGGTGAACCTATGGCATGGGTGCCAGAAGTGGTAGACAGAGCCGTATCTGCTGGCACACAAGTTGCTGCCCTAGCTAAGCTCCAATGTACAAGTGTGTGCCAGTCAGCTGATTTTTGGCTTGCATAGAGGCTTGGGAGGGTGTTTTTGGCTTCCAAAGAGCCTCCAGGGGGTGTTTTTACTGTCCCCCAGCTTCATGGAAGCCTTTGGAGTCTGGGGAGGGCAAAACATGAGCCTACTGGGCACACCAGAAGTTGGAAAACAGGCCGTTTCCAGCCTCCAGAGGGCCTCCGGTGGGCGAAGGAAGCTGTTTTTGCCCTCCCTGGGGACTGAATTATGGGTGTGGGTACTCAACGCATGCATGATAGCATGCACATTCTCTCTTTCGGCACTCAAGGAAAAAAAGGTTCACCATCAATGTATTATGATGTCTGTGATCCACTACCATTTAAGATTTATCTGGTGGCAATGGAAATACACAACATCTACTTGGTGGATGACTGAAGCAGTATGTCAAGTTGGCATTCACTCATCAAATTAACAGAGTTGGAAGAGAGCTTGCAGGTCATTTAGCCCAACTCCTTGCCCAAGCAGGAGACCCTTACATCTGCCTCTACCTAGGATCGAACTGACAACCTCCTGATTGTGAGGCAAGAGCTCCATCTCTAGGCCACAGCAACTAAGTATTAACTAAACCTGTCTTTCAGGGTAGTATGGCCGTAGACTTCAAAGCTAGAAAAGTCTCCAGGAGGGTGAAAACAGCCTGGGAAGGCTCTCTGGAGGTTGCAAATGGGCCCAAACTTCCTGTAGGCCCATTATTCCCTTTCCCTGAGCCTTGTGCACACCCTGCACTTACCTGCATCCAAAATGGACTATATGGGGACTCTTGGGAGGGCTGGGGTGGACGGGGCCAGCCAGGATGAGAATTTGGAGGTTCTCTGAACTGCACAAAATCTCACTGAACCAGTGATGGGTCCCTACCGGTGCGGTCCAGAGTACCATGCCAGAGGGAACCCACTGATGACACAATTTTTGGTGATTTTTTTGCAGCAGCTCCATGTTAGAAGAAGCCCTCCCACCCACCCTCATCTGACTGCCCACCTATCAAGCCCTATGTGGCATAGGACCAGATTATCTCCGAGACTGCCTTCTGCTGCACGAATCCCAGCATCCGGTTAGGTCCCACAGAGTTGGTCTCCTCAGAGTCCCGTCAGCCAGACAATGCCAGCTGGTGGGGCCTAGAGGAAGAGCCTTCTCTGTGGGAGCCCCGGCCCTCTGGAATCAACTCCCCCCAGAGATTCGCACTGCCCCCACTCACCTTGCTTTCCGTAAGAATTTGAAAATGCACTTATGTCATCAGGCTTGGGGTCATTAGACCCCAGCCTCTGCCCAATGAATGTATTCAATGTGATAGTATGTGTGTGGACCAGTTTGATTTTAAATGTTTAGTTTTTAAGATAATTTTTAACTTAACTATTCTATTAATTGGCTTAGAAATGTTTTATATATTGTATCTTTTTGTCAAAATATTGTAAGCCGCCCCGAGTCCATGGAGCATATAAATCAAATAAATAAATAAATAAATAAATAAATAAGGGAGGGAGGGAGGGAGGGAGGGAGGGGGAGAGAGAGAGAGAGAGAGAGAGAAAGAAAGAAAGAAAGAAAGAAATGCTGACCTTTATTCTTCATCCGAAGCATAGCTGAGAAGCTCCTCGGCTGTTTTTCAGCTTGTAATGGGGTCCTGAGCATGTGGGGAAGTGAAATTGCATGGTGAGATGCATGCAAAAATGTGTACCAGTAGCAAAATTCAACTGGAACCAGCTCCTGTCCTGAACCCCTGCAAACCCCCAACAGCCCAATCCTGTAAGGGGCCCCAACTCACTTAACTGTTCACTAACTTAGTAACAGAAATGTTGAGCTCATCTGTGGTCTTAAGTTGTGGGCGTATGTTGAGGACTATATTGTGCAAAGGTCCCACAACCCATTAAAAATAAATAAAGAAGGATTTCTTGAAATTTTAATTTTACTTCAGTGTGTTATTTACTCAGAAACAGAAAGAAGAGGAAAGGAAGGCCTTTTTTTTGTTGCTTCACTTTCCCAAATTCTGAAAATATTTAGAAATTTTGGGGGATATTTTGCCTGCTCTGGTATGCAAATCTGGTAGAATGCATGCTTTGCAGTCTAAACTGCTCCAAAGATTTGTATTTGTCATTGTTTTCTGTGGAGATTTGCTTTCGTATTGTACTGGTAGAATGGCTCTCCAAAGACACCAAACTGCAAAAAAGCACAGATGAAATAAAGGATAAATGGGGGATTCCAGGACTTGCTTAAGTTCTGGAGAACATTAGGGACAAAAAAGTTAAAAAGCTCAAAGAGACCATTAAGACTAAATGAAGCCTTCAGCTATAGCTACAACCTTCACAGCTGGAGAATTGCTAACTGGGACCTCTTGTTACAGTTTCGCTGTTGCAAGGCTTTACTTAAGATCAAGTTTATATATTTGTAAGCAATTTATTTATCTAATGAAGAATTATTTCGGTATGGTTATGGTCCATCTGAGACATTCACACAGTTTTGCACAAATAACTGCATTTGCAGCTCAGTGTCAGAAGCATATGGTTCTGAGAAGCATGTTTGGGAACTATTTCAACTATGGGATTCTCATTAGAAGGCAATGCAATGGTGAGATTCAAATTTTTTTTGCAGCAGAAATTCTCCAATGTAACCTCAGCCTTTGCAAGCCGTTTTTCAACATTTATTGAAAAAATTCCTTCCTGGAATTCTAGGTGACTGGCAGTCTTCTCTGGTTTAGATAGACTAATGATCTGATTCAGAATAAGATAGATCCTTAAAGTCATCCAAGAATGAATCTGGGCTTCTGTTTGAATTAACAGCTGATCAGGCTTAAGCAAGCATGGCATTCATATAATTTGCAATAATTCATATTTGCATATGCTACAGCTTTTCTCTTTAACCCCATGGACACTCTATTATTTTCCTCAACCTGTCTTTGAGAACCTGTCATGTTTTGTTAGTAGCCATTCTTTTCCATACTATTCGGGTTTAAATATTTCCTTCTCCACAGCTCATGGTATGTTCTAAGAATATTTCCTAAAAAATATTCTTTTTAAAAAGAATATTTTGAAAAAATTGCCACATTTGCAACATGAGTCTCCGGAGAGGGGCGGCATACAAGTCTAATAAATAATAATAATAATAATAATAATAATAATAATAATAATAATAATAATAATAATAATAATAATAATTATTATTATTATTATTATTATTATTATTATTATTATTATTATTAGGAGATGCACAATGTATGCCTGCTTTCCTGCCAATTGTACACAACCATCCCTCCCCACTGGTCTGCAGATCTGGAAAGATTGCCAACCATTGTTCTAACACACACACACACTCCATGCCTAGTCTATTATGTTCTGGGGAGCATGAGAATTTATAAGAAGCAATTCATATAACAACATGGGTTATATGTGTATTCCTCAGTCTTGGATTGAGACAACTTGGCACAGCCAGATCACGACCAATATGGCCAATTTACCACAGAGACAACTTGCCATGGGCAAACACAGAGAAAATCGGGCAGGTGGATGGAGAAGAAGGTGGGAAAAGTGGCAGGACTTCCCGTTTCCACTTGCACACACCCCACCACCACTTCCACTGTGCCAAGCTGTTCAAAGTTCAGGTTGTTTGGGGGCAGTTGTGATGGAACAGGGTGAATGATGGGGAGGCTGGGCTCATGACATTTTCACTGCCATTGGAGCTTGGTACGGTGATGGTAGCAACAATGGAATGTGTGAAAATGGGATGCATCTGGCTATTGCTGACTCCCCATCTGACATCCTACTCACTGACATTGTCATTGAATGGCCCAAGTGCTACTACTACAATCAAATGGCACATGGAGGTGATAGTGGGGTATGAGAATGGGACATGCCTGGTTTCCACTACCTCCATTCCCTGTCCGCCACTACTGCCACCGAATGCCCTGAATTCTGAATGGCAGAAGTGGTGACAGCATCAATGGTGTATGAAAATGAAAGTTCATGGCCACCGTCACCACTCTGCACATGCTTGCTTGCCACAGTCTCCCTTCAACTGCTGGTGGCAAGTTGTCCCCACAGTGAATTGGCCATTGTTAGTATTATGTACATAACCAGTTGGGTTTGGCAATATATAAAATAAATCAACAATGTATTAGAACACTATTGCTTTAAGAGCTAGTGCTACAGATTGCCATAAGAGGGAGCCCTAAGCATGATTCATTCTTTTGACTACTCTGCTATTCATTGCTATCTGCTAGTCCAGTGTTTCCCAACCTTGGCAACTTGAAGAGATCTGGACTTCAACTCCCAGAATTCCCCAGCCAAGTTGCCAAGGTTGGAAAACATTGTGCTAGTCTGTCTTTGTGACTATGTTGTAAGAACTGTGTGTTCAAATGGTGGTTTGTAAGCTGAACAAGTGAGGCTTATAATTTTGCATGTGTATTGAGCGATTTAACTGTGTATTACAAGGAGTATTCTTGACTAAGATAATTTCCAAAGTGAATAATATTTTCTACACTTAATGTATATGTATTGTATTACTGAATTATTACTAGCATCTCTGTGCTATCAGCTGGATATCTATATTTGTAAATATAGACTTCTTTGTATACAATAGAAAAGTAGATACCTATTAGCAACTTACTTACTTTTCCAGTTGGCATTTGATGCTAGCATGGATGCCATTTTGAACATCCTCTAGCCTTCAAAAACAGTTTTTAGCTACATTGACAGGTACATAAAAAGAAGTGGAAGATCACTGCTACAAGACTGGAACACATGGTCAAGGTCAGTTGGTGTCCTACTGCATATTTTGCACTTACACACACGTGTGTGTCATTGCTAGGTGATAACAGCAATTTATTCAGGCCTCAGTAGATAAACAGCACCTAAGCAAAAGAAAATAAATCAAAGAAAGACTCTTGGGTGAAAAAAAGCAAAGCTTGCTTGAATGCTTTTGCTTTGAACAGAAACACACAGAAGTAAAAATCTAAGACAATCTTCAGAGAGCCAAGTAGGTTTGTCAGCCAATCCAAAGGTCAGAGTGTTTTACATGAGCAGAATACACAAGAATACCACATCAGATTGTTGTTTCCAACAGAGATACATGGGTCAGGACTGCCTCTTAAATCAGGTTGCAGCCAGCTATCTTTAATTAAGTAGTCTGTTGCCTGGTAAGGAGCCTCATTGAATGTCTTTGTTCTGCTCTTTGCTCTCACCTAGTCCAAGAGCTTAGCAGCTGTACCTCATCTTCTGAAAATGCCCCAGCTGTTCTGATGGTACCTGTGTTTGATCAGTCTTAGCCACTGAGCCACCAAGTCAGGTCTAATCATTTAAGACCTGATTTGGTGGCTCAGTGGCTAAGACACTGAGCTTGTTGATCAGAAAGTTTGGCATGTTTGGCTGTTCAAATCCCTAGTACAATTCTCCTGCATGAGCAGGGGATTGGACTAGATAACCTCCAAGGTCCCTCCCAACTCTCTGTTAATGTTACCCAGGGGTGGACTGCTGCCCAGATCTGGAGAGGGATGCAATGGGGTAGCAAAAATGGAGCTCCACCCCAGAGCACCAAATTTGCACCAAAAGATGTTCAAAGAAAATTCAGGGCTTCCTCTTTGGGCAGCTTCTGCGTGCTTCCCAAAAGCATTTAAAAACCCCAAAGCCGGAAATTCTGCTACAAGTGTCTAGGAAAAATATAAGGAGATAAGATCTGGAATTAAGTCTAAATGATCTGGGTTTCTGCCTCCCCCTCCTTTCCAAATGGCTATAGTATTCTGTGGAACAGAGGTCTTCATAGCTGGCTGGAGAATTCTGGGAGTTGAAATTCACAAATCTTGAAGTTGCCAAGTTTGGGGACCCCTGCTCTAGAAAATAAAATGAATAAGGCTTGAAACCTAATGTTTTGCCAGAAACTTTGATTCTCCATTGACTCTGGAAGGAGAGTCCATCATGGGTTGTTAACCAATCCTATTGGTAGAGACTGAGTTAATTTAAATAATTAATTAACTGGCACCGCCCCCTTAGCAGCCCCCATGAGCCAGTTTTAAAAACTCAGTCTAAGTGTAGAGACGTTTGAGTTTTTTGTCTTATGAGTTGCCTTATGTTATTTTGACATAGGGTTAATTAAAATTGATTAAATTGTTTTGTTAATTGTTTAAAATTGAATCCTTACGTTTTAATGTTTTCTCTCTTGTGTTTCCACAGGTAACTTTCCAGTAAGGGGTCTCTGCCCTCCGTGGGCACTCCCCCACCGTTTTTTCTCCTCGGGGGCCCCTTCCCTCCGTGGGTACCACCCCAAGCGAGGAGCAACACAGCCTGGGGTCCCTGGCCTCCGAGGCCAGACCCGGCTGAGAGCCGAAGGTGGGGGGGTCCGCCCCCCCCACTGGGAGGCTTCGGGGAATCTCCACTTCCCCAGCAGGAGCACGAGCTGAAATGACAGCAAGTTTCCCCGGCCGCTTTGCTTGAGAAGAGGGCTGGCGCGGAGCCAGCGCCTCTCAGCTGTTCGGCGGCTCGGAAAAAAAAAGCCGCCGCCGAAGCCGCCGCCGCGAATCGCACGAAAGCGGCGAAAATGACAGCAGATTTCTTGAGTGTGCCGGCGGCTGTTTACAGTGGAGTAGATTGCCTGGGGGGGGGTTGCCCCCCCCCCAAAGGAGTAACGCGGTGGCATAGAGGGCTAATTCCCTCAGAAGTCTTTCCCGCGCCCGCCATTTTGTCTTTAGGCGGGAAGGTTGCTCTCCGCCCAGAGAATGGGCGCGATCAACCGATCGGGGCAAGAATTGTGCATGCGCTAGCCCCAGGGGTGCCTGGTCGCCATTTTGTGCTTCGTGTTGCTGTGAGCTAGTTGCCAATTGCTAATCTCCGGTGTTACTGTAAGTACAATGGAAGATCAAATGAATCCAGGGAAAGTGCCTTCTCCTAGCACTGCCCCCAAGGCCAAGGCCAAGGCTAAGGATAAAGCCAAGTCCCAGCATTCCTCTTCCTCGCTTAAGGATGCAGAAAAGAGGATTCAGGCCTTGGAAAAAAGGCTGGAAGCGGCCCTTCACACCCCCTTGGCTGTTTCCCCTCTGCCTGCGCAATATTTGCCCCTGGCCAGGGACACACCAGTTCCCCATACTGCCATAAGGCCAGCAGAGGTGATGTCAGACCGCGATTGGTCTCCAGACAGGCAAGCTGCAATTATGCCTCAGGTGTTCCCTTCCCCTGGGCCTACCCAACCTAGACCAGGGTCAGCAAGTCAGTCTCTAAGGAGCGGCCAGGGACCCTCAGCCACCTTCACGCCAACAGCAGCGGGGCTTCGTGGTCCACCTGAGCCTTGGGCTTCTACAGGGATTAGGCCTCAACCAGATGCTTGGCCTCAGATGTCCCCTTCGGTTCAGGATTTAATTAACAATGCCTACACTCAGGGGATGGCAGCGGGGGTGCAACAAGTTACACAGCACCCTCGCCAGGTGCAATCAAAAAGCCTGTGGTGCGCACCGCCCCCCTCAGGCTTGGGGTCTTGGGCTGAGGAGGCCAGCCCGTCAGAGGAAATTGAAAAAGACTACGAGCTCTCTGATGATGAGACACCACCAGAACAGCCGGTGGCTGCTGGGCTCTTTAAGGCCTCAACTTTCAGGGTATTGCTTCATAAAGCAAAACAGACTGTCGACTTGCCAGGCCCTGAAAAGACAGCAGACCCCACAGATGGGACAAAACCAGCTACAGTCCTCTTTAAAGAACCCCAGCCTGAGTCAGAGCACATCCCATCCTCTGATATCATCCTGCAAAGTGTAAAAAGACCCTGGCAACATCCAGCTGCCGCTCAGGGCCCCTCTGCAGTAGAGAGAAGATTCTACACAGGTGATGAGGAGGTGGAGAAATTGTTGGAATTCCCTCCTATAGACCAGCCTGTCATGCAGCTGATTTCTAAGTCTTTCATGCCCTCTGAGACAGGCGATAGCCTAAAGCCTGAGGACAGAAAGGCAGAGGTGTTGATCCGAAAAACCCACCAGATGGCGAGCTGGGGATTTCGAGCAGCGGCGGCTGCTTCCTTTTTCACCCGAGCATCTATCGTCTGGCTGCAGGAAATGCAGGCCAGACTTGGACCGGATGAGGGTCGCTTGCGACAGGATCTTGGGAAGCTGTTAGCAGCAGCGGAGTTTTCAGCAGACGCCACGCTGCATGCTGCCAAGTTTTCGGCCAGGAGTATGGCAGCAACACTTGCATCAAGGCGCCTTCTCTGGCTGCGGAGCTGGCCAGCGGACCTCAAGTCCAAATGGAACCTGGCCTCGGCTCCTTTTCAGGGAGAGAAGCTTTTTGGGGAGGCGTTGGATCCAGTCCTTGTTGAAGACAAGGATAAAAGAAAGTCCCTCCCCAGAGCCTACCGGCGCCAAGAGCGTCGCTATACTCCCTACCAGCGCAGGCCGTCCTTTCGGTGGGACTCTTCTGCTACAGCGGGTCAGAATGCAAGACCCTACTCTCAGACCCCATATAACTCCAACACGTTCCGGGGAGATAGAGCGCCCTTCCAGGATCGCCAAAGAGGGTATCAACAGACGAGACGCCCCTTTCGTGGCAGCCAGAGGGGCTTCAAGCGCTCTAAGTGACTCTCTTCAACAACCCCTGGGAGGAAAACTTCGGTTTTTCGAAGCCGCCTGGCGGACAACATCCTCCGACAGGTGGGCGTTAGCAACTGTCTCCCAGGGCTTGCGCTTGGAGTTCCTGCAGCCCCCTCCTCACCGTTATGTGCAGTGCCCAGTTCAGCGGGACCCCCTGAAGAGGTCTCAGCTTCTGCAAGAGGTTGCCCATCTGTTGGAGATCCGGGCTATAGAGGAGGTGCCCAGGCACGAGATAGGTACCGGCTTTTATTCAAAGGTTTTTCTTGTGCCAAAGTCATCGGGAGGGGTTCGCATGATCCTCAATTTAAAGCACCTCAATACTTATATCAAATATCGGCGATTCCGGATGCATTCCCTTCAAACCATCTTGGCCGCCATTCGAATGCAGGACCTATTAACCTCCATAGACTTAAAAGAGGCATACCTGCATGTGCCCATCCTACCGTCTCATCGGAGATTTCTCCGGTTCGCCCTGGGAGACTCGCACTATCAGTACAGGGCAATGCCGTTCGGCCTGTCTTCGGCCCCTCGCACCTTTACAAAGTTGCTTGACGTTCTAACGGCAGAGATAAGATCCCAGGGTATTCGTGTTCTGGCATACCTGGACGATCTCATTATCCTGTCCAGGTCCTCCCAGAGGGCGCGGGCAGATTTGGCAGTTACCAGACACACGTTGGAATCCCATGGGTTCACAATCAACGAGGAAAAAAGTCATCTTCTTCCGACAGCCAGGCTGTTGCACCTGGGTTCCATGATAGACACCTCCACAGGGACTGTGACTTTGTCTCCAGAAAGGATGGCAAACATCCGGCAATTGATTTCACATCTTCGGCAACAACAAAGGGTGTCTCTCGCATTCCTGTCCAAGCTGCTGGGCACCCTTGTTTCCGCTATCGGCATTGTACCTTGGGCCCGTCATCATCTCAGGGCCCTTCAATGGTTTCTTCTACCTTGGCAAAAGGCCAAACTGAGTCACTCTCAAAGATCAGTTCACCTTCCTTCCTCGGTCAAGGCATCGTTGGGCTGGTGGACTTCCCCTGCCTTGGACAACGGAACCTTCTTCTGCAACCGGGACCGCTTAATCCTCACAACGGATGCCAGTCTGTCCGGTTGGGGGGCCCACATGGGGCTACACATGGCCCAGGGCCTTTGGTCTCCGGAAGAGTTGAGCCCAATCAACATCAACTTTTTGGAGCTCAGGGCTGTCTTTCTGGCTCTTCAGGCCTTCCTTCCTTGGGTTCTGGGCAAGCATGTGTTGGTCTTGACCGACAATGTTGCTACCAGGGCCCACCTGAATCATCAAGGGGGAACGAAGTCGCTTCGCTTAATGGTCGAGTCAGCGGCTCTCTTCGACTGGGCGGAACCCCGTTTGGCCTCTCTGTCGGCCGAACATATAGCCGGGACCAGCAACGTTCAGGCAGATTGGCTGAGCAGATCTACCCTGGACCCCGGAGAGTGGAGACTGGATCCCGGAGTATTTCACCTGATAAGTCAACGTTTCGGGACTCCTCTGGTGGACCTCTTTGCATCTCAAGCCAACACGCAGCTGGTGAGGTTTTATTCACGGTTCCCTTCACCGAGGGCGGAGAAAGTCAACGCTCTATTGTCTCCATGGCCCAGCGGCCTACTGTATGCTTTTCCCCCAACGTGTTTACTGCAACGGGTGCTGGACAAAATAATTCAGGAGGCGGCGGAGGTCGTCTTAGTGGCGCCATATTGGCCCCGTCGACCGTGGTTCGCGGACCTGGTAGCTCTCTCAGTGTCCCCTCCTTGGAGGATTCCGGATCGCCTAGTCTCCCTCACTCAGGGCTCCATTTGTCACCCGGAGCCTCAATGGTTCCAGTTAGCCGCCTGGCGTGTGAGCGGGAGCGTCTAGTGCAGCAACACCTACCGGACACGGTCATTGCGACTATGCAGGCGGCTCGTCGGCCATCGACAGTGCGGATATACCAGGCAACGTGGGCAGCTTTCTGCAGATTTTGTTCGGCCCGTCATTGTGATCCAAAGCAGGCCTCGCTCATTGCAATTCTTGAATTTCTCCAATCAGGCATTGAGCGGGGTTTAGCCCCCAACACCTTGAGGAGACAGGTGGCGGCCCTGTCCACTATAGTCCGTGTATCAGAATTCCGAACTTTAGCTCAACATCCATGGGTGAGAGATTTCATCAAAGGAGCTATTAACCAACACGCTCCTCCGGTAAGGAGATTCCCGACATGGGACCTCACCCTAGTGTTACGGGCCCTCACGGGACCCCCTTTTGAGCCAATGAGGTCGATTTCCTATAGACTGTTATCAATAAAGACATTGTTTTTGGTGGCGATTACATCTGCCCGTAGAGTCTCGGAGTTGTCAGCACTTTCCGTCAGGCCTGACTTATGTGTGTTCCATCCGGACAGAGTGGTGCTCCGGTTGGACCCTTCGTTTATCCCGAAGGTGAATTCCGATTTTCACAGACGGCAGGAACTGGTTCTACCGGACTTCTGCACACATGGTCAACATCCCTCTGAACTTCGTTGGCACAAGATCGATGTCCGAAGAGCCTTGAAGCTCTATATCAGGAGGACAGCGCCTTTTCGAAAGACAGAAAGACTCTTTGTTTCCTTTGCCCAGACCTCAATGGGTCTAGCAGTGTCTTCGCAATCCCTTAGTCGCTGGATTAAAGATTGCATTGCGGAGGCTTATGCATCGAGGTCTCAATCTCCCCCCGCCGGGGTCCTGGCCCATTCCACCAGAAGTGCGGCTGCTTCGGCGGCTTGGTCAACGCAAGCTTCCTTGGAGGATATCTGTCGTGCCGCTACTTGGGCCTCCTCTTCTACTTTTATACGCCATTATAAACTGGACTCATGGGCTTCGGCGGAGGCTTCATTTGGCAGGCGTGTCTTACAGCGAGTGTGTGTCACTCCAACGACCTCGGCCCAGCCTTTTCCCTCCCAGGGGACTTGATCTTTGGTATATCCCATGATGGACTCTCCTTCCAGAGTCAATGGAGAAGAACCGTTGTACATACCTGAACGGTCTTCTCAGTGCTCTGGAAGGAGAGTCCATACCCACCCGGCATGGTGTTTGGCCAGGTCGCCGGAGTGCTGGGAATGTTAACGTTTATATTTGGTTATGAAGTTAATAAAATTTTCTGATTTTTACATTGTCTTCATTTTTAAAACTGGCTCATGGGGGCTGCTAAGGGGGCGGTGCCAGTTAATTAATTATTTAAATTAACTCAGTCTCTACCAATAGGATTGGTTAACAACCCATGATGGACTCTCCTTCCAGAGCACTGAGAAGACCGTTCAGGTATGTACAACGGTTCTTTTGTTTGGTAGTCTGCAGGAAGGAGGGTTAAGACTGTTATGTGAAATGGAGCATTTTGGAATATTCACTTAGGCTGTGAAAATAGCAGATTGTTTCCTTTGAGTGATTATTTTGTGAGTGGCCATTTTAATCATGAAGACATTTTTATGACAATGCTCAAAATGTGCTTTCAAAATTCTAAGTGAGATGTTTCTGTCATTTCACTGTTCTATAGCTGCTCATTTCTAGGATGTGGGTGAATTTGATGACCTGCTTGTTCTGATATGGGTATTGTTGTGAGGTTCTTGGAAAATCCTTGATCAAGTCATATGATTGTCAAGCCACTTCCACCTGGTCACATGGCCATCAAGCCACACCCACAAAATAAGCCATGCCCACAGTGAGGTAGTAAAAGTTCAGCTGGAGCAGCTTCTTCAAAGTCAGAGCTGTAGCACAGCTGCTGGAATCAAGGTGCTGCAGATGTAAAGCCATCCACAAGAATGTTCAAATAAGCACATAATAGAGTTTAAACAGCAGTAAATGTTCTATCGCATTAGAGCAATGTAAGTATATATTCAAATATGATTTGAATTAACTCCCCCCCCCTAATAGTGCTATGTAATATTGGTTACTTTACATTTGATGAGGTAGACCATTGCCCATGAAAGCTTATACTATAATAAATTCATTACTCCTTAATGTGCTGCAATGCTATAGCTAAGAAATATGGTAGTTGCTCTGGAAATTACATAAATGTCAAATTAATCTGAAACTAAAGAGGTGGTGTTTTATTTGCAGGGTATTTTAGCATATAAGTAGTGGGGAGAAATGCAGAATAATTCTTTTATGAAAAATGGGGATATATGTATATGTTACTCACAGATAAACTCTGAGCTCTTTGACAAAATGGTGATTTAGCTCATATGGGCAATAGTGGTTGAAATATAATTCAAAACAATGTTTTTTGGGCTGAATGGGCTGCAGAGCAAATCCTCTGATAAGAAAATTAATGTTGTTCCTAAGTTGAAAGTTCCTAAAGATTATGTCAGTTGGTTATATTGTTACAGTCCTTGCTCTGTCAATGATAATTAGTGTCTATAGTTGCTAGAGGGCAGAACTATGTCTCTTGACATCTTTAGGAAACAAATCTTTAAAACTTCCTGCGTTAAAATCTTTATGAAGTGGTCGATATCGATCATATTAACTAAAAGGCTGATATCATGAGCTGTTTTGACCTTAAGGTCAGGGCATGCTCTAGTTACTTTATAGCTGAATTTAAAACAAATAACATAAAATAAAAATCAAAGGGCTATTTTTCCACTTTTAAAAAAAACAACAAGAACATTTCAGTGATTGTCTGATCACTTACTAGTTAAGTCTAGCAGAAGTTATTAAATTAAGAAACTATTGGAATGGATGTTTGATCTTAAAAAAACCAATAAAATTGGAGATTTTAACGTTTTAAGTCATGTCACTTGCATCTTTACTTTTTCTTTTTGGTAAGTTTTTCAGAAGTGGTTTGCCATTGCCTCTTACTAGGATCCAAAGAAATTGACTGGCTCTGTATGGCTTTGTAACTAAAGTGGGAGTAGAACTCATGGTCTCATGGTTTCTAAGTTGATGCCTTAACTACTACACCAAACTGGCTTTCTAACTATATCTACTAGCACGTTAAAATCATCAGGCTGTAGTGAAGAACATGTTATTCTTCATGGTAGGAGGAGTTAGCCTCCAAGTGCTGAGTCTAAAAAACATATAAATTGTGCCCTCCATCTTACACTCCCCTTCTTTGACTCAGTCCTAGTCCAGGACGTGTACCTTTGCTTCCAGCAATTGCTACAGTCAAGAGTTCCTAATTTAATTTACCTGTCATCAACCTTAACCATCCTTCACTCATAAGTTTCCTTTCCCCTGCGAGCTTCCCCAACATTAATCTGGCCCATAGTTGGGTTGAGGCAGACTTGGATTTTGATCCCAGTTGTCGCTCACACACTCCAGCCGAAAGCCTCTTCATTCTTTACTGCCAAATGCCAACTGCGAGATGGGTGAAGTGGGATGAGGCCTAGCTGGGAGAAGATTTGCCTCAGAATGAATGGTTGAAACACAAGGTGATAATACTGGCAGGCCTTAGCTTCGGGTGCTATGGCCAAAATGCCGGAATAGGGCTTTTAGCACCCTTCATGGTTACCTGGCCCTTCCAAATTAATTCCCACATAAGAATGGGAAATTATGGTTTCCTGAACTGGGCTACAAAGTTCTGGTTTGATGGTTAAGTAGGACAAAAGAGGTAACTAATTACTGATACTAACAACTCAGCATCTCATGAGAGCAAGGTAGGTGGTGAATAAATTTAATAATTAAATAAATATGCAAAATATCTAGAGGTCATACAGATTTTATTTTTGCAGTCCCCATGTGTAGACCTAGATACTAGTCTATGGCTTATAAAATCATTTTGTTCCAGTGATCAATTCTAAAGAATGGTGGTAGGGGACTGCTAAGTCTAATAAATTAATAATAATAATAATAATAATAATAATAATAATAATAATAACAACAACAACAAGAACAACAAGAACAACAAACATAATAATAATAATAATAATAATAATAATAATAATAATAATAATAATAATAATAATTTATTAGATTTGTATGTTGCCCCTCTCCGAGACCTCGGGGTGCCTCACAACAATAATAACAATGTACAAATCCAATATTTAAAAACACAATTAAAAAACCCTTATCAATACAATAATCACACAACCCAATCAAACCATACATAAAGCAGTAGTTAGGGGAGATGTCAATTTCCCCATGCCTGGTGGCAAAGGTGAGTTTTCAACAACTTACGAAAAGCAAGGAGGGTGGGGGCAGTTCTGATCTCCCGGGGGAGTTGGCTCCAGAGGGTTGGGGCTGCCACAGAGAATAATAATAATAATAATAATAATAATAATAATAATAATAATAATAATAATAATAGTAATAATAATAGTAGTAATAATAATAATAATAATAATAATAATAATAATAATAATAATAATAATAATAATAATAATAAGCAAAGTATTAGTGATCTCAGAAATCCTTTTCAGGATAGAGTCCTTGGATGAAGTCCAGCTGAGATGAGATCTAACAGTAGGTTAACTTTACCCCAAAACCTTACCTGTTTTTGGAAGAGACAACAATGTAGATAGATGACATTAAATGACATAGTGAACACCATCGTTTTAGTTCATTTCAACATGATACTGCCCAAATGTGACCAGGTCTTGCATGAATCTGAGTGATTTTATGTGCAAAGAAATCTTGCCAACATATCTCCTCAGTGAAGCTCGGATGTACTATGATGCTGAAAAATAGCATAATCATATATTTTTTTAAAAGTTCAAGAGTCCATTTAGGGCAAACCTCTGCTCAATGCAGGAATCCAAATTGTATCATCCCAGATAGCTTAGTTTCCACTTCAAACACCTTTAGTGAAGGAGAATCCACCACCTTGGTGGGTCTTAATGTTTAACCACTCGTAGAATAGTGAAGGTTTTTTCCTACCATTCAGGACTTTCCAGTATTTATTTTGTGTGTTGCAGTCTGGAACAGAAGGACAGATTTGATTTTTTTTCTGTGTGACTTCTTTTCAGTTATTTAATGAGTGTTATCATATCTTCTCTCAAAGTTCAACGTAACAAGCACCTTCAATTTATTTTCTTAGTTTTCAAATGCCCTGATCATTTTTTATTGCATTTCTCGGAACCTTTCTCTGAACCCTTCTTTGTGTGATATCCTGAGATACAGTAGTAGAGATAAAATCTGAACAAGGCAAAATTCCCATGATTTGGAGCCCAAAGTTCTTTTCTTGTATCCACTTTCCCCTATTGGCTGCTGTTCAATTGATCTCTGTTGCAATATCCCCCACCCCACCAATGTACTATTACCAAGCTGCATATCCCACCCACCCTTTCTGGTTTTGTTCTGTATATGATTTTGGTTTCCTAAAAGAACAACTTCATACTTTTCCCTTTCGAATGTTATTACTTTGTGCATTCAGGACATTTATCCTACCTATCAAGATGGTTTTGAGTGATATTTCTCTTCTAGGCTAGGCTTGAAGAACTAAGATTGTATGCTTATACCCGACACAATTATTATTCACCACAATAGCCAGTTAAGTTACTGGTATCATTGTTATGACAGACTGGGATTGCCAAGCTTAGATGCGATGGTTTGCACATCAGTTTCATTAGATAGAGATGTTTGCCATTAATCTGAACTTCTTAAATAGGTTGACACTGACCTTTAAATAAAGAATAAATAAATAAAGAATAATTATTAAATATGGGATATATTCACCTAATTAGTCTATGGGTGACCATGGGTGTCAAACTTGCAGCATCACATTGCCATCACATGATGATTCGTGACATTTTCCCCATCCATGGAGTTGGGGTGGGGGTGGCCTGTATGTGACACATCCGGCTTGTGGGCCACCAGTTTGACACCCCTGGCATAGTTCATGTTTATGAGGTGGTTTTGTTGGGAAAGCAGGTTCAATAAAACATTGAGGAGCAACCTTGAAGTGAAAAATAGAAAAGCCACTTATTCAGTTGTGGATTCAGGGGTGGGCATCAGGCAGGACGGGGTGGAACACAGTTCCACTGGCGGAAATGAAGATGTGTGTGCAGCTCCAGCTGATCAGCGGCTGTTACTTCCTGGATTACTGGTCTGCGCTCAGCTCTCCTTTTTTTCCCCTTGCTGCTGCTGCTACTGTATCTGCGCTCCTTGCTTTTTTCCTCTTTCCTCCTTCCTGGCTTCGGATGAGCTTCCCTCTCTCCTGCCTGGCTCCCCTCCAGCCTTACGCAGCTACCTCCCACTGATGTGTAAGCAGAAGGCATGGGTGGAAGCTGCACTGGCAGCATTTATGCTTCTGGCAGCACCTGTTCGCCAAGCTACCCAGTCTGAGGTGGGGGGGGGGTTGACCAGGAAGGAGAGCGCAGGAAACACAAAGCAAATTGTCACCCCAGCGAGCGACACTGGTAAGGTTGTAAATCGAGGACTTAACAGTTCACTTGAACGATGATGATCATTCAAGCCACTGCCACCTGGTCACATGGCCGGCAAGCCCCTCCTACCCAGTCACATGACCATTAAGCCAAACCCACAAAATAAGTCATACCCACAGTGTGGCAGTAAAAATTTTGGCTGCCCATTACTGAATGGGTTCTAAATCCCTTTACTACCGGTTCACACATGCACAGCACTTCTGCACATGCGCAGAAGCATCCTGGGTGGGTGGGTGGCAATGTTTCTTCTAAGCTGCATGGCCGCGTAGCTGCACATGTAACAAGAGAACAGCGCATGGCAGTTTTCAATTGCCATGCACCATTTTCTAATGTTAGAGGGACCATTGGTGGGTGGAGCTTCCCACTGCTGGCACTACAGTTCTTAGAACCAGGCTGAACTGGCAACCAACCACTGCTCTTACTGCAACAGAATATGCTGTATGAAATTCAGTCATTTTGTTGAGACAGCTGGGGAAACTGTGCAGGACATGGTTTAACCATCAAGCAGAAAGAGAAATGAAAACAAGCATCTGGGAATGCAACATTCCAGAGCACAGGTTTCTATAAAAAGACCAAAACTGACTTTTAGGAAGGCCTATTTGGTACCAATAATAAATTTAGAGGGATGCATCGCAAGGAAGAGTTCAAGGCATAATGAGCCCAGCTGCTGCTGAAAGACCCGAGGTTAAGAAACAGAGAAGGCAGGAAGACAAAGATCCACAGACAGGTGATTCTGACAGGAAATAGATAAAGGCAATCAACAAGAGGCATTCGTGTTAGAGAAAGAGAATTGAAGACAGCAAAAGGGGCTTTGAAAATTACATTCCACAGAGGAAAACATTTGAAGAGGTAGATTATGTATGCAAAGGGAATTATATTAACATAAAAAGAGGTGCATTTGGTGAAGTCCAATATACAAGCAAGGAATTCTAAAGTAAAAGGTTAATGCATAACAATTCTGAAGATCCCTACTATACTTGTCCTTGCTGTTTTAGTTGTTCATTAATAAGAATCCGTGAATACTAGTAAAGCATGTATTCTATATTACGCTTTTTAGGAGAGAGGCAGAAAAGAGGATTTATTGAAACAAATATATGCAAAATTGCAGACACGTTGAAAGACAGACAAAAGCTAGAAATACACAGTATGAAGTACCCATACATATACTCTATTTATATAGTTAATTCAGTGTTTGATTTTAAAAGTTTCTATTTTGGAAAAAAGTGCCAGAAGAATAATTATGTCCAAGGTTGAGTCGTAATTTGGGACATTTGCATTAGATTTGTATTAAGTTAGAAGCCAAAGTGCCCAGACACATACACCAATAGTAATATTTATTTATGTGTTTGTTTAGTCAAACATGCATGAGAAAACAGATATAAACATAGATATGAACACAGGAAATGAGTATGAATAAAAGTGAACAGTAGGACAGGGACAGTAGGCATGTCGGGTGCACTTATGCATGCCCCCTTATAGACCACTTAGAAAGGGCTGAGGTCCACAGTAGACAGTTTAAGGTTAAAGTTTTGGAGGTTTGAGGATGTAACAACAGAGTCAGGTTGTGAATTCCAGGCATTGACCACTCTGATGCTAAAGTATATTTTCTGCAATCGAGTTTGGAGCAATTTACCCTGAGTTTGTATCTATTGTTTGCCCGTGTACTATTGTAGTTGAAGCAGAAGTAGTCATTAACTGGTAGGACATTGTAGCAGACGATTTTGTTTACTACACTTAAGTAAGACCATAGGTGGCATAGTTCTAGGTTACCCAAGCCCAAAATTTCAAGCCTGGTGGCATAAGGTATTATATTGTGAGCAGAGAAGTGGAGTACTCTTCTTGTGAAATACCACTGGACTCAGATTTCAGGTAGATGATCTGTATTAGAGAATTGGTCCGACAAAGGTTTTGTTTGCTCTAGTTTGCAGGACAATGTTACCAAAGAAGCTTCACAAAATTAGGTTATCAACTCTTAATGCCTTTTTGGCAATGCTGATACAGTGAGCTCTGGAGCTTAGATCATTTGAGATGAGTACTCCTAGGTCCTTGACAGAGTGAAGGTTGAATGCAAAGTTGTATCCACCAAGCTTGTATTTGGTGTTCTGATTTTTGTTGCCAATGTCTAAGAGAGAGCACTTATTGGTTGAGATTTAAAGTTGCCAATTGTTCGACCATTCTGACACATAGTCAATGTAGCTTTGTAGGGCAGCGGTATTGTCAGTGTGTTAAATAGTTTTAGGTCATCAGCGAATAGGATACAGCTGCTTATAATATGATCGCAAAGGTCATTTATGTAAATTAGAAAGAGAGTGAGTCCTAAAACACTTCCTTGGAGGCAGGTTCCTCCCAGTTTGGACCGATTCAGGGGAACTGGTAGTGACCTGCTGGTGGTGTCACAATGATGTCACCAATCCAGTTTGATTGGTGCTGGTCCATGGGCACTGCCATCTTTAAAAAAAAATTATATTAAATTCTTCTGAGCATGTGTAGAAGCTGAATTTCCAGCACTATGCATGCGGTCGCCATCTTGGGTTTTTTAAAAAAAATTGAGGAGCGCCCACGCAGTGTGGGAGAAAGTGAACTAGCATTGAAGCAAGTAGGAACCTACCCGTGCTTGGGGGACACCACTGTTAACTGGTGCAGAGTTTGATAGGGCGCTCCTTATTTTGACTAATTTTTGCCTGTTGGACAGGAATGCAGCTATTCACTTGCATAGTGATCCAGAAATTCCACAAGAGATTAGTTTTAACAGTAATTTGTCGCATATCACTGAATCAAGAGCTTTGAAGAAGCCTATATAAATTGTGTCTATTGCTTTATCGTGGTCAAGCTGTCTAGTCCAAATGTTTCTGCAATGTTGGAGTTGCAGATTACAGAACAAAGTTTCCAAACTGTTTGTTAGAGAGTAGGTTGTTTGTTTCTAAGTAGAGGTTAATGGATTGGTTTGTAATTGATTCGATGATTTTGCAGGTGACACAACATAGTGAGATTGGTTTGTAATTTTCAACTAGGCTGGGGTCTCCCTTTTTGAAATAGGAATGACTGTGGTTAATGACCATAGGTTTGGCAAGGAGCTGCTTCTGAAAGAGACTTTATAGATTGTGCTTAGAGGCTTAGAGACCTTATAGATTGTGCTTAGTGGTTCGGCTATGGCAGTGGAAAGCTTTTTCAAGAAGTGGTCACATAATCCATCAGGGCCAATAGATAGAGATGGTTTTTGGTTCTGTAGTGCCTTTTCAATGTCACCTTCTGTAAAATCAATATATTAAAAAAAATTACTATTTGGTGCAAACTAATTGCACCAAAGAGAATTCTTTGGTGCAATTAGTTATGACTAGGAGATGTGGGGCATGAGCCATTGCATTTGACAAAGACTGAATTGAAGAATGTGTTGGCCTAAATGCCTTCATCATTACAGTCTTTGCCATTAGGCCCTTTTAGGGGTGGGATTGTTTTCGAGTCTTTAAGTTTGGTGTTTACAAAATTATAGAAGGCACGAGTGGATTTCATGTGTAACATTTTTTCCTCTTGTTTGCAGTGGTAATGGGTGCATTCTGCCTTTATCTGATGGCACATGATTTGTAGTGGTAGCCAGTTTTGTTTTTTTACCAAAGATTTTTTTTTTTTGGTATTGGAGCTTCCTTATTGTTATGAGTAATTTGTTCTTTCTGGCCCTTGGGGGTTACTAATGGTATGGATAGTTTAATAACTGTTTCGACTTTGAGCAAAAAAGTGTTATAATGGTCTTCAGCAGTTTTACAGCCAGTGCACAGAATGTGCCAATGAAGAGATGAGAGGCTGGCAGCTATGAGGTCAGTTAGCTTTTTTAAAGTTATAATTTGGAGTTCCAGCATTATTTATTTATTTATTTATTTATTTATTTATTTATTTATTCATTCATTCATTCATTCATTCATTCATTCATTCATTCATTTATTTGATTTGTATGCCGCCCCACTCCGTAGACTCGGGGCGGCTAACAACAATAATAAAAAACCAGCATGTAAATCCAATACTAAAACAACTAAAAAACCCTTATTGTAAAACCAATCATACCTACAAACAAACATACCATGCATAAATTGTAAAGGCCTAGTGGGAAAGAGTATCTCAGTTCCCCCATGCCTGATAGCAGAGGTGGGTTTTAAGGAGCTTACAAAAGGTGAGGAGGGTGGGGGCAATTCTAATCTTTGGGGGGAGTTGGTTCCAGAGGGCCGGGGCCACCACAGAGGAGGCTCTTCCCCTGGGCCCCGCCAAACAACATTGTTTAGATGATGGGACCCGGAGAAGGCCCACTCTGTGGGACCTAAATAGTCGCTGGGATTCGTGTAGCAGAAGGCGGTCCCTGAGATAATGTGATCCTCTTTGCGAAGATTTAAATTAAGACAAAAGTCAATCATGCTGTGGTCATTGTTGGAAAAGGGTTCTTTTATTTGTAGATTATAAATTGAGTTTAAATTGTTGCAGAAGATGAGATCAAGGCAGTTATTGAGTCTAATGTTGTTTGTTACTAATTGATCCAGTCTCAAAGTAGTAACAGCATTGTGCAAGGTTGCATGTAATAACAAGTGTGAAGTTTGCTCAATTGTATCTCAATTGTGTACTTTTTTTGTTGGAAGAGGGAGATAAAAGTAAAGTGTAGCTTTCTTGTTTCCTCTACTAACATGTTTATGACAGACATAACCATAGGAGAGCTATACTGTTTGAACTGACAAGCAATGATTTGCAACAGCTGGAGATTTTGGGAATATCCAAATTTAAAAAGGCATAAACTACATTAATATGTGTAAGAATAGAGATAAAAAGAGATAGAACCTCTTTTTCATTTTTTTAGAGGGGGCCATTAGATTTTTGCAGAACAGGTGTCTCATTAAGATTGGCTTCTGTTCTGGAAAAAGTTTGATAAAATGGATCTTTTTTTATGTTAGAAAAGAGATGAAAGATTTTATCAGAATGCATTGAGCTTCAAAGGACCAAAGAAACTGTTTTCAATCACAGATGGTGAGAGCAAGGGAAGACAACTATAGGTTCTCGTTCTAATCAACATATCAGTTTCATTGAGCTGTGGTATCAATTGCATGGTTTTTTGCACATTTCTTTCCTTGGAGGCTGTGCAATGTTTACAAATAGAACTTCTGGGTAATATAGTTTATGCATTTGATAAATAAAGGATGGATTATATACACATTTTATTCCAAAAAAGAATCCCACCCTTCTATATCTCCAGCTAGAAAATAGCACCTAGCCCAGTGATGGCGAACCTTTTTTTGCTCGGGTGCCAAAAGGTCACACGTGTGTGCCCACACCCATAATGCAATGTCCTCCTGTGTGCATGCATGCATGCACAATCCTGGCCCTGCACTCCTCCACCTCGGGCATGCGCATAGAGCTCAATGAAGCCTCCAGGCCTCCGGTATGACCGTTCCATAGGCTCCAGAGGCTTTCCTAAAGCCTGGGGAGGGCAAAAACAGCTTCCACCCTGCCCTCCAGAAGGCTAAAAATCAGCTGGACATTTGGTCACAGGAGATGACAAAGGGCAAAGTCTTGCATGTCCCCAGATATGGCTCCATGTGCCACCTCAGGTATGTGTGCCATAAGTTCGCCAACATGGACCTATCTTGGCCGAATTTAGAATAGGCTGTTTTGTTTCCATATCCTTTGGCATTAAATCAATCTGCACAAGATCCAAAATAGATGGAAGTATCAGAAACTTATTTATTTCCAAATGCCTGCACAAACATGCAAATATATTTATTTCCCATCATTTCAAGTATTAAATCTCCAAGTTTTCTCATCCAGGTGGATCCATATTGCTAATTCAGACCATTGAGAGATTCCTAGGTTTAGAAGTCTGGACTAGAGATTATAACATCATTAACTTTTATACTCCTTTTTTTTCCTCTTTACGTACATCATTGCCATTTAGGAAAGGTCTATGTAATCTCCGATATCAAAGGCTGCAGATATGGAGGCGTTCTAAGCTCAGCGTTCATTTAACAATATCAGATTATGGAGGCTCACCAGTCACAACGCAGCTGTTATTACTGAGATTATTATCAGTATAAAGTTATCTGGAAAAATTGGGAAACTGCAGCAAAGAAAGCTGGATAGTCTCACTTTAGATAAGGTGCTTCAACTATAATTCTGTCATTGATTCCTTGATCTTGTGCTATATTGATTCTTAGCTAAGGCATGGGTAGACTTTCTCCAGGTTGATCTGTCTTCAAACCGACCCTTCAAATTTCTCAGTCATCTTCCCCGTAGTCATATTCTCTTTCTTTCCACCTTTTCCAGCATTATGGATTTGTTAAGAGATCTGAGTCTTATGATCATTTGAGACTGATCATTGGTGTCCTGAGTGAAAACTTTGGATTAATTACTTCCATCATCAGCTTGTTTTCTGGGCTAACCATGACATTCTGATGAAGCCTCTGCTACCCCAAAGTTCAAAAGCATTATCCTGTTTCTTCAAAGTCCAACTTTCACATTCATAGGCTGCCGCATGAAAAACCACGGCCTGTGATCTTGTAGATGCTTCATCTTTCAGGATCTTCATTGCTACTCCTATGACATTTTTCTTGATTGTTGGTTCTTTTATTATCCTGAATTGATCCTGCTAGTGATAAACAGTCTACAATTTCAATATCTTTATTGCCAGTGCTAAGGCTGATTGTTCTATCAATTATGGAAGCTCGCAGCTGGCAACTGACTGCGGGTTACTCACGAATCCAATGTGAGAGAAAAAACCTCGGACAAGAAACTTGACTCTTTGGTGAGGCAACCTGGATTTTCTCTCTGGTGAAGCAACCCAGATTAAATCCAGGATGACCCTTTTATTGAAAGCAAACAAAGAAAGGCAGGCTTCTGTGATGCTACATTTCACATGGGTCTGTTACACCAATTCAAACTTATAACGTATTAAGCGTACAAAATATAACCAATAAAAATCACACAACTTGTGCTACATTTCAAAGTGCTGATTCATGAGAAAAATAAAGCAAGAGCGAGAGAAGGGCCCCATCAGCCCACCTCATGATATATAATGTTGCACTTTTCTTAGGCTAGCAGCAAGGAAAGCAAGATAAGAGTGCAGGGAAGGAGAATGTTGCTAGAGAAACTGGGTCATCATACGTGTCATGCTCAAGGTCTATGCTTTTCGCACGCACATTCCAAGACACTAGTTCCCGCGTTCCCACATCTCCCCTGTTTTTATTTTTTTTTAAAGGTAGACTTTTTCCTCGCTGGGCAGAGAGAAAGGTTGCTTCTTTGATATAGCTTCCAGCTGATGCAAGTGGGCCTCTAAGTCCAGAAGGGGTTTAATTTCCCGAGTGAGAATGACCTTCCTATTAGAGGGCAGAAGACTTTTAAAGATTTGTAGTAATGATGGAATGCATTGAATACAGCAGCAAAGTGTTACAAGAACTATTACCACAACAATCACAGCAGTTAGGATAATACGTAGCCAAGAGCCATCCGGAAGCCAGGACCAAAGGGCATCCCATCAGGCAGGTAACACATCCTCTCGAATGTGAGATGCAAGATCCTTTAAGTTGTCCAATTGCTTTTTTATCAAATGTGAGTTGTCTGAGATGTTAAAGCAACACATGTTTTTTACAGACTCACATCCTAGATGATGTAACAATAACAAAAAGTCTATAGCAGCTCTATTCTCCAAAATTGCATGTCGGAGCTCTATTTGTTCTTGTGTTAAGGCAGCAATGGCTATTGATGTAGCATTAATGGTTTTTGCTAAAGAACAGGCAATGCGATGTGCTGTTCGTTGGTTGCCTGCGGCCAAACCAGGTACCCCCACTAGGGATACCGAAAGTGAAACATACTCAGCTTTGCTCAAAAGTTTTATCTCATCATTGCATGAAGCGTCAAGGGGTTGCAAAATAGCAAAACTAACAAACAATTCAATAAGCACACAAGGATAAAAAAATAGTGATGATTAGGTGTTTTTTTGATGAAGCAATGAATATCCCCTGGGAGATTCTTCACGTTCTTCGTAAGGCAGTGGTTGTGGGTGCCCCTGCCCGGTCTCCAGGTCAGGCAGGGGGTCAGCCAGTTGTTGGAGTGCTGTCATCTCTGGAGGTTCCCGCAGGAAGGGTAGGTGTGTGTGAATGTCCATGTCCCCCTTTTGTGTCTGCATGTTTAGGAAGATATGGTCTTACGTGTCTTCCTGGCACCCACAGCACCCGATCGTCAAGCTGCACTGCAGCGTAGCCTCGTCCCCAGGTGATAAGATCTGCTGGGCCTCTCCAAGTGAGATCCGGTAGCTGACGATAGTAGACCAAAGGCCTGGGGGAGGAGACTGGAACTGTGGAAAAATGACGAGTCGCAGCAGAGGATGAAGGAGTGCCAGTTAAATTAAGAAAGTTTAAAGTATATAAACCAAGATTAAGAGTGTTTTGCACCGCTGGGAGGTTAGGGGCGGTTTTCCCCTTCATCTGATCGTATCTGTCCAGGGCACGTTTTAGCGTTAAATGAGCCCTCTCTGCGAGAGATTGGCCCTGGCTGTTGTAAGGAATCCCAAATTTATGCACAATGTCCCACTGGTTACATAAGGCAGCAAAGGCCGCACTTGTGTAAGCAGGTGCATTATCAGTTTTCAGTTCTTTTGGACGTCCCAACGATGCAAAGGTGCGAATACAGTGATTTATAACGTATCTTGTGGCTTCACCTCTTTGTGGAGTAGCCATAATGTAGCCTGAGTATGTATCAATGGAAACATGAAGATATTTCCAAGAAGCGAAGGGAGGATATTGCGTTACATCCATTTGCCAAATCTGGCAGCATTCCGTACCTCTAGGGTTGACCCCCATAGGTATGGAGTTCGCTTGTTGGCTACAGGTGGGACATTGCTGAATAATAGCAGATGCTTCATTTGCTGTTATGCCAAATTGTTTCATGAGTGCCTTTTTATTCTGGTGAAAATAAGAATGACTTTCCCAAGGAGTCGGGGCTGAAACAACAGCCATGAGAGAGACGGAGGCAGTTGCAGCTGAAGCTGCAGCGTCTGCTACATTGTTTCCTTCTTGCAAAAATCCAGGAAAGGGTTGATGACTCCTAATATGGGAAACAAAAAATAAACACTTTCGTGCCATGATTAATTTTTGCAAGGACAAAAACAAAGACAAAAGGTTTGCATCCAATGATGGTGACAGATAGGAATAAAAAATGGAAGAAACAATTTGAGTGACATACAAACTGTCAAAAATCAAATTAAAAGGTTCCTTAGAAAAAATTGTAAATGCCAAAATAGATGCAGCCAATTCAGCCCTCTGAGCAGAGGTCTGAGGGGGAGTAATTTTTGTTGACCACTTACCCTCGTGCAGCCAGGCACATGCCCCATAAGTCTTGCTACCATCTGCGAATACAGTGACAGCGTCAGAAATGGGAGCAGGGGACAGTGGGGAGCACCATTGAAAAGGGACTGTCCTTACAAGTGACAGTCTTGGGTCAGGGGGCGCATGACAAGAAACCTCCCCGGGCCAATCAGCTAGTGCGAACTGAAGATGATCAGAGTTCACAAACAAAGGATCCCATACTGATAAAGAAAAGGGTATATACAACACAGAAGGTTCAATTCCAGCCAACAATTTTGCCCTGTGCCGGCATTTGACAATGAGTGTAGCAAAAAGATGAATCTTCTGAGAGACAGTGGTGCGTGGGGTATGAGAAAGATGAATCCATTCCAGAATTAATAATTTTGAGGACTTTTGTGCAAGAACTGCAGTGGGGAGACCCACAGTGTTTAATAAAATCATGACAAGAGGAAGATTGGCTTCCATCCTGTCCACCCACATGTGCTGTAAAGCAGCATTGACTTGTTGCAAGGCTTCTAAATGAATGGCAGTTAATTGAATGAGATCATGGGGTGCTGAACCCAAAGTGAGTGCAGAAAATAAAGGAGCCAATTGAGAGGTGGTAAGTCCCACATAGGGACGCGCCCAATTTATGGATCCCAAATATTGTTGCAATTTAACCAAAGTAGTGGGTGAAGTTAATTTCAAACATGGTAACTCAGGAAAAGCATGAGAAACAAGCAATTTGTGACCCAAATAAGAAAAAGGTTCAGATTTTTGGATTTTTTCTGGAGCTATGTGCAAACCATGTTGATGTAATATGGCTGTTAATTCTTTTAAGGTTTGCTATACTAGGACAATCAACAAACACAAATAACAAAAATGCCTTTTTAAATGCAGGATTAGTGCAAAATCTCACCCCACATGTTAACATGCAAAGGCAAAACAACAGGTATAATATATACAAATAATGGCAAAGCAGGAGGAAAACAGACAGCTTCTACAATCTTGCTAGCCACAAACAGAGACCAAAACAGGCTCATATGACATAACAAAAACAATCTTTAGAGCGGGGCTGGCTGCATGCCCCCCCCCCTCTAGTTTCCCAACTGAGAAGAAGGATTCACACGACACTGATTAGCCCAATGAAAACCCTTTTTGCACCGGGACATACAGTTTTTGGCTTGCTAATTTTTAAAGTGCCTTTAGCAGCACCTCCCCCGGGGGCTCTGCATTGAGATTTCCCCACATTTTGCAGTGCCAATGCAAGTGTTTCCATATTATAAACAATAGTTCCAACTATATTACACACTTAAATATAATCAGCCAAACCCACATCAATTTTACTAAGCAAAGTTAAGTTATGCGTTTGCAACAATTTCAATAAGACCTGAGACATAATGATTAGTGATTCCACACAAAACATATTGGACAAAATGAATAAAATAAAGCTACTGCTTGCTTAAAATCTCTAATTAGTTTCATAGGAAACGGCTCAATGTTAGTAATTCTCTAAAACACAGAAAAACAATAACTATATTCATCCACCAGCAGCTCCCCCCTTTCTTTTGCCTGTTGGAAACCTTGTCTCACTTGTTTTTCCCTTCAGAACAGAGGCTATCAGGGAGCTTTCAGCAGCAGGGGGCAATTTAAAATCAAATTTATAGTCAGATTGATAAGGTGGCAGAGTGTCCGAAACCCTGTTTAGTGCACTGTCGTGAGACCGAAGACAGCCCATGACCACCCTCCAAGTGAACAATACCTCATGAAGGTATGTTCCCAATTTAGCCCAAACAAGAGATTTAAGAGAGCCTTTCTCAGGATAAGCAAGACAGTTTTTATAAATATATTTGAGAAGGCTTTTGAGGTCAGTTTTAGAGGGACTATACGAATTTTTCCCATTAAGTTTTAAAATTATTGAAGCCTTGACTAGTTGTCTAAGTTCTTGAAGGTGCGCAACCTGAGGCTTAGAAAACTCTGCCCCCATACTCACATAAGGGTGCGGGGAGCTTTCCTGCTCGGATGAGTACGGAGGTGTCAAGGAACGCAGTCAGTTGATGGGGTAGACCACAATGCAATTAATCACGTCGTAGGACACCAGTTATGGAAGCTCGCAGCTGGCAACTGACTGCGGGTTACTCACGAATCCAATGTGAGAGAAAAAACCTCGGACAAGAAACTTGACTCTTTGGTGAGGCAACCTGGATTTTCTCTCTGGTGAAGCAACCCAGATTAAATCCAGGATGACCCTTTTATTGAAAGCAAACAAAGAAAGGCAGGCTTCTGTGATGCTACATTTCACATGGGTCTGTTACACCAATTCAAACTTATAACGTATTAAGCGTACAAAATATAACCAATAAAAATCACACAACTTGTGCTACATTTCAAAGTGCTGATTCATGAGAAAAATAAAGCAAGAGCGAGAGAAGGGCCCCATCAGCCCACCTCATGATATATAATGTTGCACTTTTCTTAGGCTAGCAGCAAGGAAAGCAAGATAAGAGTGCAGGGAAGGAGAATGTTGCTAGAGAAACTGGGTCATCATACGTGTCATGCTCAAGGTCTATGCTTTTCGCACGCACATTCCAAGACACTAGTTCCCGCGTTCCCACAATCAATTGTCATTAATTTGTCTTCTTTATATCCTATTTTAGTTCCGTTTTTTTTTTAGTTTGCTCCTTATATGTTTTTATTACTTTATTTTTGTTTCCTAGGCCATACACTCTATGTTCTATGTTCCTATTGCGAACATGGGAATTCTGGTTTCCAGTCATCTTGCTTGTATGTGTCTCTGTAAAAAGTGGCCAGAACAGATGGTGAAAAGTGTGCTGCCCTCATCCAGCACAGGAAATGCAGATGTTGATTTACATGCTAAGGATGACATGTGGAGAGATCAGTTCAGATTGCTAGTTATCTGCCCCCCCCCAATACATAATACTGTTGACCACCTCTACAGATGCATCCTTGATATTGAGTGGAATATGATTATGCCAGCTCTTTCTAAAATCTACAATGATCTCCTTTGAAGAAAGAAATACAAAGTTTGAAAGAAATACAAAGTTTATATCTGTGCAGTTGTATTGTGACTAGAGGATAATTGCACATCCACGGTTATTTTTTTAACACTGATGTACCATGTTTTCCCCAAAATAAGTCCCTGTCTAATTTTTTTTGAACCCCAAAATAAGAACTTGGCTTTATTTGTGCGGATGTCTTATTATTTTGGAGTGTGTGGAGCAAGACAGGGCTTTCTTACCATCATGCCTGATTTCCAGATCTGTCTCCCTAACCTTAACTAGAGGAAATGATGGGACCGGTGTGTCTCATACTCTGAAAAATACAGTACTTCTTTGCTTTTCAGGGCCTGAATAGAACAGTATGATCTTGTAAGTGTCCAATCTGAGTGAATTTCTGTTTGCTGGTGTAATTGATGTGTAATTGATTGATTATAACTTTCAGTATGTTGAGCTTTCCCATGTTCATAATTCTTACATTACATATTTCCACCCTGTCTTTGTGATTTCAGATTTTTCTTTCCTGCATGATAACATCGGCAAATAGACATCCTGAGCTCTTTAATCTACCATTATTTTTCAGAAGGATTCTCGGATTCTCCTTTTGAATAACATTTTGACTGCCATACATTTTAGTGGTCAATCAGCTATATTGTTGATCTTTAAAAAAAAAATCGATGTAGGCTTTTGGATAAATATGGGAGTGGTTTACAATATTCTTTTACCACGTACTATGAAAAATCCCTTTTGTTATTATAACTAAATGGATCATCTACAGTATCTGCAACATTTTCTTATGTGGCTGCTACACAATATAGTTGCCTGCTTGCTTAAAGAAAGGTAGCTAGGATGAGCTTCATGCCGTGTGTATGTGTGTGGGTGGGTGTTTTTGGATTTGTATGCCACCTAACTCCCAAGGGACTCGTACAAGGGACAAGTACAAGTGCACTAGAGTGCCTTCCGTCCCCTGTCCTATTGCTCTCCTATAACTCCTATACCTTTCTTCTATTCCTATATCTCTTCTTCTATTCTTTCATTGATATGTTCTATTACTATATCTTCTTTTCTATTATTTCTCAGATATATTTTACTATGAGTATCTCCTCTATAACCTTCATCATGTATTTTACTATGTGTATATAGATATATACTCACTAAAACCCTCATTGTGTATTGGACAAAATAAATAAATAAATACAAATACTCTGATAGTTGATTATTCTTTGGGGAGTAGATACTCTAGCCATACATTCCCAGTGTATGTTGCTCATGGGTGGGGGTAGAAATGGGATGGGGTGGGGATAATCCTGTGATTCAACTGCATTTAACTAGATAATGGGAAGAGTCAAATAAAAATGGATGCTTTCATAACATATCACAATCCAATAATGTGTCAGGTTTTTCTAACTAATATGGGTAGCAAGAAAACATCAGGTAACATCCACAGGCTTTGACAAAAAGCTTTAGCAAAGATATTGAGAAAAAGTCTATGGGCTGCCAGAATTTTTACTGCCACACTGTGGGTGTGGCTTATGTTGTGGGTATGGTTTGATAGTCATGTGACAGGGTAGGAGTGGCTTGCTGACCATGTGATCAGGTGGAAGTGGCTTGACAATCATGTGACCTGGGGTGGCTTAAAGGACATGTGACTTGATGGGAGTGGCTTATCGACCAAGAAAAGTTTTCAAACAGAGGCTTGGACTCTTTTTCAGTTGATTAAGTCACATTATTGAATAGCTCCAAAAAGGACAAATGATAAATGTTCTGGTTTCTGGTAGAACTTTAGCTATTACAAATAACTCTTACTAAATGCAGTATTTCATAAACAAAGAAACTCCATCTTTATTCTCTTCCCTTCCATATTCAAAATACAGTTCATACTAGCACATTCCTCTTCCTCCCGTTATCTTTCTTAATTGCATTCCTAATGCATTCCTCCCAGCCTCCTCCGTTTAACAAGATTTATGTACTCACAGCATGATTCAAAAACAGCAGAAATGACTGTAAAATAACACAGAATGCATTTGCTTGCTTGGGAGCTGAACGGAAACACCTTTCACTTTAGCCCTACAACATTGAAACTCCACCCTTCTTCCCCACTGATGTACCAAATACATTACTCCAGTATTTAACCCATTCCTCCCCTTAATATCTTCTTCCAAACACCTGTTCCTTACGTTTTTGGACCCTTCTGAATTTAGGATTGACCCAGCGAATGTCTGATTCTTCCTCGCTAGATTCTGGATTCATAGAAGCATCCTGTGGCTGGCCTCCCACCTGTTCTACTACCTGTAACCCCGGGCCCACCACTAATTCATAAACACTATCTGTATCCGAGTCCTCAAGTTCTTCATCATCCTCCAACTGACCAGGAGTATGTACAACAATAAACAGCATTATTTGTTGAGGAACACAGTAACATTTTAAGGTTGATTTGATTTGATTTGATTTGATTTGTATGCCGCCCCTCTCCGAGTTTTGTACTGAACCCACAAGATTCAGTATGATAATAGATTAGGCAAGTAGCTCAATTTTCTTTAATTGCTATAAAAGTTCAGTTCTAGATAATGATTAAAATGACTAAAGCGTTTATGGGTAAAAACATACTATTTAATTATTTCCTATTTTGAAAGTAATTAAGGATCACACTAAAGGTACTAGAGAAGGAAGGGCAATTAAAAAAAACCTATTAAGTATTCAATAAATAGTGCATAAACATACTACCCCCACTGCATCCCCCCCTCCCCATGGGGGCAGCAACCCATTACTGGTCCTGTGATTCATTACGTTTTTATACCAGTAAGTTAAATGTGCATCAATGTTAAAAAGTTAAACGTGGACAATGAGCTTGATTTGTAGCCAAATGGTTTCCATCCTGCGTTTCTCCCCGGGGGAGCAATGTTCCATTTGGATTGTGCTACTCCCAGCTCTGCATTCCAATAAAGCCTTGCGCACCGGTTGCTGTCAGAGGGTACTTGCTGTACAAGACAAAGTGCAGCTTTCATCTGCAGTGGCGATGCCTGCATCCTGCATTTCTAGCAGCATCAATATATGTTAGTATCTCTTCTTCATAAAGGTCAGTGAGCCTTGGGGGCTTTGAACCACACAGTCTATTCTATTTGCCTTTTGGCCAATTGCATTCCCCGTGTAGGTTGAAAGGCAAGTGCCACGGAATGCCCTCGTCTGTTCAAACCAGCATCAAAATGACAAGCCCGGAGTTCTTCAGCTGCTGGTTAAAGGCTTGATTTACATTCTGATTTGCAAAACGCCAGAGGAAATTGTTAGGCTATCCTTGACAATGGAGCTGGTCTGCTCTCTCTCTCTCTCTTTTAAATTGGACGCTAAACTGAACATTTTTATGGAATCAATTGATCATATGGTGTTGGTGGAGAAATCGATTCTCTGCTTTCCTTCTCCTCTAGGATGCAATTGCAAAGGTCCATAGAGCAGTGTGGATCCCCAACTGCATCCTTTTACTGCTCTCCTAATCCTTGCTGCGGATGCTAGTCAGAGATAATGATGCTTATTTACATGGACAGCGCTTGCTTCAGGTATATGTGATACTGCTTTATACCTGTGCAGAACACCCACTCGTAGCATCTGCACTAACTGGTTATGATTCTCCTACATTTCCCTAGGAGTTTTACCTAACTTGGTGTGAGAGACTGAGACCAGGATTTTTCTCTTGTGCTTGGGCAGTCACCTATATTTCCTTCCTTTGACACTGTCGGAATTTTTTTTTAAAAGCAGTTATTTGTGTTTTCTGCAAATGCGTCTGTAGAGAGAAATCTGCAGATTCTGATGAATTATTGTGTGTGCCTATATACACTGTATCATCTCAGTTTGGGATGGGGAATTGAAGTCAGTGTTAATTCCTGGTAAATAATAATAATAATAATAATAATAATTATTATTATTATTATTATTATTATTATTATTATTATTATTATTATTATTACAAATCTAATTAATTATAATTATAATTATAATTATTATTAATTAGATTTGTATGCTGCCCCTCTCCGAAGACTTGGGGCAGCTCACAACAATAATAAAACAATATTACAATGAAACAAGTCTAATATTAAAAAACATATAAAACTCCATCATTTAAAACCATGCAGCACACACATACCAAACATGAAATATAAAAGCCTGGGGGAGGTGTCTCAGTTCCCACATGCCTGGCGATACAGGTGGGTCTTAAGTAATTTGTGAAAGACAAGGAGGGTGGGGGAAGTTCTAATCTCTGGGAGGAGTTGATTCTAGAGGGCCAGGGCCACCACAGAGAAGGCCCTTCCCCCTGGGGCCCGCCAAAAGACATTGTTTAGTCGACGGGACCCAGAGAAGGCCAACTCTGTGGGACCTTATTGGCTGCTGGGTTAGAATACCTGCGCAAGTACATGTGGTTTTCCTTGTCAAGGTTTATTAGAAGTGGTTTGCCATTGTTAGACCTAAACTGGCTCAAGGTTACCCAGTTGGCTTCGGCTAAGGTGGGACTAGACCTCAAGGTGTCACAGTTTCTAGACTGGTGCCTTAACTACTATGCCAAACTGGCTTTCTATTCAGCATGTAAATGCCATATTAAAAAACAGAAAGATCAGAATTAACATTTTAAGTGGCAGCAAGGACTCATTGGCAGAATAAAGCTGAGGTGGAATGTGTCGTTTCTTTTCTAAAATTTTATATTTTAGACTCTATAGTCTTTTAAGTGGATCTTACTATGATGTCCATACTTTGTGGGATCTTTGGAGATCTCTGAGTTTCAGGACTTCTTGCAGAAGTGTGGTCGGGCAGTAGGAAAAGCAAGTAGGATGCTTGGCTGCATAGCTAGAGGTATAACAAGCAGGAAGAGGGAGATTGTGATCCCCTTATAGAGAGCGCTGGTGAGACCATATTTGGAATACTGTGTTCAGTTCTGGAGACCTCACCTACAAAAAGACATTGACAAAATTGAACGGGTCCAAAGACGGGCTACAAGAATGGTGGAAGGTCTTAAGTATAAAACGTATCAGCAAAGACTTAATGAACTCAATCTGTATAGTCTGGAGGACAGAAGGAAAAGGGGGGACATGATCGAAACATTTAAATATGTTAAAGGGTTAAATAAGGTTCAGGAGGGAAGTGTTTTTAATAGGAAAATGAACACAAGAACAAGGGGACACAATCTGAAGTTAGTTGGGGGAAAGATCAAAAGCAACGTGAGAAAATATTATTTCACTGAAAGAGTAGTAGATCCTTGGAACAAACTTCCAGCAGACGTGGTTGGTAAATCCACAGTAACTGAATTTAAACATGCCTGGGATAAACATATATCCATTGTAAGATAAAATACAGGAAATAGTATAAGGGCAGACTAGATGGACCATGAGGTTTTTTCCTGCCGTCAGTCTTCTATGTTTCTATGTTTCTAGGTTTCTATCAAGCGAACCAAAAAAAGCATCTGAGAGAATAAATGAACTTCCACGTCTTATTTCTTTAGCGTAGAGTCATATTTATTAACAAAGCCAATTTGGATTCAGCATGCTTCATTCCAACTTAAGGTCCCTTAAGATTATTACATCCAGGTCAAAAGCTCATCTCCCATCCCCACACCCACAAGGGCACTCATGAGGACAAATCC